>NC_140989.1:75551664-76030359 GCF_052327205.1 Somniosus microcephalus | reverse complement strand
AGAGGAGAGAGGGAGGGAGAGGAGAGAGGGAGGGAGAGGGGGAGGGAGGGAGAGGAGGAGGGGGAGGGAGCGAGAGGAGAGGGGGAGGAGGGAGAGGAGAGGGGGGAGGGAGGGAGAGGAGAGGGGGAGGGAAGGGAAGGAGAGGAGGGGGAGGGAGAGGGAGGGAGGGAGGAGGAGGAGAGGAGGGGGAGAGGAGAGGAGGGGCAGAGGGAGAGGAGAGGCGAGGGAGAGGAGAGGGGGAGGGAGGGGAGAGGAGAGTGACCAGCCCACCAGTCTCATAACCAGTTTTACAAAAAAGCCTGGCATTTGTGGGCGGGGCCTAATCCTTCAAACTGCCATTACTGAGGTGAGTGGTGGCCATTACAGACCGGCCTGGGCCTGAAGCTTAAAAAATTTCTCTCTCTCTCTCTCTCTCTCTCTCCTTCCCCCCCCCCTCTCTCCTCTTCCCTCTTCCTCTCTCTTTTCCCCTCCTCTCTCTCTCTCTCCTTCCCCCTCTCTTGCCGTGAGTGCGGGACCGGGAAAACCGGGGCTTTCACACGAGCCGTCCCCGACCGATATTGGACATGGGAGTCCGCAGCGAAAGGCGTTCCACTGCCGCCCGGCCAACCGGGTCCAAAGGCCCACCGCGTTAACCATGAGAACCCCGGGCTCGCTTCGGAGCGATGGGCACCCGGACTCCCGGTGTCGGATATGCTCCGTTCTGGAGCCATGGTGAGTCGGAGGGAGAGGAGAGGGGAGGGAGAGAGAACGGGGAGGGAGGGGGAAGAGAGAGAGGGGGCGGGAGAGAGAGAGGGGAGAGAGATGGGCAGAGGAGAGAGAGGGGGAGGGAGAGAGAGGGTGAGGAGAGAGAGGGTGAGGGAAGTTACCGCCGACCTCACAAAATGGCGGCTGCCCTTCTTCAACCCACAGTCCTCTCTCTCTCTCCCCCCCAGTCTCTCTCTTCTCCCCCCAGTCTCTCTCTCTCTCTCCCCCGCAGTCGGGTCTCTCCTCCCCAGCCTCTCTCTCCCCCTCCCCCATCTCTCTCTTCTCCCTCCCAGTCCCCTCTCTCTCTCTCTCTCCCCCACAGTCGCTCTCCTCTCCCCCAGTCTCTCCTCCTCTCCCCCCCCCCCCCGTCTCTCTCTTCTCCCCCCAGTCTCTCTCTCGATCCCCGGGCCTCCTCTCTGCCCCCCCCAGTCTCTCTCTCTCTCTTTCCCCCTCTCTCTCTCTCTCCTCTCCTCCCACACAGACAGACAAACTCATTTATATATATAAAAATTATTTCTACTTTTTTTCATAACAACATGCCCTCAAAAAACCCCTCGGCACCGCCAGGCACTCCAGCTAGTCACATATACATGAACTGCAGGATAAATATCATGGAATCAGAACAGTACAGCACAGAAGCCATTCAGCCCATCGAGTATGCGCTGGCTGTATCGAAGAGCAATCCAGTTGGTCCCACTCCCCTGCTCTTTCCCCACATCCCTCCAATTTTTTCTCCTTCAAGTATTTATTCAATTAAATATTGGGAAGGCTGAAGCCATTTGGTCAATTTTCCTGAAGTTGCCGGGAAGAAGGCGGGACTACAACATTCGGGGTTTTAGACCCGCCTACTTCGACGTCCGGCCAATCCTCACGATTTTCCCTTGATTGACCTTGTTGAGCCCGCCCAGCGGGCTCAGCAGGCCAATTAAGGGCCACCCGGCAACAGGTGATGTCACAGACTGCAATTTCATCTGTCAAGAGCTTTTCCAGTGGGTTGGCAGAATCTTGGAGTACCTTTGGGACCAAGATCTTTATTTACGCCTAAAAACAGATCTCTTCAGAGGTAATTTGGCATTAATGTAACACGCATTTATATACAGTAGCCCATTTAACGTAGGGACTACACAGGCGTAATCATAAACAAATGGATGCTAAGCCAAAGGAGGAGATATTAGAATGTGTAACCAAAAGCTTGTTCTAAAGATCTGTCTTTTTAAGGAGTGAAAGGATGAAAGTGATGTAGGGTGGGGGGTTCAGGGTGCTGAAGGCACTGACACCAATGGTGAGGCAAAGGAGATGGGGAGTCCATATTTTGAAGAACGGAGACTTAGATGGGAGGGGAGGGTGCATGGTTTATAGGTGGAGGAGGTTACACAGATAACAGAGGCTATGAACATATTTAAACATCAGGATGAGAATTGTAAATCTGAGATGTGAGGGACCAGAAGCCAATTTAGGTTAGCGAGGAATGGTGTGGGATAGGATATGGGTAACAGAGTTTGGATGAGCTTAAGTTTACAAAGTTTGGAGGATGGAAGTTTGGCTCAGAGAGCAGTGGACTAATCGAGTCTGGAAATGACAAAGGCATGGATGAGGGTTTCAGCAGCAGATGGGATAAGGTAGAGACAGAGGTGGGTGATGTTAGCGGTGGAAGTAGGTGGTCATTTAATAGAGAATTTATGGGGTCAGAAGCTCAGCTCAAGGTCGAATAGGATACTGAGTTTGTGAACAGTCTTGTTCGGCCTGGCACATCGCTGGGAGGGGGGGTGGAATTTTTTTTTCAGTTAAACATTGGGAAGACTTCTTAGAAGAAGACATCGCTGGGAAGGGGGGTGGAATTGGTGGCAAGGGTACTGAGTTTGTGGCAGGGCCAAAGACAATGGCTTTAGTCTTCCCAATGTTTAACTGAAAAAAAATTTCAGCTCATCCAAGACTGGATATCAGACAAGTAGCTTGACTGCACAGAGGCAGTGGAGGAGTCGAGATGGTTAGAACTGGGTGTCATCAGCATACATGTAAAAGTTGACCCGACGTCTGTGGATGAGGCTGCATAGATGAGAAAGAGTAGGGGGCCAAGCATAGATCGTTGGAGGACTCTGGAGGTAACAGTGCGGAGCTGGGAAGAGAAGGCCGTGTTGGAGATGCTCTGGCTACGATTGCATAGGTAAGAGTGAAACCAAGCGAGGGCAGTTGCATTGAGCTGGACAATAGAGGAAAGGCGTTGGACGAGGACGGTATGGTCGACTGGGTCAAAGTCTGCAGAAAGGTCGAGGAGAACAAAGCTGGATAGTGCGTCACAGTCCTAGAGGATGTCACTTGTGATTTTGGATATGGTTGTTTCAGTGTGGCACTGGCAATCTGGAGAGATTCAAACATGAAGTTATGGGGAAAAGTCAGGAAAATTAAAGAGATAGCATTGGCAGAGGTGTGATGGGCTGAATGCCTCCTTCTGTGCTGTAATATATCACACACAAAATAAAATGAGGCAGAACTATTAGAGCTGTATCATTCTTTCTCAACTGGTCTTCAATGTTTAAAAATAGCTGCATGCCTAATGCTATCTTTGTACCTGAGGTGAACTTGTAGTAACCTCATTAGAACAAATGCCATTTTACTTATTTTATATTTTAGTGAACTCATCAGTTTTAAGTAGGTAATTCAAATAAAGTGCTCAATGGAAAAACTTCTACTATATCGCCCCTATAAATACTTCATGCCTCAAAATAGCCCAAATGTATTCTGTACATTTCTAAAATTAACCTTCGTAAATGATCTGGTTGTAATTTACACAAACTGGTTATACCCTGCTGATCATAAAATGACTTGCAGTAATAAATGGCAATAGAATCATAAAATCAGCTATGTAGTTAGCATAGAAGCCAAATGTTCCATCATAAATCATAACCTCTGCGTTTATATCTATTCCCTACTGTTTCAATAATAAATTTAAATTTTAACTCTACCCACGAGGCAGAATTCAGGTAGGTGTGTAGTTAAAAATGAGCAGGTTACTTACTCGCTTGGAATTCGACACCCTATCCACCATATCTGATATGAACCTGCAGGGTACTACAGGCGGATGAGGTGCCCACCCAAAGCAGATGGGAACCTCGTGAATTTAAATATGCAGATCGGTGTCTGATTATGTCAGCAATTTTAACTATGGCCTGAGCAAGGAAGCTGTTGTGGCTTTCCCACCATGTGAAGCTTGTGGAATGAGGATCTGGGGCCAGAGAAGGCCCAAATAGGTTAAAAAAAAAAATTACTTTCCCTGTGGGGCCTGCAGGAACAAGAATATTTTGTCCTCTTCTGCCCTGGACTTCCCCATCTTCTCTCCCGTGAGACGCTCCCAAAACTCCCTCCCCATGACTTACCCTAGTTACCTGCGGCCGTTTCTTTGACGCTGGCTGGCAGGATTCCGCTGCCTGATATTCCACTCCCACCCTCCGGCCAGCTGTCGCTTCCTGTCTCTTTCAGGCAGACAACTGATTGGCGGCATGCAGATGAAGCATAGGTGTTAAAATCGCCCACCTGATTCCCACACCCGGTTAAAATTGGGACTTAAGTTCCTGCTTTTTTTAATTCAAGAAATGCATGTTTGAAAGGAATCTCAAGAATAGTGCTCAATGTCATTGTTTTCTACAAAGAATCAAAGGTTTGGTAGTCAGTGCACATAGTGTAAAACGGGGTATACCGTTATACATCGGTCCCAATTTTCACTTCCATCAATATCGCCAGTTATACACCATCGCCCAAAGTCAAAACCATCCCCAAGTGACTAGTGATCTTCTGGTGCACAAAACCAACATTTAGAAAACTTGCAGTCAAGTCTCAATTGAACTCACAAAGGATTGGGACTTTGTTCAATTAATTTACTAAAATTCAAGGGAGTTCAATAGTTCAGATTTAGTCCTTTGTGGTTACTGAATGGTTTGGTTCATTATAATATTCTGTGCAAGCTCATACAAGAAAACTAAATGTAAGGAACATACAACATTTTTCTCTCTTCACTTTTGAAACATCACATGTAAAATGTGAGTTTGCCCCGTTACTATATCCCTTTACAAATATGCATGTAGGTATGCAATGTCCAATTTTCCATCTTTCCCACTGTATTGTAGGCTGTGGGAAAATCCATTCACTCATGTATTGGCATCAGGGCAGGAATCCATCATGAATTAACATGTAGTTGCAAGGCTGACTCATTTGATTTCTGTCAATATATGTGAATTCACATGGCAAAATAAGAGAGATCAAAATCTAGCGAAAGATCATTTATCTGAAACGTTAACTCTGTTTCTCTCTCCTCAGATGTTGCCTAACCTGCTGAGTATTTCCAGCATTTTCTGTTTTTATTTCAGATTTCCAGCATCCGCAGTATTTTACTTTTGTGCTTAAGATCAAAATCAACTTGGCTGTGTCCAATCAAAGAGTTAGAAATGTTTATATGGATAAAAAGAAGACATTTTCAGTGACAGAATGCATCCAGAAAAATTAAGTGTCTCAATGACAGCACTTGACAATGGATATCAACCTTCTGATATTCTCAATGGTAAAGGAACATATACTAAACACCTGCAGAATTATTTACCATTTGAGGGAGTATTGCACTCTTCTGAAAAAGTGATGTGATTACAAGTTAGTTTGTTAGATGAATATGTTGAATTTAGTAGCTTGTTGGTTACTTATGGAGTACTGTATATTGAACAGTGTGAGTGAGTGAAGCTTAGCCCATGTAAAATTTGATTGTTTGACAAAAATTTAAAACTGACAGCCAATTTAATTACAATTTTACCCAACAAACTATGTTTGAGCTCTGTGGATGTGTACTGAAAATTTTACACATCATGTACTTATATCTAGCCAATAAATATAAAACATACCCTTAAAGGTACATTACCTTCATGAAAAAGTGCTTGGCAAACTATTTTCGTTTAAGGAGAGAAAATCATATGCAAGTGACATATTGATATGGTTTGACATCTCTCAAGACTTTGCATTTTAAGACTATATGGCAAATCATATTTCATAAAGGTGATTCCCTTTTAAGTTCTAATGGGTACCTTATAAAAACATTTCTGAGATAACCAGAATTAGACAAGCAGAACCATAATTAGACAAGTGGATAAATTAACAATGATTACAAGCATGTCTGAGAAATGCAGATCATGTTGCAGAATTTTAATTTCAGACCAATTGAGTGCTTTAGTGAAAATCATTGTAATTTCACCAAATAGAGACAATTCAAGCATGCCATATCGGATACCTTACTCTAGAATGTTTAGACTTGGCTGAGTACTTTAGTACATTATCCATCTGCTGCAATTTAAGGTTTAGTAGATTTTATCATAAAAATGATTGTCCATCTGTTACTGTTGGAGGAAATCCATACCAAATGCAAGCATCTGTCTAAGATCCTTCATCACAAATTATGCTTGCTTGAACAGGCTGATTCCCACAGGATATTTCATTTGACTGTGTAGCATGAAGCCATAGTATACAATAGCAAAATACTGTGGATGCTGGAAATCTGAAATAAGAACAGAAAATGCTGGAAGCACTCAGCAGGTCCAGGAACATCGAGGAGAGAGAAACAGAGTTAACGTTTCGGGTCAAGGTTCTGACGAAGGGTCATCGACCTGAAACGTTAACTCTGTTTCTCTCTCCTCGATGCTGCCTGACCTGCTGAATGTTTCCAGCATTTTCTGTTGTTATTAGCCACAGAATACAGTTTAGGATGCAATGGGCCCAATTTTAACTAACCCTGCCTGGCGGCAACTGGGCGGGGGTTGCAGTTAAAATGAAGGCAGGCACTTACCCCCTCTGATCCCACCGTGTCCCAATGTTAACCTGCTTTTTTGAGCAGGCGAGCGGAACACCCACAGGAAAGCAGCAAGCCCTTCTTTAAATATACAGATTGGGGCCCGATGATGTCATTGGGCTCCGATCTGCAATTTTAGTTGAAGACCTGAGTGGGGGAGAAGTGATGGCTTCCCTGTCAGGAGGTGGATCATGGGCCAGATGAGGTGCAGGCAGGAAGTAATTTAATGTTAGGTTTCCTTGTGGGCCAGGAGTGGGTGGGCGTGCTCCTCCAGGCCGCACAAGGAATCCTTGAGCAACCGCCCCCCCCCACCCCTCTTGCCGATCGCATCTAGAGCCCCACTCACCACTTACCTGGGTCCCTGAATGCACCTCCTGCCACCAAATTCCCACTCCTGTCTGACGGCCAGGTCGTGGATATGGCCAGATTCGGGTGGATGAGCGAGAAAATTTATGGTAATGAGCTCCGGCCGTTAAGATCAGCCGAGCATCATTGTCCCCGGACTCTCCGGGGCTCACAGCACCCTACCCGCAACCACCACCCACCCGCCCCCCCCCCACCCCCCACAACCCCCAATTAAAATTGGGGCCAATGTTTTGGCTCAGATAGCATAATCTATTTTGTTCATCTAGATACTGCTACGAAGAATGGTGTGTGTATATCTTTAGGCAGTAGTCTTAAATAACTTTCTCAAAAAATAACGTTATGCCACAATATCATTGGATACAAAGATTAATTAAAAAAAAAATTCGTTTATGGGATCAGGGCGTCACTGGCAAGGCCAGCATTTATTGCCCATCCCTAGTTGCCCTTGAGAAGGTGGTGGTGAGCCGCCTTCTTGAAACGCTGCAGTCCGTGTGGTGATGGTACTCCCACAGTGCTGTTAGGTAGGGAGTTCCAGGATTTTGACCCAGCGACGATGAAGGATCGGTGATATACTTCTAAGTCAGGATGGTGTGTGACTTGGAGGGGAACTTGGAGGTGGTGGTGTTCCTATGTGCCTGCTGCCCTTGTCCTTCTATGTGGAAGTGGTCGCGGGTTTGGGAGGTGCTGCCGAAGAAGCCTTGGCGAGTTGCAGCAGTGCATCTTGTAGATGGTACACACTGCAGCCACGGTACGCTGGTGGTGGAGGGAGTGAATATTTAAGGTGGTGGATGAAGTGCCAATCAAGCGGGCTGCTTTGTCCTGGATGGTGTCGATCTTGTGTTGTTGGAGCTGCACTCATCCAGGCAAGTGGAGAGTATTCCATCACACTCCCGACTTGTGCCTTGTAGATGGTGGAAAGGCTTTGGGGAGTCAGGAGGTGAGACACTCGCCGCAGAATACCTAGCCGCTGACCTGCTCTTGTTGCCACGGTATTTATGTGGCTGGTCCAGTTAAGTTTCTGGTCAATGGTGACCCCCAGGATGTTGATAGTGGGGGATTCGGCGACGGTAATGCCATTGAATGTCAAGGAGGTGGTTAGACTCTCGCTTGTTGGAGATAGTCATTGCCTGGCTCTTCTGTGGCACGAATGTTACCTGCCACTTATCAGCTCAAGTCTGAACGTCATCCAGGTCTCGTTGCATGTGGGCATGGACTGCTTCATTATCTGGGGAGTTGCGAATGGCGCTGAACACTGTGCAGTCATCAGCGAACATCCCCATTTCTGACCTTATGTTGGAGGGAAGGTCATTGATGAAGCAGCTGAAGATGGTTGGGCCTAGGACACTGCCCTGAGGAATGCCTGCAGCGATGTCCTGGGGCTGTGATGATTTGACCTTCAACCACCACAACCATCTTCCTTTGTGCTAGGTATGACTCCAGCCAGTGGAGTACTTTCCCCCTGATTCCCATTGACTTCAGTTTTACTAGGGCTCCTTGATGCCAGACTCGGTCAAATGCTGCCTTGATGTCGAGGGCAGTCACTCTCACCTTACCTCTGGAATTCAGCTCCTTTGTCCATGTTTGGACCAAGGCTGTAATGAGGTCGGGAGTCGAGTGGTCTTGGCGGAACCCAAATTGGGCATCAGTGAGCAGGTTATTGGTGAGTAAGTGCCGCTTGATAGCACTGTCGATGACACCTTCCATCACTTTGCTGATGATTGAGAGTAGACTGATAGGGCGGTAATTGGCCGGGTTGGATTTGTCCTGCTTTTTGTGGACAGGACATACCTGGGCAATTTTCCACATTGTCGGATAGATGCCAGTGTTGTAGCTGTACTGGAACAGCTTGGATAGAGGCGCAGCTAGTTCTGGAGCACAAGTCTTCAGCACGATAGCTGGGATGTTGTCGGGGCACATAGCCTTTGCTGTATCGAGTGTGCTCAGCCATTTCTTGATATCACATGGAGTGAATCGAATTGGCTGAAGACTGGCTTCTGTGATGGTGGGGACCTCAGGAGTAGGCCCATATGAATCATCCAATCGGCACTTCTGGTTGAAGTTATTTGCAAACACTTCAGCCTTGTCTTTTGCACTCACGTGCTGGGCTCCACCATCATTGAGGATGGGGATATTCTTGGAGCCTCCTCCTCCTGTTAGTTGTTTAATGGTCCACCACCATTCACGACTGGTTGTGGCAGGACTGCAGAGTTTTGGTCTGATCCGTTGATTGTGGGATCGCTTAGCCCTGTCTATAGCATGCTGCTTCTGCTTTTTAGCATTTATGTAGTCCTGTGTTGCAGCTTTCCCAGGTTGGCACCTCATTTTTAGGGACGCCTGGTGCTGCTCCTGGCATGCTCTTCTACACATGTTGTTGAACCAGGGTTGATCCCCTGGCTTGATGGTAATGGTAGAGTGAGGGATATGCTGGGCCATGAGGTTACAGATTGTGGTGGAATACAATTCTGCTGCTGCTGATGGCCCACGGCGCCTCATGGATGCCCAGTTTTGAGCTGCTAGATCTGTTCTGAATCTATCCCATTTAGCACGGTGGTAGTGCCACACAACACAATGGAGGGTTTTCTCAGTGTGAAGACGGGACTTCGTCTCCACAATGACTGTGCGGTGGTCACTGCTGCCAATGTTGTCATGGACAGATGCAAATTGGGAAACACATCTTCAGGTAAGTGTACAAGTTGCGTATTAATGGGAATATCATTAAGTGGTACTAATTCAACAACACTGCAGTGATGCAGTCTGGTTAAGCAGTCAATTCGACCAGAGTTATTCAGATTAATGGCTGTGTCTGTCATTTGTTGCTCCAACTCTTCAGGACAAATATTATTAATGTGTTCTATTTTTAAACCTGCACTATTTCTACAGACCACTGGTCTTCTAATGCTAGTAGCAAAGTCATCAAAGAACAACAAAGGAGCAGACAGTAAAGACTAAACTACTGTATGATATGATTAATAATATATAGAGTGTACCTTAATTAAAATTAAAAAGATTATGGAGTGACTAAAGGGCACTGCTGAAATTTCCATGTTTCCATGGTTTGTCATGGCAGCTCAACCCCTTGATGTATTTGTTACCTTGTAATTGCTTATTATCTATATTATTTTGTACTTACTTCATTCCCCTTTGACATTTAACAGATTTTCAAAATGTCATACATGCTTAAGAATCATGTCGTGCACTCGCAGATTGTATGGACTGCAGCAACTGAAACTGAGAATGTTACTTATATCTTCATACGACATCTGACTGGTTATTTCTAGTTATCAGTCACATGCCAACTGTGTTGCTTGTTTCAGTTCCAAGGAAAGAAAGTTGTCAGAAAGATTTATCACACATTGGAAAAACAGAATTAGCTTCTGAAAGAAAATTAGTTTGGCTCAAGGATCATACTTGCCATCTGGGAGCTACATTAGCAATTGTTAATTTGCCTCCAGGAGTCAAAAACATTTTTATAGGAACCACAACTGCTTTTGTGGCTATGGTTTGCTGGGAGGAGTTCATATAAAGTAAAATGTGGTACAGGATATATTATTTATTTGGAAAAATGTTACTTTATACTAATATTAATAAAGTAGTTTGGGTCAGCATAAAGAATTGATAACATATTCCATTTGGTCAAGCTGAATAATTATGGCTTAAACTGACTATTTAATAGCTGGATAATTATACTATATACTGTATGAACCTTTAGCCAATATGAAGCATTTTATTTATTATTTTCTTCCCTTCCCCTTCATTTTATTTTAGCTTTCTCCTCTTTTCTCTTCTGATAGAATACTTCTCTAGTGGTCTCCAACATTTGCTTCGTTTAAACACTGTTAAATTACAAGTGCAAGGAATGGTTCTGCTGTAACCATTTACACCTCCTCTGGACCCATCTTTTGTTTATTTACTCATCCCATTACCACCCCCTTTTGCCATTTAATGACTTCTGCCCTCCACCCTATTGCTTTGGATGCATTGGTAATAATTTTCCAAAACTCCCTGGACTCGGCAATGGTCCCGGCAGACTGGAAAACTGCTAATGTAACACCCTTATTTAAAAAGGGCAGTAGACAGAAGGCTGGAAACTATAGACCGGTTAGCCTAACATCTGTAGTAGGTAAAATTTTGGAGTCCATTATTAAGGAGACAGTAACAGGACATTTGGATAATCATAATTTAATAGGACAAAGTCAGCATGGTTTTATGAAGGGGAAGTCATGTTTGACAAATTTGCTGGAGTTCTTTGAGGAAGTAACGTATAGGGTGGATAAAGGGGAACCAGTGGACGTAGTGTATTTAGACTTCCAAAAGGCATTTGACAAGGTGCCACACAAAAGATTATTGCTTAAGATAAAAAATCACGGGATTGGGGGTAATATTCTGGCATGGATAGAGGATTGGCTATCTAACAGAAGGCAGAGAGTTGGGATAAATGGTTCATTCTCAGACTGGCAATCAGTAACTAGTGGTGTTCCGCAGTGGTCAGTGCTGGGTCCCCAACTCTTTACAATCTATATTAACGATTTGGAGGAGGGGACCGAGTGTAACATATCAAAGTTTGCAGATGATACTAAGATGGGGGGGAAAGTAGTGAGTGAGGAGGACATAAAAAACCTGCAAGGGGACATAGACAGGCTAAGTAAGTGGGCAGAGATTTGGCAGATGGAATACAATACTGGAAAGTGTGAGGTTATGCACTTTGGCAGGAAAAATCGTAGAGCAAGTTATTATCTTAATGGCAAGAAACTGGAAAGTACTGAAGTACAAAGGGATCTGGGGGTCCTGGTACACGAAACTCAAAAGGTTAGTATGCAGGTGCAGCAAGTGATTAAGAAGGCCAATGGAATGTTGGCTTTCATTGCTAGGGGGATAGAATATAAAAATAGGGAGGTATTGCTTCAGTTGTACAAGGTATTGGTGAGACCGCACCTGGAATACTGCGTACAGTTTTGGTGTCCATACTTAAGAAAGGACATACTTGCTCTCGAGTCAGTACAAAGAAGGTTCACTCGCTTAATCCCGGGGATGAGGGGATGGACATATGAGGAGAGGTTGAGTAGATTGGGACTCTACTCATTGGAGTTCAGAAGAATGAGAGGCGATCTTATTGAAACATATAAGATTGTGAAGGGGTTGGATCGGGTGGATGCAGGGAAGATGTTCCCGGTGATGGGTGAAACTAGAACTAGGGGGCATAGTCTTAGAATAAGGGGCTGCTCTTTCAAAACTGAGATGAGGAGGAACTACTTCACTCAGAGGGTGGTAGGTCCATGGAATATGCTGCCCCAAAAAGCTGTCGAAGCTACATCATTACATAAATTTAAAACAGAAATAGACAGTTTCCTAGAAGTAAAGGGAATTAAGGGTTACGGGGAGCGGGCAGGAATTTGGACATGAGTCTAGGTTCGGATCGGACATGGCCCTGTGGGTAGCGGAGCGGGCCCAGGGGCCGTGTAGCCTGATCCTGCTCCTATTTCGTGTGTCTAATTCTGTTAGATTCAGGAGATGGTTCTGTGATAGTGGATTGGCGGTTAGGATCAGATCAGCCATGATCTTATTGAATGGCGGAGCAGGCTCGAGGGGCCGATTGGCCTACTCCTGCTCCTATTTCTTATGTTCTTATGTTCTTATGCTTTGTTCCCCTTTATTCCTTCTTCCCCCCTTTTCACTGGTTCTGCACTTGCTTAAAAACGGATAAATCTCCAACTTCTTCCAATTCTGATGAAAGGTTATTGGTCTGAAATGTTGCCCCCGATATCTATGGGGAGGCAGGCAGGGAGCGGGCGAGCGTGGTTGCGGGTGGGCTGGGGGGACCCGGAAATCCCGGTAACACGGAGGTCCTGCCAAATTTAACACAATACTCCAGCTAAGGACTAACTGGTGCTTTATAAAGGTTTAGCATATCCACCTTGCGTTTGTACTCTATTCCACTATTAAAAGCCAAGGATCCCGTATGTTTTTTTTAAACAGCCTTCTCAACTTGTCCTGCCACCTTCAAAGATTTGTGCACGTACAACCCCAGGTTTCTCTGTCCTGCACCCCCTTTAAAACTGTACCATTTAGTTCATATTACCTCGCCTCATTCTTCCTACCAAAATGTATCACTTCACACTTCTCTGCATTAAATTTCATCTGCATTTCATAGTCATAATGGCATAGAAGGAGGCAATTCGGCCCATCGAGTCCATGCCGACTCTCTGTGGAGCAATCCAGTCAGTCCCATTCCCCCGCTCTATCCCCGTAGCCCTGCAAGTTTATTTCCCTCAAGTGTCTATCCAGTCTCCCCTTGAAAACATTGAGTGTGTCCGCTTCCACCACTTCCGTCGGCAGCGAGTTCCAGGTCCTCACCACTCGCTGCATAAACATTTTTTTCCTCACATGCCCCCTGTATCTCTTGCCCAAAACCTTAAATCGGTGTCCCCTAGTCCTTGTACCATCCCCTCGTCCTTGTAGCTAAGATCCCCCATCCCCAGAACCATTCTAGTAAATCTCCTCTGCACCCTCGCAAGTGCCTTCACATCCTTCCTAAAGTGTGGTGACCAGAACTGGGTGCAATACTCCAGTTGTAGCCTAACCAGCGCTTTATAAAGGTTCAGCATAACTTCTCTACTTTTGTACTCAATACCTCTATTTAGGAAGCACAAGATCCCATATGCTTTACTAACCACTCTATCAATGTGTCCTGCCACCTTCAGGGACCTATGCACATTAACTCCCAGGTCCCCTCTGTCCCTGCACACTCTTTAAAACTGCCATTAAGTGTACATTGCCTTTCCCTGTTCCTTCTGCCAAAATACATCACCTCACACTTCTCTGTATTAAATTCCATTTGCCATGTGTCTGCCCATTCTGCTAGCCTTTCTATGTCATGTTGCAGTCAATTGGTATCATCATCGTTGTTTGCCACACCCCCAGGTTTGGTGTTCATCGGCAAATTTAGAAATTCTACTCTGTATTCCAATATCCAGGTCATTTATATATATCAAAAAAAGCAGTGGCCCCAGCACTGACCCTTGGGGAACACCACTGTCTACTATCCTCCAGTCTGAAAAACAGCCATTTACCACAACTCACTGTTTTCTGTCCTTAAGCCAATTCCTTATCCAAGCTGCCACTGACCCACCTATTCCATGAGCCTCAATTTTGTTAACCAGCCTTCTATGTGATACTTTGTCAAATGCCTTCCGAAAATCTATGTAGACAACATCCATTGCATTCCTTTCATCAATCCTCCCTGTTACTTCATCAAAAAATTCAATTAGATTAGTCAAACACGATCTGCCTTTTACAAATCCGTGTTGGCTCTCCTTAATTAGCTTAAACCTCTCCAAGTTCCCGTTAATTTTTTCCTTGATTATTGTTTCTAAAACTTTACCCACCACTGATGTTAAACTGATCGGCCTGTAGTTACTGGGATTGTCCATGTGTCTGCCCATTTCACCAGTCTATGTCTTCCTGAAGTCTGTTACTATCCTCCTCATTATTCAGTACATTTCTGAGTTTTGAATCATCTGCAAACGTGAACTTATGACCCATATACCCAAGTCCAGGTGAATAATATATTTCAAAAAGGGCAGTGGTCCTAATACCAACCCCTGGGGAACGTCTCTGTATACTTAATTATCATTATTTTATACCTTTTTCCTGCCCGACAGCCGCCTAGATTGTCAGCCAGACCAGCTGCCGGGCAGGAAAGTCAGCGGTAGAAGGCTGCAGCCAGGAACCATTGGGGATGACCCCGGCATTCGGAAAAGATCGGGGTTTGGTGGGGGGGCTCGGAGCACGACAATCGGGAGGGAGGCAAAGATTCGGGCATGGGAGGAAGGAGAGGCTAGAAATGTGGAAGAGCAAAGGGATTTGGGTGCCCGGGTACACAAATCACTTAAAGCTAGTGCACAGGTCCAGAAAGTAAATAACCTTTCCGTAAATTAGATTTGAGGTTAAATACTTAAAAAGGCTAATGGAATGTTGGCCTTTATCTCAAGGGACCTGAAATACAAAAGGGAGGAAGTTATGTTTCAGTTGTATAGAGCCTTGGGCAGACCCAATCTGTGTTCCGTTCTGGGCACAACACCTCAGGAAGGATATATTGGTCCTAGAGGGAGTACAGCGCAGATTTACCAAAATTATACCAGGGCTTAAAGGATTAAATTATGAGGACAAGTTGCATAAACTTGGGTTGTATTCCGTTGAGTTTACAAAGTTGGGGGTGATCTAATTGAAATGTTTAAAATGATTCGATAGGGTAGTACAGAGAAGCTATTTCCTCTGGTGGGGGATTAAAATTGAAATCTTAAAATTAGAGTTAGACCATTCAAGAATGAAATCTGGAAGCGGCCTGGCTTGCATCACAGATGAACTGGAGTCCTAGGGAACAGAACCCCTTCCTATTCACATGCATTGGCAGCTGCTCAGACTTAGTCTTGTTCTTATGTGCTGATGCATTCTTGGAAACTGTACACCCTGCACATGCTCAGACTGCAGGATGTAGCTTCAGCTAACTGAGACAAAAATATCAAGTTCAAGTCCCGGCAACCACTACTAAGCCTTCACATTATACTTTGGGTAAGGGCGCCTACAGCTCCCCAACACACACCAACTGCCTTTCACAGCCCCAAACCACCTTCCTCCACAACAATAACAACAACAACTTGCATTTAACATTGTAGAATGTCTCAAGGCGCTTCACAGGAGCATTATCAAAACAAATTTGACACCGAGCCACATCAGGAGATATTAGGGCAGATCATCAAAAGCTTGGTCAAAGAGGTAGGCTTTAAGGAGTGTCTTAAAGGGGGAAAAAGAGGTAGAGCGGCATGGAGGTTTAGGGAGGGAATTCCAGAGCTTAGGGCTTGGCAGCTGAAGGCACGGCCACCAATGGTTGAGCGATTATAATCAGGGATGCTCAAGAGGGCAGAATTGGAGGAGCGCAGAGATCTCGTAGGGTTTTAGGGCTGGAGGAGATACCAGAGATAGGGAGGGAGGAGGCCATGGAGGGATTTGAAAACAAGGATGAAAATTTACAAATCAAACTGTTGCTTAACCAGGAGCCAATGCAGGTCAGCGAGCACAGGGGTGACGGGTGAACGGAACTTGGTGCGAGTAAGGACACAGGCAGCAGAGTTTTGGTTGACCTCAAACTTACGGAGAGTAGAATGTGGGAGGCCGGCCAGGTGTGCATTGGAATAATCAAGGTTAGAAGTAACAAAGGCATGGATGAGGATTACAGCAGCGGATTAGCTGAGGCCGTGGCGGAGACGGGTGATGCTACAGAGGTGGAAATAGGCGGTCTTAGTGATGGTGCGGATATGTGGTCGGAAGCTCATCTCTCGGTTAAATATGACACCAAGGTAGCGAACTGTCTGGTTCAGCCTCGGATAGTTGCCAGGGAGAGGGTTGGGGTCAGTGGCTAGTCCACTCTAACAACCTCACACCCGCACTCTCTCACTTCATCTCTCCCATCACAATTGCCACACACTCCTAAACCAATAGCCTATCCTCACACACACATTCCACCCACTTGACTTACAATAAAATAAATATTCGCTTAGAAATACTCTGAGCACTTGTCTCATGATTTTTAATTTTTATTATTATTCCACCTCCGTATCATCGCCCGACTCTGCCCCTAACTCAGCTTGTTGTTGTTTTGAACATTACAGTATGTCAAGAAGTCAACAATTCAGTAGGTTCGGACTTTTTCACAGAAGTGAGGATAGCTGGCAGGTCTAAGCCAAAGAGATCTGCTTTGATGTCATCTGGTAGGGTGCATAGAAGGTAAGGCTGAGGTGCTGCCACTGCAGTCGATTATCACAGATCACAGAAATCACAGAAACCTCACAGTACAGATAGAGGCCATTTCGGCCCATCGGCCCATCGAGCCTGCACCGACACATATCCCACCCGATCCCCGTAACCCCTACACCAACACATAGTCAATGAAGATGTAGACTCTGCCCATTGATACCTCTTGTAGCGCCAACTGTTCAAACTCCGTCACCTCCAGTCCAGATCCAAGGTCGTCCCATCCTCTGTCATCGAATTACAGTATGCAGACGGCGCTTGCGTCTGTGCACACTCTGAGGTCGAACTCTAAATCATCGTCAAACCTTCACTGAAGCATACGAGAGCATGGGCCTTACACTAAACATCTGTAAGACAAAGGTCCTCTACCAACCTGCCCCCGCCACACAGTACTGCTCCCCGATTATCAAAAGTCATGATGAGGCCTTGGGCAACGTGGACTACTTTCCATACCTCGGGAGCCTACTCTCAACAAGGGCAGACGTCGATGATTAAGTCCAACACCGCCTTCAGTGTGCCAGTGCAGCCTTCGGTCACCTGAGGAAGAGAGTGTTTGAACCCAGCACCAAGCTCATGGTCTACAGAGCAGTAGTGATACCTGCCCTCCTGTATGCTTCAGAGACATGGATCATGTACAGCAGGCACCTCAAAGCACTGGAGAGGTACCACCAATGCTGCCTCTGCAAGATCCTGCAAATCCATTGGCAGGATAGGTGCACCAACATCTGTGTTCTCACTCAGGCCAACATCCCCAGCATCGAAGCTTTGACCACGCTCGGTCAGCTCCGATGGACGGGCCACATCGTCCACATGCCCAATACGAGACTCCCAAAGCAAGCGCTCTACTTGGAACTCTGAAATGGCAAGAGAGCCCCAGGTGGGCAGAGGAAACGCTTCAAGGACACCCTCAAAGCCTCCTTGAAAAAGTGCAACATCCCCACCGACACCTAGGAATCCCTGGCCCAAGACCGCACAAAGTGGAGGAGAAGCATCCGGGAAGGCACCGAACACCTCGAGTCTCTTCGCCGGGAGCAAGCGCAAACAGCGGAAGGAGCGCACATCAACCCAAGCACCCCACCCACCCGCCCCTTCAACCACCGTCTGCCCCACCTGTGACAGATACTGTAGGTCCCGCACTGGACTCATCAGTCACCTGAGAACTCATTTTTAGTGTGGAAGCAAGTCTTCCTCGGTTCCGAGGGACTGCCTAAGAAGAAGACCTCTTGTAGCGGTGAGTGAGGACGCGGTCTAGCTTTCATCACAGACGAGCTGGATTTCCAGGGAATGGAACCCATTCTTATTCTCATTTGTTGGCAGGTGCTTGGTTGGTGCCTTCAGTGCCACTTGCATGCCATTGTGGCACCCTGCACCCTTAGTGAATTTAGGTACCCTGTAGAAGTTCCTGGCTTCAATGGAAATGAAAATCGGGAAAGATATATAGTGGGCAGCTGATTTGATATCGTCTCTTTTACACTATCATCCAAAATCAAAATTACCCCCCAAGTCTTTTTCAGAATCCTAGAATATATGCCCTCTGCATTTATTAGTTTTTAGTTCTAACTTGTCACGATTCAATGATTTCAAAATATTCCATGATATTCATAGTACTACAATAACTGGTGAACAAACTTAAAAAATATATAACCATTAAGTAATTCAAGTATCTCAGAGTTGTCTACTTGGCCTCAAGCCAATGTTGATAAATGATTTGGCCTGAGACCTGCTTATTCACCAGATGGTTCTCACTTATTGCTTTGTGAATTTGGCAGCTCTAATGTACCTTGGTTAATTAATATATAACCCTGTAGAAATGGGAAAATAAGACATTAATCTATTGGATAAGTATGTTACTGAGAAAAACAGAAAATGCTGGAAATGCTCAGCAGGTCAGGCAGCATTTGTGGAGAGAGAAACAGAGTTAACAGGCTAGAAATTCGCCTCCTTTGCGCCTCCCATTAGCACCTCTGGGGGGTAATAATGGGGCACCACAGGCTTTGTGACCGGGCGTGGCGATAGTACCAATACCTGCAAAATTGACGTGGAGGTTTGCGGCAGCGGTAACCACTAGCGATAACACCGACAGCTGCAGGAGGTGTTGTTAGGGAGGCCGGTTGGGGAGCGGTATTTAAAGGTAAGGCCGTTTGTGTCAATTAAAAATTTGTTTTCACCCCTTAGGTTGTTTTTTCAACTTTTTCCTGTGCCATGATTGATCAGCCCTACACTCTGTTAGAGTGCTTGGGGCTGATCATCGCCAATCGCGGCTGCTGTCAGTGACGAGGGACATCGATTTAATGCAGAGCCTGCAGCAATGGCCCTTCCCTTTAGGGGAGGGAAGGAGCCTCCATTCCCAGCAGCACTGCTCTCAACATTGGGCAGTGTGGCACTGCCACCGCCCCTCTTGCCGAACTTTAGCACTCCAAGGGAAGTGGTAGAGCTTGATTTAGCTCCACTTCCTTCCTGGCGCGCTAAACCCGAAGTTCGCGTCAGATTCACTGGCGTAGCGCCCGGCGCTACTTTTTCGTTACCACTAAAGGTATCGGCCCAATTTCTCCCCCAACGTTTCAGGTCAATGATCTTTCGTCAGAACTGGAAAAAGTTGGAGATGGAACTGCTTTTTAAGCAAGTGCAGGGGCAGGGAAAGGGGGGAGGGGAGGAAAGAACAAAAGGGAAGGTCTGTGATAGGGTGGAAGGCAGGAGTGATTAAATGACAAAAGGGATGATGGTGCAAGGCAAAAGGAGATGGGAATGGGACAAGTAAAGAAACAAAAGATGAGTCTAGAAGAGGTGTAAATGGGAATGGCAGAATCATCAACAGGCACCATATGAAATAGTAGGGACAGAGGTTATGGTCTGAAATTGTTAAACTCGATGTGGAGCCCAGAAGGCTGTAAAGTGTCTAACTGAAAGATGAGGTGCTGTTCCTCGAGCTTACGTTAAGCTTCGTTGGAACAGTGTAAGAGGCCGAGGACAGAGGTCAGAGTGGGAGTGGAGAGGAGAATTAAAGTGACAGGTGACCGGAAGCTCGGGGTCACCCTTACGGACTGAACGGAGGTGTTCCGCAAAGCGGTCACCCAATCTGCGTTTGGCCTCCCCATTGTAGAGAAGACCACATCGTGAGCAGCGAATACAATATACTAGATTGTAAGAAGTACAAGTAAATCGTTGTTTCACCTGGAAGGAGTGTTTGGGGCCTTAGACAGTGGGAAGGGAGGAGGTTGCACGGGAAGGTGCCATGGGAAGGGGAGGGGATTGAGGAGTGGACCAGGGTGTCGTGGAGGGAGCGGTCCCTTCGGAATGCTGAAAGGGAGGGGTGGGGAAGATGTGCTTGGTGGTGGGATCACGCTGGAGGTGGCAGAAATGGCGGACAATGATCTGTTGATTGTGCAGGCTGGTGGGGTGAAAGATGAGGGCCCTATCGTGGTTCTGGGAAGGAGGGGAAGGGGTGAGAGCATAAGTGCGGGAAATGGAATGGGCACGGTCGAGGTGCCATGTCAACCACGGTAGAGAGGAATCCTCGGTTGATTCCCCTCTACCGTGGTTGACATGGAAGGTGGCATCGTCAGAACAGTTGCGATGGATATGGAGAAACTGGGAGATTAGAATAGAGTCCTTACAGGAAGCGGGGTGGGAGGAAATGTAGTCCAGGTAGCTGAGTGAGTCAGTGGGCTTATAGTGGATGTTTGTCAATAGCCTATCCCCAGAAATGTAGACAGTGATTTCGAGTTTCCTGGCCCCAACCGTCTCCTTTTCACAATGGGTGTCCAATTCCTCTACACCTCCATCCCCCACCAGGAGGCCTGAAGGCTTCTTCCTTGAACAGAGGCTCAACCTGTCTACATCCACCACCACCCTCCTCCGCCTGGCTGAACTTGTTCTCACTTTGAACAACTTCTCCTTTGACGCCACTCACTTCCTCCAAATTAAAGGTGTTGCTATGGGAACCTGCGTGGGTCCTAGCTATGCCTGCCGTTTCCTGCTCTCGCCTCTGAACTGGAAAATGTCATTCACTTTGCTATGGTACTATGCAATTTATTTCCATGTTTGATATATTGGCCTAGATATTGGATTGTAGGATGGCCGCGAGCCAGTGGACCAGCCGTGCACTAGGCTCATTAGTTCCCAGTCTTTATTTAAACATAAGAACATAAGAAATAGGAGCAGGAGTAGGCCATACGGCCCCTCGAGCCTGCTCCACCATTCAATAAGATCATGGCTGATCATCGACCTCAACTCCACTTTCCCACCCAATCTCCATATCCCTTGATTCCCCTAGAATCCAAACATCTATCTATCTCAGCCTTGAATATACTCTGGGGCAGAGAATTCCAAAGATTCACAGCCCTCTGAGTGAAGAAATTCCTCCTCATCTCGGTCTTCAATGGCCTACCCCTTATCCTGAGACTATGCCCCCTAGTTCTAGACACTCCAGCCAGGGGAAACAACCTCTCAGCATCTACCCTGTCAATCCCCTTCAGAATCTTGTATGTTTCAATGAGATCACCTCTCATTCCTCTAAACTCCAGAGAGTATAGGCCCATTCTACACAATCTCTCATCATAGGACAGCCCTCTCATCCTAGGAATCAATCTAGTGAACCTTTGTTGCACCGCCTCCAAGGCAAGTATATCCTTCCTTAGATAAGGAGACCAAAACTGTGCACAGTACTCCAGGTGTGGTCTCACCAAGGCGCTGTACAATTGTAGCAAGACTTCCTTACTCTTATACTCCAACCCCCTTGCAATAAAGGCCAACATGCCATTTGCCTTCCTTATTGCTTGCTGTACCTGCATGCTAGCTTTCTGTGTTTCTTGCAGGAGGACACCCAGATCTCTCTGAACACCAACTTTTCAAAGTTTCTCACCATTTAAAAAATATTCTCTTTTTCGATTCTTCCTACCAAAGTGAATAACCTCACATGTCCCTACATTATACTCCATCTGCCACCTTACTGTCCACTCGCTGAGTCTATCTATATCCCTTTGCAGACTCTTTGGCTGCGATTTTGCGTTCGGTGTTAGGATGGGGGCGGGTCAGCTGGTTTCCGGGTTCCAGTCCCGCCCCCAGCTGCCTCCGCTCCACAAACATGATTTTCCCTTGATTGACCTGGTTAAGCCCGCCCTGCGGGCTTGCCGGTCAATTAACAGTTTGCGGGTCTGATAACATCATTTAATGACGCGTCACCTGCCGGTTTTTTTAAAGGGACGATGCACAATTTTATTTTGACTGTTGATTTCTCAGTGTTTGGCAGCATTGAGGTGCTGAAAACACTGACAATCACTGCACAAAGGTGAACTGTTGCACCCAGGCTCTCCAATGACTCCCTCCATATGCTGGAATAGATGGCAGCTGTAGGTGAGATGGCAGAAGCGATCTGTCACTGGTGAGAGAGGTTCTCCCAATGAGGTGGCACTGGACATATAGTTGGATTTAAAAACTTGTAAGTTAAAGAAATTTGTATATGTTTTAAAAATGCAGTAACCAACATTTTCTTTGCTCTGAAACTCACCATGTGCAACATTGCATCCTTGACACCACTTCTGCAGCTGTCATCGTTTCACAAACATTACACCAGACTCACAACATGCCACACTTACCTGGCGTGGTGTCCGGACGTCGGGAAACCCGACCCAGAAGTGGGAAAATTGAAAAACAGGCTGAAAACTTCTGACAAGTACCTGTTAATAGGCAGGTAATTGCCTTTAATCTGTTTCCCGCCGCTAGGTGTCGGGTCCATTCGCAAATCTGGGACCTGACACTTGGGAAAGCTGTTTGGAGGTGGGTTGACAGCAGGTTCGGGACCCGCTGTCAATCAATAGGACTTTAACCTCTGACCTGCCTCTCTGAGCGCTGGCAAAATCGCGGCCTTTGTGTTCTCCTCACAGCTTACTGTCCCACCTAGCTTTGTATCATCAGCAAGCTTGGATACATTACACTCGGTCCTTTCATCTAGGTCATTAATATAGATTGTAAACACTGATCCTTGCGGCACCCCACTAGTTACAACCTGCCAACCTGAAAACGATCCGTTTATCCCTACTCTCTGTTTTCTGTCCATTAACCAATCCTCTATCCATGCTACTATATTACCCCCATTCCCCATGAGCTCTAATCTTGTGTAATAACCTTTTATGTGGCACCTTATCGAATGCCTTTTGGAAATCCAAATATACTACATCCACTAAATTAGCATCTACCCCAAAATGTTGCTTGAGTACCTGAACAGTGCTCCAAGCACTGAAGGAGGCCAACTTTAATTTTTTTTTAAAGCTATTGAGCACCTCTGCTCTTTGTGACCCTAACACCCTAGCCCTCTACTACTGGTGCAGCTCATGCCTAGTACCCTGCATGCCCTGCCCCTTGCCCACACCACATGCCTTTCCCCTAATCTGGGAAAATGCTCAGTGTAACCCTTCACCGGCTGTTATTGTTCAATAAGGTGGTCCTGGTGCTCACAGCACGGTGTGGGAGATGTTCCAGGTGTATCAGTATATCATGTAAATAAGCTGACCTTGCATTATGACCACCCCCCAACGTCCCAGTATGAACACAGATTAGATTTCTATGCTGATGTTATTAATGATGTAAACAATATTGCATCTTTTGGTTATTAATTGGCTTCTTTGTATATATTCATGTTGTCTTGCTGTAATTTATCTAGGTTTCCAAAAGGCCTTCGATAAGGTACCACATAATAGACTAATGAATAAGGTCAGAGAATGCGGAGTCAGCGGACAAGTAGCAGAATGGATAGCTGGCTGGCTTCAAGACAGAAAGCAGAGAGTAGGGGTAAAGGGTAGCTATTCACAGTGGCAGAAGGTGGAAAGTGGGGTCCCACAAGGATCAGTCTGATGTTGTTCACAATTTATATTAACGATTTAGACTTTGGAATCAAAACACAATTTCTAAATTTGTAGATGTCCCCAAATTGGGAGGGGGCGGGGGGATAGTCAATATGTTAGAAACGTTACTCAGATCAAGAATTTAGGGAGCTAGGTAACAGATTAAAGAGCAGGACCTCAAAGGTTGTAATCTCTGGATTACTCCCAGTACCACGTGCTAGTGAGTATAGGAATAGGAGGATAGAGCAGATGAATGCGTGGCTAAAGAGTTGGTGTAGGAGGGAGGGTTTTACTTTCCTGGATCACTGGGCCAGCTTCTGGGAAAGGTGGGACTTGTACAAGTCGGACGGGTTGCACCTGAACCAGAGCGGGACAAATATCCTTGCGGGGAGGTTTGCTAGCACTGTTGGGGGGGGTTTAAACTAACTTGGCAGGGGGATGGGATACAGAGGGGAGCTGAAATAGGGGGTGATGTGCTGCCAATTATAGAGAAAAAAACAAGTCAGCTTGGTAGACAGGGCAAATATATAAGGGCAAGGCTGGATGGCATCTATTTTAATGCAAGGAGTCTTGCAAATAAGGTGGATGAACTGAAGGTGTTGATAAACACATTGGAGTATGATATTGTTGCTATCACGGAGACATGGTTGAGGGAGGGGCAAGACTGGCAGCTCAATATTCCGGGGTACAGAATCTTCAGGCGAGACACAGGGGGAGGTATAAGAGGAGGGGGTGTCGCAATATTAATTAAGGAGTCAATTACTGCAGTAAGGAGGGATGATATATTAGCAGGTTCCTCTAATGAGGCCATATGGGTGGAGCTTAAAAACAAAAAGGGGGCAAGCACTTTGCTGGGAGTGTACTATAGGCCTCCAAACAGTCAGGGGGAGATAGAGGAACAGGTATGTAGGCAAATCTCAGAGAAATGTGCAAATAATAGGGTAATAATAATGGGGGATTTCAACTTCCCCAATATTAACTGGGATAGTCAGAGTGTGAAAGGCTCAGAGGGTGTAGAATTCTTAAAGTGCATCCAGGAGAGCTTTTTGAGCCAGCATGTAGAAAGTCCTACAAGAGAGGGGGCGGTACTGGATCTAATTCTAGGGAATGTGGCCGGCCAAGTGGAAAAAGTGCTAGTAGGTGAGCACTTTGGTGACAGTGACCATAATATGGTGAGATTTAAGGTGGTCATGGAAAAGGACAGGGATGGGCCGGAAATAAAGGTTCTAAATTGGGGGAAGGCCGATTTTAATAGGATAAGGCAGGATCTGGCCAAAATGGACTGGGATCAGCTACTTGTAGGAAAATCCGCATCGGAGCAATGGGAGGCTTTCAAAAGGGAGATTGAGATCATACAATGGCAACATGTTCCCGTAAAGGTCAAGGGTGGTTCCAAAAACTACAGGGAACCTTGGATGTCAGGGGATATACGAGAATGGATTAGGAAAAAAAGGAGGGCTTTTGGCAGATACAAAAGGCTAAAGACGGAGGAAGCCCTAGAGGAGTACAAAAAGTGCAGGGGGATACTTAAAAAAGAAATGAGGAGATCAAGGAGGGGCCATGAAATAACACTGGCGAGCAAAATAAAGGAAAATCCTAAGATGTTTTATAAGTATATTAAGGGTAAGAGGATAACTAGGGAAAAAATAGGGCCCATTAGGGACAAAAGTGGCAATCTGTGTGTGGAGCCGGAAGATGTAGGAGGGGTTCTAAATGAATTTTTTGCATCTGTTTTCACTATGGAGAAGGACGATGTAGACATAGAAATAGGGCGGGGGGACTGTGATATGCTCGAACATATTAACATCGAGAGGGAGGAGGTATTGGCGGTTTTAGCAGGCCTAAAAATGGATAAATCCCCAGGCCCGGACGAAATGTATCCCAGGCTGCTGTGTGAGGCAAAGGAAGAGATTGCGGGGGCTCTAACACATATATTCAGGACCTCTCTGGCCACAGGGGATGTGCCAGAGGACTGGGGAACCGTTAATGTAGTACCATTATTCAAGAAGGGAAGTAGGGAAAAACCGGGGAACTACAGGCCAGTGAGCCTAACATCAGTGGTAGGAAAATTATTGGAAAAAATTCTGAGGGACAAAATTAGTCTCCACTTGGAGAGGCAAGGATTAATCAGGGATAGTCAACATGGCTTTGTCAAGGGAAGATCATGTCTGACTAATTTGATTGAATTTTTTGAGGGGGTGACTAGGTGTGTGGATGAGGGTAACGCAGTGGATGTGGTATACATGGATTTCAGTAAGGCTTTCGATAAAGTCCCGCACAGGAGACTGGTCAAGAAGGTAAGAGCCCATGGAATCCAGGGTGCCTTGGCACATTGGATACAAAACTGGCTTAGTGGCAGAAGGCAGAGGGTGGTGGTCGAAGGTTGTTTTTGTGACTGGAAGCCTGTGGCCAGTGGGGTACCACAGGGATCGGTGCTGGGTCCCTTGCTGTTTGTGGTCTACATTAATGACTTGGATATGAATGTAAAAGGTATGATCAGTAAGTTCGCGGATGATACAAAAATTGGTAGGGTGGTAAATAGCGAGGAGGGTAGCCTCAGTCTGCAGGACGATATAGATGGGTTGGTCAGATGGGCGGAACAGTGGCAAATGGAATTTAACCCGGAAAAGTGCGAGGTGATGCACTTTGGGGGGGACTAACAAGGCAAGGGAATACACTATGAATGGTAAGACCCTAGGCAAGATGGAGGGTCAGAGGGATCTGGGTGTGCAAGTACACAGATCCCTGAAGGCGGCGGAACAGGTGGATAAGGTGGTAAAAAAGGCATATGGGATACTTGCCTTCATTAGCCGAGGCATAGAATATAAGAGCAAGGAGGTTATGATGGAGCTGTATAAAACACTGGTTAGGCCACAGCTGGAATACTGTGTGCAGTTCTGGTCGCCACACTACAGGAAGGATGTGAACGCTTTGGAGAGGGTGCAGAGGAGATTCACCAGGATGTTACCAGGGCTGGAGCGCTTCAGCTATGAAGAGAGACTGGGCAGATTGGGTTTGTTTTCCTTGGAGCAGAGGAGGCTGAGGGGGGACATGATTGAGGTGTACAAAATTATGAGGGGCATAGATAGGATGGATACTGAGGAGCTTTTTCCCTTAGTAGAAGGGTCAATAACTAGGGGGCATAGATTCAAGATAAAGGGCGGGAGGTTTAGAGGGGATTTGAGAAAGAACTTTTTCACCCAGAGGGTGGTTGGAGTCTGGAACTCACTGCCTGAAAGGGTTGTGGAGGCAGGAACCCTCACAACATTTAAGAAGCATTTGGATGAGCACTTGAAATGCCATAGCATACAAGGCTACGGACCAAATGCTGGAATATGGGATTAGATTAGACAGGGCTTGATGGCCGGCGCGGACACGATGGGCCGAAGGGCCTCTATCCGTGCTGTATAACTCTATGACTCTATGGTTATGCATTGACAAACAATCCAAAAGCCCAAGGTGAGCTGAAAGAGGCATATCTATTTCGGCAATTTTTATTAATTTTAAAGTTTCCAACGTATTAGCCCATCCCTCATGTTACTATAGCAATGGCTGCACAAGCAGCAGGAGCAGCGGCTTTCCTATGGCACAGATGTGCTATACATCCAGATACATAATTAGAATATTAATCACAATGCAACCAGACAACCAACAAATATAATGTGCTGTAGTTCTTTAGTTCACAGTATTAAAAAGAATTGAACAAAAATGGGTGTCCGTATTTTCAACTTCAATCACGTCCATTAATAAACGTGGTCTTCTTGAACCAGCACACCCCCATATAACATATTAGAAATGCAGCACTTATTCACAAGTGCAGAAAAACACATACACCATTTGCATCCCCTAATTAAAAACAAAAAGCAGGAAAGGCTATGATTTAACAGAAATATTCATTCATCTTTCTTCCTGGACAGGACAACCAATCAGAATGACTTGGAAATGTTCACTAATATACTGATGTAAAAATGTTAATTTACAAATTTCACTTCTAATGTTTTTCCCTCAAACATTCTCCACAATATTAATCCCTGCTCTTATCACGAAAAGTGTTGAGTTATTTTCGGGACCTCACAATTAAATAGTAGGAAACAAACTTCATTGTACTCTCAATTTTTAATCTCCTATTTCAAACATTATACCAAATCAAAATTGTACATTGAGTTTAATCGAAGTATTTTCTGTGTCTTTCTCAATAAACAAATAGTGCTTTCTTCTAAAGTAAATTTTTATACATCATTACATAACTTCTCTTAACACTCCACTAAACGTTCAAGAGGAAATCTATATTTACATTATTCCTGGGATTTGTTCGGACTATAGAACGGCAGACAAAATAAGATGGTTTGTCCTTTCCCCCTTTTTTGGTTCTCTTCCTAAATGTCTTAATGATATTTAAGAAGGGGGATAGAACATGTCCAGGGAATTATAGATCAGTCAACTTAACATCGGTGGAAGGAAAAATAATGGAATCCCTACTAAAGGAGAAAATAGAAGAATTAATAATAATGAATAGTCAACATGAATTTCAAAAGGGAAAGTCTTGCTTGACCAACCTTATTGAATTTTTTGAAGAGGTAACAGAGAGAGTAGACAATGGTAATGCAGTATAACAACAGAAAATGCTGGAAAAACTCAGCAGGCCAGGCAACATCCGTGGAGAGAAATTTGAGTTGACGTTTCGGGTCGAATTCTTCTTCAGTTTTGAAGAAGGGTTCGACCCGAAACGTCAACTCAAATTTCTCTCCACGGATGTTGCCTGACCTGCTGAGTTTTTCCAGCATTTTCTGTTGTTATTTTGGATTTCCAACATCCACAGTATTTTGCTATCATGGTAATGCAGTCAATGTAATTTATCTGGATTTTCAAAAGGCCTTCGTTAAGGTACCCCATAATAGACTGATGAACAAGGTCAGAGAATGCGGATCAGGGGACAAGTAGCAGAATGGATTGCTGGCTGGCTTCAGGACAGAAAGCAGAGAATAGGAGTAAAGGGTAGCTATTCACAGTGGCAGAAGGTGGGTAGTGGTGTTCCACAAGGATCAGTGCTGGGACCACTGCTGTTCACAAGTTACATTAACAATTTAGACTTAGGAATCAGAAACACAGGACTGCAACAAGTTACAGGAGAACATTAATAAATTTTCAGAATGGACATATAATTGGCAAATGAAGTTCAACACAGATAAATGTGAGGTATTACATTTTGGTAGGAAGAATAGGGAGGTCTCTTATCACTTGGAGGATGCGAGTCTAGGTGGGGTGGAGGAGCAAAGGAATCTAGGAGTATAAATACACAAATTACTAAAAGTTGTGACACAGGTTAGCAAGGCCATAAAAAAAGCAAATCAAGCACCAGGGTTTATTTCTAGAGGGATAGAATTGAAAAGTAGGGAAGTTATGCTAAACCTGTATCGAACCTTGGTTAGACCACACTTAGAGTACTGTGCCATATTATAAAAAGGATATAGAGGCACTGGAGAGGGTGCAGAGAAGATTTACAAGGATGATACCAGAAATGCGAGGGTATACATATCAAGAAAGGATGAACAGGCTGGGTCTCTTTTCTCCTGGAAAAAAGGCTGAGGGGTGACCTAATAGAGGTCTTTAAAATTATGACAAATGTTGATAGAGTGGATACAGAGAGAATGTTTCTGTAATGTCCGTGTGTAATTGAGACACGGACTGCAGAAGTTGGTTATAACAGGTGTTTACTGAAAGGAGACAAAACTGGAACTACTATTCAAAGTTACTACACAGGCTTATATACAGGGGTGGTCACTACTGGTACTGCAGTATACAGGGGCTGCAGAATATAGTTCCTTCTTCAAGGTACATACACTACAGTTTCCACTTGTGGAGAAGAGCATAACTAGAGACTATCAATATAAGATACTCACCAAAAAATCCAATAGGGAATTCAGAAGAAATTTCTTTACCCAAAGAGTGGTGAGAATGTGGAACTCGCTACCACAGGGAGTGGTTGAAGCGAATAGTATGGATGCATTTAAGGGCAGGCTAGACAAGCGTATGAGGGAAAAGGGAATAGAGGGTTATGCTGATAGATTTAGATGAGGAAAGACGGGAGGAGGCTCGTGTGGAGCATAAATGCTGGCATGGACTGGTTGGGCCGAATGGCCTGTTTCTGTGCCATATATCCTATGCAATGTAAACCTATGACTTTTTTTAAAAAGTCAGTAAAAAGTAAAATGTAACTCCTACAAATCCTTCCCGTCCTCCCCCTCCTCAACTGCATGGTTGCATATTTGTGTAAAGCTACTCCCTTCAGTCGATCATTCAGAATCAAATATTGAGAAATTTCAATTTTAAAATGTTTTTAGCAATTCAGAGCCTCTTTATAAGTGTTTGGACTTCAAGACCTGGTTGAAACTTGTTTAGATGAGGGAAAAATTGATTTTTTGCTGGTTTCTTCCAAAATCATATTTGAAACTTAGGGGGAAAAAGTGTTTTTAACACTCATTTTTTGGGAAAAGTTCATTAAAATTTTTTTAATTCTTTCAAGTCTCGTTGCACCTTTGACAGAGGAAGTTGCTCCAAGTTTCTCTTTCCCTCTTCAATGCTGTCATTAAACATACAACAAACAAATAAAATAAACTCTAATTCCAAACGAAGCTCAAATAAGAAGTGAATAAAGTGATTAAACTTCCTAAGAAGGCAGTGAGGTTATCTATCCCCAGCCTTGGTGATGAGTTGGGATCAGTTTTGGAGAAGTTGTTTCCTCTTTTTCTGTTGCCGTTCCCTTCGTCTCTCACAGACTCTGAGGTACAAACGGGGGCATAAACTTTTCCCCTCTCTCATAACATGATTTAAATAACCCTGATAAACTCTTTCAAAAAGGGGACAACACCTGGCAAAATTTAACTGGAACTTACTGTAGGACATTCATTATCACTTTCCCATATTTTTTCTGGCTTTAAACAATTTTCCAAATTAAAAAAAAAATGTTTTCACAGAGGGCCTAAAAATTGTTTGCTTTAGCCTCCTTCCGGCGGCCACTGTACGTGTGCTGCGCCTCCACTTGTATTGTTCCAAAGTGTGGCTGCCACTCAGTCCCCAGGATAACAACAGAAAATGCTGGAAAAGCTCAGCAGGCCAGGCAACATCCGTGGAGAGAGAAATAGAGTCAACGTTTTGGGTCGAAACCCTTCTACAGAACTGAGAGAAAAGGCAGGAAATGAAACAAAAGGCAGTTTGGGGGCTGGGAAATGGGGGAGGGGATGAAAGAAGAGACATTAAGAGATATTCAAGGTGAGATGAGATAGTAATAGGATAGGTAAAGAAACAGACAATGGCTCTAAATGAAGTGTGAAATGCGCTGGCAGAGTGAAAGACAGCTGCCATGTGGGAGAGAGCGAAAAAAAAGGAAGTCACAAACCAAAAGTGCCCTCTCTCCCACATGGCAGCTGTCTCTCACTCTGCCAGTGCATTTCACAATTCATTTAGAGCCATTGTCTGTTTCTTCACTTGTCCTATTACTATCGCGTCTCACCTTGAATATCTCAATGTCTCTTCTTTCATCCCCTCCCCCATTTCCCAGCCCCCAAACTGCCTTTTGTTTCATTTCCTGCCTTTTCTCTCAGTTCTGTAGAAGGGTTTCGACCCAAAACATTGACTCTGTTTCTCTCTCCACGGATGTTGCCTGGCCTGCTGAGTTTTTCCAGCATTTTCTGTTGTTATTTCGGATTTCCAGTATCCGCAGTATTTTGCTATCACTCAGTCCCCGGGAATGGACGACACATGCCTGGACCCTCACCCCCGCTATCTCTCGCTCCCCCTCTTTCACTGTGTCTCTCTCTCTCTTTCGCTGTCTCTCTCTCTCTCTCTCTGTCCCTCTCTATCTCCCTCTGTCCCTGCTCTCTCCCTCTATCTCCCTCTGTCCCTGCTCTCTCCCTCTATCTCCCTCTGTCCCTGTCTATATCTCTCTCCCTCTGTCCATGTCTCTGTCTCTCTCCATCTGTCCCTGTCTCTGTCTCTCTCCCTCTGACCCTGTTTCTCTCCCTCTGACCCTGTCTCTCACTCTCTCCCTCTGTCCCTGTCTCTGTCTCTCTCCCTCTGTCCCTGTCTCTGTCTCTCTCCCTCTGTCCCTGTCTCTCTCCCTCTGTCCCTGTCTCTGTCTCTCTCCCTCTGTCCCTGTCTCTGTCTCTCTCCCTCTGTCCCTGTCTCTGTCTCTCTCCCTCTGTCCCTGTCTCTGTCTCTTTCCCTCTGGCCCTGTCTCTCACTCTCCCTCCGTTTGAAAGTCTGACTCTCTCTGTCTTTCTCTCTCTCTCTCTGTCTGTCTCTCTCTGTCCCAGTCTCTCTCTCTGTCCCTGTCTCTCTCTCTGCCCATCTCTCACTCTCTCTCATAGAAACATAGAAACATAAAAGATAGGAGCAGGAGTAGGCCATTCGGCCCCTCAAGCCTGCTCCGCCATTCAATGCGATCATGGCTGATAATCCAAATTCAGTACCCGGTCCCTGCTTTCTCCCCATACCCCTTGATCCCTTTAGCCTTGAGAAATATATCCAACTCCTTCTTGAATATATTTAATGAATTGGCCTCTACTGCCTTCTGTGGTAGAGAATTCCACAGGTTCACAACTCTCTGGGTGAAGAAATTCCTCCTCATTTCTGTCCTAAATGGCCTAACCCTTATCCTTAGACTGTGACCCCTGGTTCTGGACTCCCCGACCATCGGGAACATCCTTCCAGCATCTAGTCTGTCTAGTCCTGTTAGAATTTTATAAGTTTCGATGAGATCCCCTCTCATTCTTCTAAACTCCAGCGAGTACAAGCCCAATCAATCCAATCTCTCCTCATACGTCATTCCTGCCATCCCAGGTATCAGCCTGGTGAATCTTCGCTGAACTCCTTCCATGGCAAGAACATCCTTCCTCAGATAAGGCGACCAAAACTGCACACAATACTCAAGATGTAGTCTCACCAAGGCCCTGTACAACTGCAGCAAGACATCCTTGTTCCTGTACTCAAACCCTCTCGCTACGAAGGCCAACATACCATTTGCCTTCTTAACCGCCTGCTGCACCTGCATGCTTACCTTCAGCGACTGGTGCATAAGGACACCCAGGTCTCGTTGTACTTCCCCATCTCCCAATCTATTGCCATTCAGATAATAATCTGCCTTCCTATTTTTGCTACCAAAGTGGATAACCTCACATTTATCCACGTTATATTGCATCTGCCATGCTTCTGCCCAATCACCCAACCTGTCCAAATCATCCTGGAGTTTCTCAGCATCCTCCTCACAGCACACACACCCACCCAGCTTTGTGTCGTTTGCAAATTTGGAGATATTACATCTAGTTCCCTTGTCTAGATCATTAATATATATTGTGAATAGCTGGGGTCCAAGGACCGATCCCTACGGTACCCCACTAGTCACTGCCTGCCACTCGGAAAAAGGCCCGTTTATTCCAACTCTTTGCTTCCTGTCTGCCAACCAGTTCTCTATCCAAGTCAGTACCTTGCCCCCAATCCCATGTGCCTTAACTTTACACGCTAATCTCTTATGCGGGACTTTATCGAAAGCCTTCTGAAAGTCCAAATACACCACATCCGCTGGTTCTCCCTTATCTATTTTACCAGTTACATCCTCAAAAAATTCCAGTAGATTAGTCAAGCACGATTTACCCTTTGTAAATCCATGTTGACTTTGTCCGACCCTGTCACTGTTTTCCACGTGCTCTGCTATTACATCTTTTATAATGGACTCTAGCATTTCCCCACTACCGATGTCAGGCTTACCGTTCTGTAATTCCCCATTTTCTCGCTACCACCTTTTTTGAATAGTGGGGTAACATTAGCTACCCTCCAATCCATGGGTACTGTTCCAGATTCCATCAAATATTGGAAAATGATCAGCAATGCATCTACTATTTCTAGGTCTACTTTGTTAAGTACCCTAGGATGTAGATTATCAGTCCCTGGGGATTTATCGGCCTTCAATCCCATCAATTTCCTTAACACCATTTCCCTACAGATACTGATTTCTTTCAGTTCCTCCCTTTCATCAGACCCTATGTTCCCCGACATCTCTGGGAGGTTATTTGTGCCCTCCTTTGTGAAGACAGAACCAAAATATGTATTTAGTTGGTCTGCCATTTCTTTGTTCCCCATTATAAATTCCCCTGATTCTGACCTCAAGGGACCTACACTTGACTTCACCAATCTTTTTCTCTTGACATATCTATAAAAGCTTTTACAGTCAGTTTTTATGTTCCCTGCAAGCTTACTCTCATATTCTATTTTCCCCTTCTTAATTAATCCCTTTGTCCTCCTTTGTTGAATCCTAAACTGCTCCCAATCCTCAGGTTTGCTGCTTTTTCTGGCCAATTTATATGTCCTCTCCTTGGATCTCATGCTATCCCTAATTTCCCTGGTTAGCCACGGTTGAGTCACCTTTTTTGTTTTATTTTTATGCCAAACAGGGATGAACAAATTCTGTAGTTCATCCATGCGGTCTTTGAATGTTTGCCATTGCCTATCCACCGTCAACCCTTTGAGTGACATTCCCCAATCAATCCTACTCAACTCGCTCCTCAGACCATCGTAGTTTCCTTTATTTAAATTCAGGACCCTAGTCTCTGAGTCAACAACTTCATTCTCCATCTTAATGAAGAATTCTATCATATTATGATCGCTCCGACCCAAGGGGCCTCGTACAAGATTGTTAATTAATCCTTTCTCGTTACATAATACCCAGTCTAAGATAGCCTGATCTCTGGTTGGTTCCTCGACATATTGGTCCAGGAAACCATCCCGTATACTCTCCAGGAATTCCTCCTCCACAGTATTGTTACTAATTTGGTTAGCCCAATTTATATGTAGATTAAAGTCACCCATGATGACTGCTGTGCCCTTATTGCACGCTTCTCTAATTTCCCTTTTAATGCCATCCCCAATCTTCGCATTACTGTTTGGAGGTCTATATACCACTCCCACTAATGTTTTCTGCCCCTTGGTATTTCTCAGTTCTACCCATACAGATTCCACATCATCAGAGCTAATATCCTTCCTTACAATTGTGTTAATCCCTTCTTTAACCAGCAATGCTACCCCATCTCCCTTTTCTTTTTGCCTATCTTTCCTGAATATTGAATACCCCTGGATGTTGAGTTCCCAGCCTTGGCCACCCGGGAGACATGTTTCCGTAATCCCAATCAAATCATAATCGTTTACCTCTATTTGCGCAGCTAATTCATCCATCTTATTACGAATGCTCCTCGCATTAAGACACAAAGCCTTCAGGCTTGTTTTTTTAATGTTCTTAGACCTATTAGAATTATTATTTACTGTGGCCATGTTTGATTTAAACTGTTGATTTTTCTGACTGTCACTTTTGTTTTTCTCCTTCCTATCTTTTTCTTTTATCCTTGTTTCCCTTTCCTCTGTCCCTCTGCTCAGGTTCCCAACCCCCTGCCATTTTAGTTTAAACCCTCCCCCAGAGCACTAGCAAACACTTCCCCATGGATATCGGTCCCGGCCCTGCCCAGGTGCAAACCGTCCGGTTTGAATTGGTCCCACCTCCCCCAGAACCAGTTCCAATGTCCCAGGAATTTGAATCCCTCCCCCTCACACCATTCCTCTAGCCACATATTCATCTGAAATATCCTTCTATTTCTACTCTGACTAGCACGTGGCACTGGTAGCAATCCTGAGATTATTACCTTTGAGGTCCTATTTTTTAATTTACCTCCAACTCCCTATATTCAGCTTTTAGGACCTCATCCCATTTTTTACCTATATCGTTGGTACCTATATGCACCACGACAACTGGCTGTTCACCCTCCCCTTCCAAAATGTTCTGCAGCCGCTCTGAGACATCCTTGACCCTTGCACCAGGGAGGCAACACACCATCCTGGAGTCTCGTTTGCGGCCGCAGAAACGCCTATCTATTCCCCTTACAATAGAATCCCCTATTACTATAGCTCTACCCCTCTTTTTCCTCCCGTCCTGTGCAGCAGAACCACCCCTGGTGCCAGGAAGTTGGCTGCTGCTGCCTTCCTCTGATAAGCCATCCCCCCCAACAGCACTCAGAGTGGTGTATATGTTTGAGAGGGGGATGTCCACAGGGAACCCCTGCACTACCTGCCTGTGCCTAGCACTCTGTCTGTTGGTCACCCATTCCCTTTCTGCCTGTCCAACCTTTGCCTGCGGTGTGACCAACTGATCGAACGTGCTATTCACGACGTCCTCTATGGTCCAGTATGAATCCAATCGCAGCTCTAGCGCCGCAATGCGGTCTGCCAGTAGCTGCAGCTGGACACACTTCCTGCACACATGGTTGTCAGGGACACAGGAATGTCCCTGAGTTCCCACATATCGCAGGAAGAGCATACCACGGCACCGGGCTGTCCTGCCATGACTTACCCTTTAGTTAATTGCAATTAAATTAAATCAAATCAATCCCACCAATTTCACTACAGTTAAATGATATATTTAAGGGTCCTGGTTTACAAACAGTCCCCGCTACACCACAGAGAGCTTAGAAATGATAAACCACAGAGTTAAAGTTTAAAAAGAGAGAAATACTCACCAACCAATCAATTACCTGCTTTCTGGTGACGTCACACTTCGATTACTTTTTACTTCTCTCCCTCTCTGTGAGATTGGAGATTAGTACGCTGTGAGGCCTACCTGGTCTCTTGGAGCCTTTTATAGCCCCGCTGCTGCCGCTGAAATTCCCGCCGACGCTGTGAGGCCTACCTGGTCTCTTGGAGCCTTTTATAGCCCCACTGCTGCCGCTGAAATTCCCGCCGACTCTCTGTCCTTGTCTCTCTCTCTCTGTCTGTCTCTCTCTGTCCGTCTCCCTGTCCGTCTCTCTCTCTCCCCCTCTGTCTCTCTTTATGTCTCTCTGTCTCTTTCTTTCGCTGTCTCTCTCTGCAAAGAACATCAGAGCAAAAGGAGAAGCAGAGAATCAGTGTTGGTTCAGGAGAGAGCTTTACTCCCATTTTTTTAAACATTTGAAATCCAGTCAATGTTGAAAAATGAGAATTCTTTCCCTCCTAGGGGAAACGCTTCTTGACAATGCATTCCTATTTGTGCTCCTGTGACAATGAAGGTGCTCATATCAGACACCAGCTCCACTATTCAATTCAATTCAATTCAAATCGCTTTATTGGCATGACAAGTTACATCTTATGTTGCCAAAGCATTGAAAAACATTCATGTTTGTACACAAAAATACAGATCTATCCATACAGTGTATAAACAGATATATCCCTGAGTGTATAAATATATACTTTCATATAATTTATATATACTCTTTTCTTATATTTAGTGGTTGTCCCTCTGTTTATGGCAAGCTGTAACATAGTGTGCCGCTAGTGTTACACAATTTCTCTCTTCCCCTAGTAGGTATGGGAGTTTTTGGTCGTCATTCAAATTTCTGAATTGCGGGCATATTTTTGTGAATTTTGGGTAGAAATTCTCCCTTATGCCCTGATATTTTCTACAAACTGTGAGGAAGTGCATCTCTGTCTCCACCACTCCCTGACTGCAGTGAGAGAATATCCTGTCCTCTCTTGGTAGCCGGGTCTGCCTGTGTCTACCTTTTTCGATCGCCAGACTATGTTCACTAAGTCTGTACATTGTCAAGGTTTTTCTCAGTTTGCTATCCTTTACCCTGGTCAGGTAATCAGCCAAGTTGTATTGTCTGTTTAGGGCCAAGTAGCAATTGAGTTTGCTTTGGGTTTTTGTTGTTTCTGCCCCATATGACAGATATTTTTCCTTTTGCTTAGCGACGATTGTGTTGGGTCGAATTCTTTGTGTTACGCTGTCACTGTCCTGGGGCTGGTTATTGTTAGTAGTGTTAGTAGTTACTTCACTGAGTCCCAGGACTAGTTGACTGAGGGTATTCTTCTTTATGGTCCTCTCTTGGCATTTCAGGGCTTCGTAATGATAGCATTGGGGGTTGCTCATTTCTAGGTGTTTCCAGAATTTGGTGGCTCTTTTTTGGATAGTGATTATTAATGGATATTGGCCTAGTTCTGCCCTGCATGCATTGTTTACGGTTTTCCTTTGAGTCCGGAGGATACTTTTACAGAGTTCTGCATGTAGGATCTCGATTGGGTGTTTGTCCCATTTTGCAAATTCTTGTTGTGTTAATGGTCCCCACACCTCACTGCCATAGAGTGCAATTGGTTCAATTACTGATTTGAAAATTTTGAGCCAAATGCTAATTGGGATTTCTATTTGGATTGATTTTTTAATGGCATAGAAAGCCCTTCTTGCTTTCTCTTTCAGTTCATTCACAGCCAGTTTGAAATTTCCCGTAGAACTGATTTTTAAGCCCAAGTATGTGTAGTTAGTGGTTTGTTCAATTTTGGTTGTTCCTAGTGTGAAATTTATTTTGGGTCCCTGATGTCTGGATCTTTGCTGGAACACAAGGACTTTGGTTTTTTGGGGATTTATTGTCAGGGCCCAAGTCTGGCAGTACGACTCCAGCAGATCCAGGTTCTGCTGTAGACCCTCATTAGTTGGTGACAGCAGAACCAGGTCATCTGCATAGAGGAGGAATTTAACCTTGGATTTGTATAGGGTGAGGCCGGGTGCTGTAGATTGTTCAAGTAGTTTTGCCAATTCATTTATGTAAATATTAAAGAGTGTCGGTGAGATTGGCAAGCCCTGCATCACCCCCCGCCCCTGTGGGAAGTATTTTGTTTGTTTGTCTCCAATTTTAACTGCACATTTGTTGTTTGTATACATTGATTTAATTACATCATATGTTTTTCCCCCTACCCCGCTTTCGATAAGTTTCAGGAATAAACCGTCATGCCAGATGGAATCGAAAGCCTTCTGGAAATCTATAAAGCATGCGTAGATTTTGCTTTTGTTTTGATGAACGTGTTTGTCGATTAGGGTCTGTAGGGTGAAGATATGATCTGATGTTCTATAGTTTGGCAGGAATCCAATTTGGCTTTTACTCAAGACATTGTGCTCCTCAAGGAAGTTTATAAGTCTTTTGTTTATGATACTACAGAATACCTTCCCCAGGTTACTGTTTACACAGATGCCTCGATAGTTATTTGGGTCGACTTTGTCCCCACTTTTGTATATAGGCGTTATGAGTCCTTTGTTCCAGATAACTAACCTGTTTGCAATTAATTGAATGCCCTTAGTGTCCCAGCTCAGTGTAATCCTGAGCAATAACTGCCTGTAGGTTTTAGAAGAGACGATTAAATGAGGCCCTGTCGGTAGATGTTAAAGATTTTTTATACTGCTATTGTAAGAAGCACAGGGCATCCCTCTCCCTCAGTCTCTCTCTTTCCCCCATCACCCTACCAGTCTCTCTCTCTCTCTCCCTCTCTCCCGTTGTGTGCTCTCTCACCCCAGTCTCTCTCTCTCCCCTGTCTCTCTCTCTCTCCCCAGTCTCTCTCTCTCTGTCTCTCTCTTTCTCATCCCAGACTCTCTCTCTCCCAGTCTCTCTCTCTCCCTGTTTCTCTCTTTCTCTTCCCAGTCTCTCTCTCTCTCCCCAGTTTATCTCTCTCCCCGTCGCGTGCTCTCTCGCCCCCAGTCTCTCTCTCTCTCCCCCAGTCTCTTTCACCTCAGTCTCTCTCTCTCTCTCCCCGACTCTCTCTCTCCCCAGTCTCTCTCTCTCTCTTCCCAGTCTCTCCCCATCTCTCTCTCCCCAGTCTCTCTCTCTCTCTCCCCAGTCTTTCTCTCTTCAGTCTCTCTCTTTCCCCAGTCTCTCTCTTTCCCCAGTCTCTCTCTCTCCCCAGTCTCTCTCGCCCCAGTCTCTCTCGCCCCAGTCTCTCTCTCCCCAGTCTCTCTCTCCCCAGTCTCTCTCTCCCCAGTCTCTCTCTCCCCCAGTCTCTCTCTCCCCCAGTCTCTCTCTCCCCAGTCTCTCTCTCCCCCAGTCTCTCTCTCTCCCGCAGTCTCTCTCTCTCCCGCAGTCTCTCTCTCCCCCAGTCTCTCTCTCCCCCAGTCTCTCTCTCCCCCCAGTCTCTCTCTCCCCCCAGTCTCTCTCTCCCCCAGTCTCTCTCTCCCCCAGTCTCTCTCTCCCCCTAGTCTCTCTCTCCCCAGTCTCTCTCTCCCCCAGTCTCTCTCTCCCCCAGTCTCTCTCTCCCCCAGTCTCTCTCTCCCCAGTCTCTCTCTCCCCCAGTCTCTCGCTCCTCAGTCTCTCTCTCCCCAGTCTCTCTCTCCTCAGTCTCTCTCTCCTCAGTCTCTCTCTCCCCAAGTCTCTCTCTCTCCTCAGTCTCTCTCTCTCTCTCCCCATCTCGCACTCTCCCCTGTCTTGCTCTCTCCCCTGTCTCTCTCTGTCTCTCGCCCCAGTCTCTCCCCGTCTCTCTCTCTCCTCAGTCTCTCTCTCCCCAGTCTCTCTCTCCTCAGTCTCTCTCTCTCTCGCCCCCAGTCTCTCTCTCCTCAGTCTCTCTCTCTCCCCCAGTCTCTCTCTCTCCCCAGTCTCTCTCTCTCCCCCCAGTCTCTCTCTCCTCAGTCTCTCTCTCCCCAGTCTCTCTCTCTCCGTCTCTCTCTCCTCAGTCTCTTTCTCCCCGTCTCTCTCTCTTTCTTCCCGTCTCGCTCTCTCCCCAGTCTCTCTCTCTCTCTTCCCGTCTCCATCTCTCTCTCCCCCACCCCCAGTCTCTCTCTCTCCCCCAGTCTCTCTCCCCAAGTCTCTCTCCCCCAGTCTCTCTCCCCCAGTCTCTCTCTCCTCAGTCTCCCCCACCCCAGTCTCTCTCCCCAGTCACTTTCTCTCTCTCTCCCCCACCCCCAGTCTCTCTCTCCCCCACCCCCAGTCTCTCTCTCCCCAGTCTCTCTCTCTCTCTCTCTCTCTCCCACCCCGTCTCTCTCTCTCTCTCCCACCCCAGTCTCTCTCCCTGTCTCTCTCTCCCCAGTCACTCACTCTCTCTCCCCCACCCCCAGTCACTCTCTCTCTCTCCCCCACCCCCAGTCTCTCTCTCCCCCACCCCCAGCCCCTCTCTCTCTCTCTCCCCCATCCCAAGTCTCTCTCTCCCCAGTCACTCACTCCCTCTCCTCCTACAATCTTATCTCCCCCTCCCTCCCTGAGGCTCAGGCCTGTAGCGGCTTCCAGCTGTGGGACATGATTGAAAGGAGTGCCTGTGCGCTGGACTCCGCTCCAGCGGGACTGTGTGGCCTGCAATGACTGGAGCGCGGCAGCCTCGAGGTAACTGCACGGCCGCGCACCCGTGCAGCTTAGGATTCATCCCATCCAGTCCTGGTGACTTATCTACTTTAAGTACAGCCAGCCTTTCTGGTACCTCCTTTTTATCAATTTTTATCCCATCCAGTATCTCAACTACTTCCTCGTTCACTATGATTTTGGCAGCATCTTCTTCCTTAGTAAAGACAGATGCAAAGTACTCATTTAGTACCTCAGCCATGCCCTCTGCCTCTATGCGTAGGTCTCTTTTTTGGTCCCTAATCGGCCCCACCCCTCCTCTTACCACCCGTTTACTATTTATATACCTATAGAAGACTTTTGGATTCCCTTTTATGCTAGTTGCCAATCTATTCTCATACTCTCTCTTTACCCCTCTTATTTCCTTTTTCACTTCCCCTCTGAATTCTCTATCAGCCTGGTTCTCACTTGCATTCTCAACCTGACATCTGTCATACGCCCCCTTTTTCTGCTTCATCTTACTCTCTATCTCTTTCGTCATCCAGGGAGCTCTGACTTTGTTTGCCCTACCTTTCCCCCTCGCAGGAATGTACCTCGACTGTACCCGAATCATCTCCTCTTTAAAGGCAGCCCATTGTTCGATTACAGTTTTGCCTGCCAATATTTGATTCCAATTTACCCGGTGTAAGAGCCATAAAAGCTTAAGAAAATACTTTAAAATAGTGGTTAAATGGCATAATACAGTTAATTTACCTGACCGACTTATTGTATTAAGAAACCCCCTACTTTCTTGCTCCAGTAGTATAGTCCGAGACACCCCCTTCATTCTTGCCATAATGGAACAGTCCCTAAGCCACACATGGGTGCAGCCATTTTACAGTTTAAACTGCACGTGGTTGAAGGAGGCAGAAGCTGTGAGGTTTGGAGCAGTACAGTTTTTGACCGTGTTCGTTTATACGTGTTTGCTTTGTAATTCCGTTTGTTAAGTGCTAAACAGTTTAAAAGACAAAGCTACGTTTGGGAACGTTTTATTTCGACACGCGTCTACTCATTGTTAAAAACCCCACAGCTCAGTGGCTGCCTGTTTGGAAACTAAGAAGCGCCACTACATTAGTCAAAAACTTGCTCCCTAAGAAGGAAGGGACGGAATCGTCGGCGAACGTATACCCGAATGGTCACGGAGCCAGACGACAATATAAGAAAGCGAAGGTACAGTGGCTGCTACTTGCTTTGTTCATTCTATTGAGAAGCTAAATAAGAGCTGCGGGTAAAATGGCCGAGGCCTTACGGAGCCAGGAGCTTCCATCAGCCAGAAAGATTGCTGGCCAAAAGAGGGAAATAAAGCTCACCCCAAAGGCAATGGAAGAGAAGTTACATAGAAGCATAGGTGCAAGGAAGGCTAAATTAGCTCAGATAACTGGAAAAATGAAGATAATCGATCGTCTCATGGAAGATAATGCTAATATTAAGAAAGCTGAAGACATAATGTATTATGATTTCTCCAAGCTGCATGAAGAATTTAATGTACTCAATGAAGATGTATTAGCACTTCTGCCTGAAGAAGAGGGAAACGCTGATCAGCACAACTGGTTTGATCTTAAATCAACCAGCATTAAGGACTATATCAAGGCCACGGAACAGTGGATGTTAAAGATTCGTCAAGACGCTGATACAGCAGAGAAAGATAAAGTTGACGATGAAGTCGGACCAGACGATAGCATTTCAGAGACTTCCGCCAGACCGAGCAAAAATCGAAAAGAAGGTAGCTCTGTTTCTGGACGCAGGTCAGTCGCTTCTACCACAAGCTCGTCGCGACGCATGAGAGCGGAGGCCGAACGGGCGGCGTTGATGGCGCGCGCAGCATCTTTAGCGGAGAAGCAAGCTCTTGAACGGGAAGAGGCCCAACTGCAGGTCCAAGAGGCCCAACTGCAGGCCCAACGGGCCCAGGTGCAGGCAAAGAAAGAACAGCTGGAGATAAAAACAGCTATCGAGGTCTCAGACGCCAGGTTGAGTGCGTACGAAGATTATGAAGGCTCACGGGACGGCGGGAGCCACTGCCAGTCAACGTCGTCACATAGAGTTGGATCCAGGGCACCTTCAAGAGTTACAACAGAGCCCGAAGGCAATCCCCTGGCATTACAGCGTGGAAGAGTGGCCTCTCCACTAACAGGAGCACGTGATGCTACCCCAGACGTCAGACGGTCTAGACTAGACCCTGCTGATGACCACCAGAGGCCTGAAGACACAGGGAGAAGCCTATACCGAGTGATGCAACGTCAGAACGAAATTACAGAGATGCTTGTAAAACAACAGAATCTGTTTCGACTCCCTCAAAGAGACATACCAGTGTTCCAAGGCGACCCACTCAAGTATAAGCCCTTCATCAGATCCTTTGAACAAGCCATTGACTCCAAAACAGAGAGCAGCAGTGATAAGTTGTACTACCTGGGACAGTACACCAGTGGTAAACCACAAGACCTGGTCAGAAGCTGTGAACACATGAGACCGGACCGGGGATACATAGGAGCCAGGAAGTTGCTGCAGGAGCACTATGGTAACGAACTGAAGATAGCCACTGCATATATCGAAAAGGCTACCAAGTGGCCACAGATCAGATCGGAGGACGGAGAGGCATTGAACGCATATGTTCTTTTCCTCATAGGATGTCGCAACACCATGGAGGATGTTGAATTCATGGAAGAGATGGACAATCCTACGACTATGAGAATCATCATCTCTAAGCTTCCTTACAGGATGAGAGAACAATGGAGAAGAACAGCCTTTGAGATAATGGAGAGACGGAAAAGTAGAGCCAGGTCTGCAGACTTAGTGAACTTCATAGACAAACAGGCTAAAATTGCTAGGGACCCATTGTTTGGAAACATCCAAGATGTCAGCCCGACCACCGATGGAAGAGTGAAAGCCAAGCCTGTTGAATCAAAGACTCTCAGGAAAGGTGGTTCCAGGGGAAGCAGCTTTGCAACTATTGTCACCCAGGCCGAGGAAGAAAGGCCCCAGAACTCATCTCCCAAAAAGAGCAGCACAGTGACATCTGCTAATGCCTTTCAGAAGCCATGCTTATTCTGCCAGAAGAATCATACATTGGATTTCTGCAGCGACATCAAAGCACAGCCACATAAGGACAGAATCGAATTCCTGAAGTGCAACGGCCTATGCTTTGGATGTCTCTCTCAGGGGCACCTGAGTAGAAACTGTAAGCAAAGAACAACATGCAGAGAGTGCACTCGGAAACATCCCAGTCTGCTGCATATCCATAAAGAAGAACAAGTCTCTAAGAAGAGTGAAGAAAACAATACCGACGAGAAGGTTGTCTCAAGTGCTCTGGTGTCGCTAGAACCAGAGACTTGTGGACTCACTGGGGCCGGTGACAGTGACTGTATTCTTGCCATCGTACCAGTAAAGATCAAGTCTAAGAGGAGCGAGAAGCTTGTGGAGACTTACGCCTTCATGGATCCAGGTAGCTCAGCAACGTTCTGCACAGAATCACTCATGCGACAGCTGAACGTTAGAGGCAGAAGAACAGAAATCCTATTACGCACTATGGGTCATGAGAAGTCAATGCAAAGTTATATCCTGTCAGACCTAGAAGTGTGTGGACTTGAAGAGAAGGACTTCATAGACCTGCCTAATGTTTTCACACAGAGGGAGATTCCTGTTAGAATAGGGAACCTAGCCCTGCAGAAGGACGTGGATAGATGGCCTTACCTAGAAAAGGTGCGTCTCCCATACATTGAAGCAGAAATTGGCCTATTAATTGGAACCAATGCCTACAAAACTATGGAGCCATGGCAGGTGATAAACAGCAAGGATGACGGACCCTACGCCGTCAGGACAGCCCTTGGATGGGTAGTCAATGGACCGGTAAGGAGAGATGATGGCCACAAGTCGAACAAGGAGGAACGACAAAACGTCACAGTTAATCGCATCTCTATCGCAAGCATTGAAGAGCTGTTGATCCAGCAGTTCAACGCAGACTTCTCAGAACGCAGCTGTGAGGAAAAGACAGAGATGTCACAAGAAGACCATCAGTTCATGGGTTTGATGACAAGGTCTACACAGTTCATTGATGGCCACTATCACATTGGTTTGCCACTGAGAAGACAGACCGCGAAGATGCCGAACAATCGCTGCATAGCAGAGCAACGCGCCATCAGTCTAAAGAGAAAGCTGAACAAGAACCCCGACTTTCACGAAGACTACAAAGACTTCATGAGAAACATCATAGCGAAAGGCTATGCTGTAAAAGTGCCCGAGGAACAGTTGAACAGAGACGATGGAAGGGTCTGGTACATTCCTCATCACGGGGTGTATCACCCAAAGAAGAAAAAGATCCGTGTAGTGTTTGACTGCGCCGCCTCATTCAGAGGAACTTCACTGAATGACCAGCTGCTTCAAGGTCCTGATCTTACTAATACCCTCATTGGCGTCTTGACTAGGTTTAGACAAGAGCTCGTTGCCATGATGGCAGACATAGAATCAATGTTCTACCAAGTTAGAATCCCTGATGAAGATGCTGATCTTCTGCGCTTCCTTTGGTGGCCAGATGGCGACGTTAGTCAAGCGATGGTGGAATGTAGAATGGCCGTACACTTGTTCGGAGCCACATCATCTCCCAGCTGTGCAAGCTACGCTCTCAGAAAAACTGCAGAAGATGGCAAAGGCAAAGCACCATCAGAGGCCGTGGAGACAATCTTCAGAAACTTTTATGTCGACGACTGTCTGAAGTCCGTGTCAACAGAAGACGATGCCATCGCACTGTCAAGAGACCTTAGAACTCTGTGTTCGAATGGAGGATTCCATCTGACTAAGTGGATAAGCAACAGCAGAGCAGTTCTAGCTTCTATCCCAGAAAAGGAAAGAGCCACTGAAGTCAAAGATCTGGACCTGAGCCACGATGTCCTTCCTATCGAGAGAGCTCTTGGTGTACAATGGTGCATCGAGTCAGACACGTTCAACTTCAGGATAATGGTGAACGAAAGACCATCCACAAGACGAGGGATTCTCTCCGTGGTCAGTTCCATCTACGACCCTCTTGGATTCCTGGCACCACTCATTCTGCCGGTGAAGCTGATGCTACGAGAGCTGTGTAGAGACAAGAGAGGATGGGATGAAGATATCCCAGAAGGTCAAGCTCAGAGATGGCACAGATGGTTGACAGATTTGCAACAACTTTCTAGCTTCAACGTCAGTAGATGCATCAAGCCCGCGAGTTTTGGAGTTACAAAGACGGCTCAACTACATCATTTCTCGGACGCCAGTGAGGACGGCTATGGCACGGCTACTTACCTCTTGCTGACAAATCAACAGGGCCAGAAACATTGTGCCTTCCTCATGGGGAAATCCAGGGTGGCTCCGCTGAAGCAGGTCACCATCCTGAGACTGGAGTTGACGGCAGCGGTTGTTGCAGTTAAAGTTGACCAGGCGATGCGGAAAGAGTTACAGCTCCCATTAGAAGAATCTGTCTTCTGGACGGATAGCACGACGGTGCTGAAGTATATAGAGAATGAGAAGATACGCTTCAAGACCTTCGTAGCAAACAGAATCTCATCCATTGGAGAAGCTACACAACCATCTCAATGGAGGTATGTAAACACCACATTAAACCCAGCAGATCAAGCCTCACAGGGATTGAAGGCTGAAAACTTCATGAGGAGTGAAACTTGGATACAAGGCCCAAGTTATCTGCTGGAAACAGAGAGATCATGGCCAGAAAGACCAGATATGCCAAGTCAGATTGCTGAAGACGACGTCGAAGTCAAGAGATCAGTCACAGTAAATCTCATAAATACGAAAGAGAACTTTGACACAGTGAACAAGCTTGTTAACCATTTCTCAGGATGGCACCAGTTGAGGAAAGCAGTTGCATGGTTTCTAAGGTTGAAAGAGTTGCTGCTACACCTGAGCGGTAAGAGAAAAGAGTACCGAGCCACTATCAGTCAGTCTGAAAGTAACCCTGATAAGCAGAGAATGCTTCTACAGCAGTATACGCATCATCACAAGACCACATTGGGCAAGAATTCATTGACCGTGGAGGATTTGGCCAAGGCTGAGAAGGAGATAGTTCGCTTCAGTCAAAGACAAGGATACCCAGAAGAAATCGAAGCTCTACAGCGAAATACTCCAATCAAGAAAGGTAGTCATATCTACAAGCTGGACCCTACACTGCAAGATGGAGTACTGAGGGTGGGAGGGAGACTAAACAAATCTGCTATGCCAGAGGAGGCCAAGCATCCTGCTATCCCTTCTAAGGACCTCCGGGTTGCTACCCTCATTCTTCAGCATATACACCAGAGTATTGGACACAGTGGGAGGAATCACGTGCTTGCGAAGCTAAGACAAAGATACTGGATTCCAGGAGCTAATTCCGTAATAAGAAAAATACTCTCTGAATGCATTGTTTGCAGACGGTTACACGCTAGAGCTGGGGAGCAGAAAATGGCAGACCTGCCTGAAGACCGTTTGTTACCAGACAAGCCCCATTTACAAACGTAGGGGTGGATTATTTCGGGCCTTTCGAGGTAAAGCGAGGACGGAGCCTTGTCAAGAGATATGGTGTGCTTTTCACTTGTTTGACCATCAGAGCTGTTCATATTGAGGTGGCACACATGCTTGACACTGATTCCTGTATTAACGCCTTGCGGCGCTTTGTCTGTAGAAGAGGACAGGTGTCCATTATGCGTTCTGATAATGGCACTAATTTCGTCGGAGCGGAGAACTACGGGAAGCTATTGAAGGTTGGAATCAGCTTAAAATACAGGAAGCCATGATGCAAACAGGAATTAAGTGGATCTTCAATCCTCCGGCTGCATCCCACCACGGAGGTGCCTGGGAAAGACAGATACGCACCGTAAGAAAACTACTCAGTTCTGTACTGAAGCAGCAAGCGCTTGACGACGAGGGACTCCAAACCGTTCTGTGCGAGGTCGAAGCCATCATTAATGACCGACCGATAACTAAGACATCAGATGATCCCAATGACCTCGAAGCCCTGACTCCGAACCACCTGTTGTTGTTGAAAACACAGCCAGCCATGCCCCCGGGAGTCTTCAAAAAGGAAGATCTGTATGCCCGTCGGAAGTGGAGGCAAGTTCAGTATATGTCAGACCTTTTCTGGACCAGATGGACAAGAGAATACTTACCTCTGCTACAGGAGCGTCAAAAATGGTCCAAAATAAAGAGGAACTTCATTGTCGGAGACATTGTCTTAATTGTGGATGATTCAGCCCCTAGAAATTCTTGGTTGATGGGAAAAATAATTAAGACCATGCCAGACTCCAGAGGCGTCGTTCGTCGCGTTTGTTTGCAAACCAAGACCAGTACCCTGGAAAGACCGATCACAAAGCTCTGCCTGCTACAAGAAGCAGCGTGAAAGGTTGCCGAACGAAAAAAGTGGACACTTATATTGTAAATATGTTGAACTCATTAGTTTATGACTCTTAATGTTTGAGTAATTGATATGCTTCATGTGCCTAGTCAATTAGGGGCCGGAATGTAAGAGCCATAAAAGCTTAAGAAAATACTTTAAAATAGTGGTTAAATGGCATAATACAGTTAATTTACCTGACCGACTTATTGTATTAAGAAACCCCCTACTTTCTTGCTCCAGTAGTATAGTCCGAGACACCCCCTTCATTCTTGCCATAATGGAACAGTCCCTAAGCCACACATGGGTGCAGCCATTTTACAGTTTAAACTGCACGTGGTTGAAGGAGGCAGAAGCTGTGAGGTTTGGAGCAGTACAGTTTTTGACCGTGTTCGTTTATACGTGTTTGCTTTGTAATTCCGTTTGTTAAGTGCTATAGTAAACAGTTTAAAAGACAAAGCTACGTTTGGGAATGTTTTATTTCGACACGCGTCTACTCGTTGTTAAAAACCCCACAGCTCAGTGGCTGCCTGTTTGGAAACTAAGAAGCGCCACTACACCCGGATCAGATCCATTCTCAACCCCTGAAATTGGCCTTCCTCCAATTAAGTATTTTTACTCTAGATTGCTCCCTGTCCTTTTCCATAGCTAATCTAAATCTTAACATACTATGATCACTATTCCCTAAATGTTCCAAGGCACTGGAGAGGGTGCAGAGAAGATTTACAAGGATGATACCAGAAATGCGAGGGTATACATATCAGGAAAGGATGAACAGGCTGGGTCTCCTTTCTCTTGAAAAAAGAAGGCTGAGGGATGGCCTAATAGAGGTCTTTAAAATTATGAAAGGTTTTGATAGAATAGACAGAGAGAGAGGGCTGGATTTTCATTGAGGAGTCGGGTAGGAGGCGGGACTACAACTTTTGGGGTTGTAGTCCCGCCTCCATTGAGTTCTAGCCAACCCACGTGATTTTGACTTGATTGACCTTGTTGAGCCCACCCAGTGGGCTCAGCAGGCCAATTAAGGGCCACCTGGCAACAGGTGATGTCACAGATTGAAATTTCATCTGTCAAGACCTTTTGACAGATGAAATATCAGCGTTTCACAGCTGTTTGAAGCTGTCAAACACTGACAATCTGTACTCCAGGTTAATTCCTTCCTCTCAGAATGATCTAGAGATCTCCCTGGAACAGAAAGCAAAGGCTGCAGATTTTGATAGCTGGCGGTCATTCTGTTTTCTGTGCCGGTGAGATGAGGGACTCCCGAGACCTGAAGGAAGGAAGGTTGTAAAGGTAAGTAAAGGTTAGTAGAACTTCTTTAAACACTTTACACAGACCAAACACACTTACCTCTGCACTCATGCACCCATCACTCACCTGAACACCGGACATCTCGACCCCCTCCAAGCCCTTCATCCCGACGGCCCGCCTCGCTAACTTGGCGTGGTTTGGCGCCATCGGGAATCCCACATTTCAACAATGAAAATAGGGATTAGGCTAAAAACTGCCTGTTAACTACCTGTTAACAGGAAGTTAATTGGCACTAATCCCCTTCCCGCCTCCTTTGAAACTGGCATGGAGGCGGAATGGGGTTGGGACCCCCGTTTTCGAGATTTAAAACCCCCACACGCCTCCAATCCCGACTCCACGGCCCAATGAAAATCCTGCCCAGAGTGTTTCCTCTTGTGGGGAAGAGCAAAACTAGAGGCCATCAATATAAGATAGTCACCAAGAAATCAAATAGGGAATTCAGACGAAACTTCTTTACCCAGAGAGTGGTGAGAATCTGGAACTCGCTACCACAGGAGTGGTTGATGCGAATAGTATAGATGCATTTAAGGGGAGGCGAGATAAGCATATGAGAGAGAAGGGAATAGAGGGTTATGCTGATAGATTTAGATGAGGAAAGACGGGAGGAGGCTTGAGTGGAACATAAACGCCATCATGGACTGTTTGGGCCGAATGGCCTGTTTTGTGCCATATATCCTATGTAATATATATAATTATGAAATAAGTGCTTGTTCTTTATTGTAATTTTTAAAAATATAGGTAAAACATAATTGGACTTATGCCTAAAGGAAATGGTTCTGAAATTCAGGTATGTGATTAATTTTATTGTTTTGTTTTCTATACAGCCCAGTGAACCATTTAACCATTTTTCCTAATCAATGCTTGCTGTCAGATGGGTAATGACATAATAGAACAGATTCTATCATTGAGAACAGAAAACATCTTCTTAAATATTACTGTGGCAGATGCAAAGAGGAAATTACTAAAAAGAAAATGCATATCAAAAATTAATTTTCCTTGAGGTCAATAAATGAAGGATCAGGTGTTACAGGGCCAAATAACATATATAACAGTAGTTCAATCTAGTCTCAAACCTTATTAGAAACACTTCCTGCCTAATGCGTTAAGTTGCAGATATACCACTTGTCTTTTTGTAGTCTAATGTAAGAACATTTTAGTATTCAGTCACAAATACAAATGGAAGAATATTTACACCCAAGAAACCCTTTCTGATCATTCTCCATAACAAAGCAATGTATAGGAATCCCTTTTCTTTTTGTTGGACAATCATCTTTCAGAGATATAATTAACTACAGTATATGCATGAATGGAAAAATAACTGTTAGTTTTATCAGAACAGCAGTTAATATTTTCCTCAATGATTTGTCTTAATGACAAACAGCTTTAGGCATTGTATTCTCAATGTCCAGCCAGGCTGATAAAGGATCTTCCTGAGAAAGATACACCAAATGAAATAAAGAATAAATTAATTTTGTAAATTAAAACTAAGTTCGTAGGTTTGATAGACTCAAACATCCCTCCACTCGTGTGTGCTGTGAGGAGGATGCCGAGAAACTCCAGTATGATTTGGACAGGTTGGGTGATTGGGCAGAAGCATGGCAGATGCAATATAATGCGAGGTTATCCACTTTGGTGTCAAAAACAGGAAGGCAGATTATTATCTGAGTGGCAATAGATTGGGAGAAGGGGAAGTGCAACGAGACCTGGGTGTCCTTGTGCACCAGTCGCTGAAGGTAAGCATGCAGGTGCAGCAGGCGGTTAAGAAGGCAAATGGTATGTTGGCCTTCATAGCGAGAGGATTCGAGTACAGGAGCAAGGATGTCTTGCTGCAGTTGTATAGGGCCTTAGTGAGACCACACCTTGAGTATTTTGTGCAGTTTTGGTCGCCTTATCTGAGGAAGGATGTTCTTGCCATGGAGGGAGTGCAGAGAAGATTCACCAGGCTGATACTTGGGATGGCAGGAATGACGTATGAGGAGAGATTGGGTTGATTGGGCTTATACTCGCCGGAGTTTAGAAGAATGAGAGGGGATCTCATTGAAACTTATAAAATTCTAACAGGACTGGACAGACTAGATGCAGGAAGGATGTTCCCGATGGCCGGGGAGTCCAGAACCAGGGGTCACAGTCTAAGGATAAGGGGTAAGCCATTTAGGACAGAGATGAGGAGGAATTTCTTCACCTAGAGAGTGGTGAACCTGTGGAATTCTCTACCACAGAAGGCAGTAACGGGAGGCGCTAACATACCGAATTTCTCCCCCTTTGTGTCTGTCTTCATGGAAGAAGATGCAAAAAACTTCCTGGAAATAGTGGAGAACCAAGGGTCTAGCGAGAATGAGGAACTGAAAGAAATTAGTATTAGTAAAAAAATAATACTGGAGAAATTAATGGGACTGGAAGCTGATAAATGCCCTGGACCTGATGGCCTACATCCCAGGGTTTTAAAAGAGGTGGCTATAGAGATTGGTTGTCATCTTCCAAAATTCCATAGATTCTAGAACGGTTCCCGTGGATTGGAAGGTTGCAAATGTTACCCTACTATTTAAGAAAGGAGGGAGTGAGAAAATGGGGAACTACAGACCAGTTAGCCTGACATCAGTAGTTGGAAAAATGCTAGAATCTATTTTTAAGGATGTGGTAACAGGACACTTAGAAAATAATAATAGGATTGGGCACTCAACACGGATTTATGGAAGGGAAATCATGTTTGACAAATCTGTTAGAGTTTTTTGAGGTTGTAACTAGCAGAATAGATAAGGGAGAACCAGTGGATGTGGTGTATTTGGATTTTCAGAAGGCATTCGATAAGGTGCCACACAAGAGGTTATTAAACCAAATTAGGGATTGGGGGTAATATACTAGCATGGATAGTGGATTGGTTAATAGACAGAAAACAGAGAGTAGGAATAATTTGGTCATTTCCAGGTTGGCAGGTTGTAACTAGAGGGGTACTGCAAGGATCAGTGCTTGGGCCTCAACTATATTCACAATTTATATCAATGATTTGGATGAAGGGACCAAATTGATATAGATTTGTTCACCTGTATCCCTAGATCACTTTGCTGTTCTACCCCATTCAGTTTCTTATTTTCTAAGGTGAGGTGGTATTTCTATTTTTCCTACCAAAGTGCATCACCTCACATTTATCTTTGTTCAAGTTCATTTGCCACTTAATTGCCCAGTCTGCAAGTTTTCTATTGTCTGTGTCATTGTTTAATTTATAAATGCAGGTGCACGCTGAAAGAGCACTTGGGAATAGATGAAACAACATCGAGCCATATTTTGCTGTCAAAATAATGGTGAAACTAATGGCGCTACCATTATTTATGCGTAAATGGTATAGCAACTTCAGGCAAGAAGCAGATGCGCGGTTAAATGCCAATATCCAAAAGTTGATGTCCGAGTTGCGCCTCTCCACTGCTAGCTTCGCAAAAACGGCATTTCGCTATCTGCCTCACCACAGACATGAATTGAATGTCATGAAGTTGCTGTACTTGTGTGATAGATAGGAACTAAACTCGCCGCAGAAATTTGGGCTAGTAATTACAAGCATAAGTACCCTTTTAGCAATGTGAAAAGTGTTAATGACTGCCATTCAACCTTTCTGGCACCAAAAATTAACTATTATAAATGTGGAGTCTCAGACCTGCTATTACCAGCGTAAGAGTTTAAAAAAAAAAATTTTTTTTTTTTTTTATCAATCATTTATTTATACATTAAAAAACCTGTGCAATAAGGTAAGTTTATTTTTAGCCCTTTTATAACATTTACATTTAAAAAAAATACATTTTTGTTTTAAATATTTAATTAAATGACATTTTAATTAATTCTAAATATGTAAAAAAAAAATTATTTGATGTGTAAATGTATTTTTGGGGTATTCCCATTCATGCTTATGGGGTTTCCGTACATACTGAATCCCCATAAGCATGAATGAGGATTCTCTTCTTTCATTCGTTGGGCCAGCCCACGTGATCCCAGGGGTGCTTGCGAACCGCCTGCGCCCCTGGGATACTTCGGCCTCTACTCGCGGGTACTCAGAGAGGCCCAGTCTCCGTACCTCCCGGACCACCAGGTATATGGGCATTTTATTTGCAGATCGGAGGCATTTCCCCGTGGGAAGCCTCCGACTGCAAAATCAGGGCCAATGACGTAGAAATTGGTTTTGGCCCATTTTCAGGCGTAGAATGGTTGGCGCACTCTGAGTGCATGCAGACACTGCAGGCCCAGGGTTGTCCAAAATTGGGCCTTGTACCTCATCTTGATAATTGCGGTGAGCTGCAAGCGCCTGCCATGCCTCCAGAGGCAGATTGCCAGTTTGTAACTCTCCAATTTAGGCCAACAATGTTCAGGTAAGTCCTGGGATGAGGGTAGGGGGAGGGGGGTGGAGGTGCTCACGCTTAAAGGCAGTGGTCCACAGTATTGCTGAGGAGCCGAGAGGAGCACTCCACATAAGAACATAAGAAATAGGAGCAGGAGTAGACCATTCGGCCCCTCGAGCCTGTTCCACCATTCAATAAGATCATGGCTGATCTTCTACCTCAACTCCACTTTCCTGCACTATCCCCATATCCCTTGATTACCTTAATATCCAAAAATCTATCGATCTCTGTCTTAAATATACTCAACGACTGAGCCTCCACAGCCCTCTGGGGTAGAGAATTCCAAAGATTCACCACCCTCTGAGTGAAGAAATCTCTCCTCATCTCAGTCCTAAATGACCGAGCCCTTATTCTGAGATTGTGATCCCAGCCAGGGGAAACATCCTCCTTGCATCTACCCTGTCAAGCCCTGTAAGAATTTTGTATGTTTCAATGAGATCACTTCTCATTCTTCTAAACTCCAGAGAATATAGGACTAGTCTACTCAATCTCTCCTCATAGGACAAACCTCCCCCCATCCCAGGAATCAGTCTGGTGAACCTTCATTGCACTCCCTCTTGTGATGAAATATATGCCTTCATCAGCCTATGTGTTTTACCTGTGTGTTTCACCTGCTTGTATTGTGTGAACCGCCCCCTTTTGTTCCTATTGTGTGTATTGGCTACGCCCCTGTCTTTTGCCATATAAAGGTCTCAGGAGCTGTATGAGTCATTCCTACCAGACGCCTGATGTGGGAAGACCTGTAATGCTGCTATGTTCTTAGTGATTAAAAGCCTTAGTTGAATCCTTTAAATTCCTTGTCTTTGAGTTATTGAAGGCACATCAATTTTAATCACTAAAACACCAGGATGGATCGACTCCTGAAACCAGAGCGCTTGGATCTGGACCCCCATGCCTCAGATGCAGCCACACAGTTCGGACACTGGTTCCAATGCTTCGAATTTTTCATTGCAAACTCATCCACTGCCACAGCCGCAGCCGAAACCGCTACCGGAGACATGAAACTGGGAATCCTGCGAAACTGGGTGAGCCATCGGGTCTCCCCCCTCATCCAAGATGCCACCAGCTACGAGGAGGCCTGCACCATCCTGAAGGCCCACTACGCGCGGCCAATAAACGTGGCGTACGCCAGGCATCTTCTGACTACTCGCACGCAGCGGCATGGTGAGTCACTAGAGGACTTTATACTAAACCTAAAAGTACTGGGCAGAGACTGTAACTGTAAGGCCGTGTCTGCCATCGTGTACACGGAGGAGCTGATTCGAGACTCCCTTACTGCGGGCCTCAGTTCAAATTATATTTGGCAGAAACTGTTTGAAAAGGAGGGACTGGACTTAAAACAGGCTATAGATATAGCGCGATCGCTGGATATGGCCCAGAGGAACTCTGAATCCTGTTCCCCAGGCCACGCGGCCCACTCCGCCTCGTGCGCGCCGTGGGGGCCGCCATCTTGGAAGCCATCTTCACCTCCCAGGTCTCAGGCCAGCCCAGCACCATCGGAGCCCCAGCCTCCACCCAGGAGCCCCACTACTGCCGCAATGCATCGGGGCCCGAAATGCTACTTCTGCGGTCAGGACAAACACTCCAGGCATCTGTGCCCAGCGAAGGGCACCACCTGTTTTAAATGCGGGAAGAAAGGACATTTCAGCAAAGTCTGCAGAGGGAACCCCGCCTCCAACTCCACCACCGCCGTGTGCGCACCGTGGGAGCGGCCATCTTGGAAGCCATCTTGTTCACCCTCATGGAGTCCACCATCTTGCCCCGACTACACGGACCTCCAGGACCCACTGGTGGCCTCAATCACAGTGGATCAGTCCAGGCCGCATCCGTTGTCTAAATCGATGATGGACATAGAGGTAAACGGGAACAAGGTTAAATGCTTGATTGACTGCGGGAGCACCGAAAGCTTTATTCATCCTAGCCTGGTAAAACGACTTTCACTAACGATAGTCCCCACACAGGGCAAAATCGCCATGGCTGATAAGACTCATACCTCAAAAATTACAGGTTTCTGCGCGGTTATGTTGTCGGTAAAAGGCAATGATTACAGAGATTTTAAACTATTGATAATGCCAGATCTCTGTGTGAGCGTGATCTTGGGTCTGGACTTCCAGTGCCACCACCAAAGTATCACGCTTACCTACGGTGGGTCCCAGCCGCCCCTCACAGTGTGCGGTCTGGCTACCCTGAAGGTCAAGCCGCCCTCTCTGTTCGCCAACCTCGCACCCAACTGTCGACCCATAGCGACCAAGAGTAGGCGGTACAGCTGGGAGGACAGACGGTTCATTGCGTCGGAAGTAGAAAGACTCAAGCGGGAAGGTATCATCGAATGCAGTACCAGCCCGTGGCGCGCCCAGGTAGTAGTAGTTAAGGGTAGCGAAAAGAAACAGATGGTGATAGATTATAGCCAGACGGTCAATCTATACACCCAGCTAGATGCCTACCCTCTGCCCCGCATAGCGGATATGGTTAACCAAATCGCGCAATACCGGGTGTTTTCCACTATCGACCTAAAATCGGCATACCACCAGCTCCCCATTAGGCCGGAGGACCGTCCATACACCGCCTTCGAGGCGAACGGACGTCTCTACCACTTCCTCAGAGTCCCCTTTGGGGTAACGAACGGGGTCTCGGTCTTCCAGCGGGAGATGGACCGCATGGTCGATGAGAACCAGTTAACAGCCACCTACCCATACCTAGACAACGTCACCATCTGCGGCCACGACCAGCAAGACCACGACTCGAACCTCGCGAGATTTCTGAAAACCGCCCTCAGACTCAATCTCACCTACAACGAGGATAAGTGTGTCTTTAGCACCACGCGCCTCTGTATCCTGGGCTGCGTGGTGGAAAACGGGGAAATCGGTCCGGACCCCGACTGATTGCGCCCCCTACGGGAGCTACCCCTACCAAACACCCCCAAGGCCCTGAAAAGGTGCCTGGGGTTCTTCTCCTATTACGCCCAATGGGTCCCCAATTATTCCGACAAGGCCCGTCCCCTCCTGAAATCAACGTCCTTCCCGCTCACGGCCGAGGCCCACGCCGCCTTCAACAGCATTAAACATGACATTGAGAAGGCCGCGCTGCGGGCAGTGGACGAAAACATCCCTTTCCAGGTCGAAAGCGATGCGTCCGACTTCGCTTTAGCAGCCACCCTCAACCAGGATGGGCGGCCCGTAGCCTTTTTCTCAAGAACCCTCCAAGGGCCCAAGATCAGGCACTCCTCGGTAGAGAAGGAGGCCCAGGCCATAGTGGAGGCAGTGCGGCACTGGAGGCACTACCTAGCCGGCAAACGCTTCACCCTGCTTACCGACCAGCGGTCGGTAGCCTTCATGTTTAACAACAAACAGAGGGGGAAGATCAAGAACGACAAAATTCTCAGGTGGCGGATCGAACTCTCCACGTTTGAGTACGACATAATATATAGGCCGGGGGCCCTCAACGAATCCCCCGATGCCCTATCACGAGGGATGTGTGCCAGCATCCAGGGGGACAGGCTACAGGGCCTCCACAATGGCCTCTGCCACCCGGGGGTCACCCGGCTATTCCACTTTATAAAATCCCGTAACCTGCCCTATTCCATCGAGGAGGTCCGGTCTATGACCAGGGACTGCCACACTTGTGCGGAATGCAAGCCCCGTTTTTTCAGGCCCGACCGAGCCCACCTGATCAAAGCTACACGGCCATTCGAGCGCCTGAGCTTAGATTTCAAGGGACCACTCCCCTCCACCGACCGCAATGTGTACTTCCTCAACATTGTGGACGAGTACTCCCGCTTCCCATTCGCCTACCCCTCCCCAGATATGACCAGTGCCACGGTCATCAAGTGCCTCGGCAACCTGTTTTGCACGTTCGGCATGCCCAACTACATCCACACTGACAGGGGGGCGTCGTTCATGAGCGATGAAGTGCGCCAATACCTGCTGTCAAAGGGGATAGCCACGAGTCGGACCACTAGTTGTAACCCCCGGGGTAATGGGCAAGTGGAGAGGGAGAATGCGACAGTGTGGAAGGCGGTCACCTTAGCACTAAGGTCTAAAGGCCTCCCCACCTCCCGCTGGCAGGAGGTCCTCCCAGACGTACTCCACTCGATAAGGTCGCTACTGTGTACTGCTACTAATGCCACTCCTCACGAGAAGATGTTTGTTTTTCCCCGCAAATCAACCTCAGGAGTATCCCTACCCTCGTGGCTCTCCGCCCCAGGGACAGTCCTGTTACGGAAACATGTGAGGGGCCACAAAACGGATCCCCTCATGGAGGCAGTACACCTACTCCACGCAAACCCACAGTACGCGTACGTCAAGCATGCCGGCGGGCGTGAAGACACCGTGTGCATCAAGGACCTCGCCTCGGCAGGAAGCGACGACGACCCATCACCACCACCCCCAGAAGAACCTCCACCATCCCCAGAGGTATCCTCACCACCCCCAGCAGTACCTGCAACAACCCCAGCACATGGGTATGCCCAGGAGGGCACCACGGACTCCCGGTCAGAACCCGAGGTTCTGTTGCGACGTTCAGGAAGGACTATCACACCCCCGGACAGACTAAATCTGTAGAAGGGGTGAATGTGATGAAATATATGCCTTCATCAGCCTATGTGTTTTACCTGTGTGTTTCACCTGCTTGTATTGTGTGAACCGCCCCCTTTTGTTCCTATTGTGTGTATTGGCTACGCCCCTGTCTTTTGCCATATAAAGGTCTCAGGAGCTGTATGAGTCATTCCTACCAGACGCCTGATGTGGGAAGACCCGTAATGCTGCTATGTTCTTCGTGATTAAAAGCCTTAGTTGAATCCCTTAAATTCCTTGTCTTTGAGTTATTGAAGGCACATCACCTCTACAGCAAGTATATTCTTCCTTAGGTAAGCAAATCAATTAAAAATGCTAACAAAGCACTGGGATTTATTTCTAGGGGTATAGAATTCAAAAGTAGTGATGTTATGTTAAACTTGTATAGGACCCTGGTCAGGCTGCACTTAGAGTATTGGGCACAGTTCTGGTCTCCATATTATAAAAAAGACATAGAAGCACTGGAGAAAGTGAAATAAAGGTTGACAAGGATGTTTGTTACCAGAACTGAGAGATTACAGCTATCGGAAAAGATTGAACAGGGTGAGGCTTTTTTCTTTAGGAAAGGGAAGAGTTAGAGGTGACCTGATAGAGGTCTTTAAAATTATGAATGGGTTGGATAGGGTAGACGTGGAGAGAATGTTTCCACTTGTGGAAGAATCCAAAACTAGGGGGCCATAAATAAAGATAGTTACTAATAAATTCAATAGGGAAATAAGGAGACATTTCTTTACTCAGAGAGTGGTTAGAATGTGGAACTTGCTACCACAGGAAGTGGTTGAGGCAAATAGATTAAATGCTTTCAAAAGGAAACTAAACAAGTACATGAGAGAAAAGGGAATATAAAGATATACTGAAAGGCTGAGATGAGATAGATGGAATGGGAGGAGACTCGTGTGGTGTATAAATACCAGCAGAGACTAGTTGGGCTGAATGGACTGTTTCTGTGCTGTATATTCTATGTAATTCTCCGTGACACAGTGGCCGGAATTTTAATCGGGAGGCGGGTTGGGACCGGGCAGTTAGGAAGCAGTCGGGAAACCCGGGAGAATGGGTTTCCCACAGACCCTACCGAAGTTAACAGCAGGGCTTGATTAGCATTTCAAAGTTCTGTTTCCCACCCGCAGCCAGTCAGATGGCGAGGCTGGCTGGCTGCGGGTGGGTAGGCCTGTGGTACTAGGCCGCAGAGAGGAAAGAAGGAGGAAGGGTGGGGGCCGGGGGTAGTCGGGGGCCGGAGAAGGATCGGGTGGGGGGGGTGGTTGGGGGGAGGGGAATCATCGGGGCCAGAGGATCGGGGGGGGGAGGGGAATCATCAGGGCCAGAGGATCGGGGGGTGGGGGGGAGAGGGGAATCATTGGGGCCAGTGGATCGGGGGTGGGGGGAATACTTAAAGGGTTGACGGTGGATAGGCAATGGCAAACATTTAAAGATCGCATGGATGAACTACAGAATTTGTTCATCCCTGTTTGGCATCAAAATAAAACAAAAAAGGTGACTCAACCGTAGCTAAAAAGGGTAATTAGGGATAGCATAAGATCCAAGGAGAGGAAATATAAATTGGCCAGAAAAAGCAGCAAAACTGAGGATTGGGAGCAGTTTAGGATTCAACAAAGGAGGACAAAGGGATTAATTAAGAGGGGGAAAATAGAATATGAGAGTAAGCTTTCAGGGAACATAAAAACTGACTGTAAAAGCTTCTATAGATATGTGAAGAGAAAAAGATTGGTGAAGTCAAGCGTAATTTCCTTGCAGTCAGAATCAGGGGAATTTATAATGGGGAACAAAGAAATGGCTGAACAACTAAATACATACTTTAGTTCTGTCTTCACAAAGGAGGACACAAATAACCTTCCAGAGATTTCGGGGAATATAAGGTCTAATGAGAGGGAGGAATTGAATGAAATCAATATTTGTAGGGAAATGGTGTTAGGGAAATTGACGGGATTGAAGGCCGATAAATCCCCAGGGCCTGATAATCTATATCCTAGGGTACTTAAGGAAGTGGCCCTAGAAATAATAGATGCATTGCTGGTCATCTTCCAAAATTCTATAGACTCTGGAATAGTTCCCATGGATTGGAAGATAGCTAATGTAACCCCACTATTTAAAAAAGGTGGTAGAGAGAAAACAGGGAATTATAGACCGGTAAGCGTGACATCGGTAGTGGGGAAAATGCTAGAGTCCATTATAAAAGATGTAATAGCAGAGCACTTGGAAAACAGTGACAGGATCGGACAATGTCAACATGGATTTACTAAAGGTAAATCATGCTTGACTAATCTACTGGAATTTTTTGAGGATGTAACTGGTAGAATAGATAAGGGAGAACCAGTGGATGTGGTGTATTTGGACTTTCAGAAGGCTTTTGATAAGGTCCCGCATAAGAGATTGGCGTGCAAAATTAAAGCACATGGGATTGGGGGTAAGGTACTGACTTGGATAGAGAACTGGTTGGCAGACAGGAAGCAAAGAGTTGGAATAAACGGGTCTTTTTCTGAGTGGCAGGCAGTGACTAGTGGGATACCGCAGGGATCGGTGCTAGGACCCCAGTTATTCACAATATATATTAATGATCTAGACGAGGGAACTAGATGTAATATCTTCAAGTTTGCAGACGCCACAAAGCTGGGTGGGCGTGTGTGCTGTGAGGAGGATGCCGAGAAACTCCAGTATGATTTGGACAGGTTGGGTGATTGGGCAGATGCATGGCAGATGCAGTATAATGTGGATAAATGCGAGGTTATCCACTTTGGTGGCAAAAACAGGAAGACAGATTATTATCTGAACGGCAATAGATTGGGAAAAGGGGAAGTGCAACGAGACCTGGGTGTCCTTGTGCACCAGTCGCTGAAGGTAAGCATGCAGGTGCAGCAGGCGGTTAAGAAGGCAAATGGTATGTTGGCCTTCATAGCGAGAGGATTCGAGTACAGAAGCAAGGATGTCTTGCTGCAGTTGTACAGGGCCTTGGTGAGACCACATCTTGAGTATTGTGTGCAGTTTTGGTCGCCTTATCTGAGGAAGGATGTTCTTGCCATGGAGGGAGTGCAGAGAAGATTCAGCGGACTGATACCTGGGATGGCAGGGATGACGTATGAAGAGAGATTGAGTCGATTAGGCTTATATTCGCTAGACTTTAGAAGAATGAGAGGGGATCTCATTGAAACTTATAAAATTCTAACAGGACTAGACAGACTAGATGCAGGACGGATGTTCCCGATGGCGGGGGAGTCCAGAACCAGGGGTCACAGTCTAAGGATAAGGAGTAAGCCATTTAGGACTGAGATGAGGAGGAATTTCTTCACCTAGAGAGTGGTGAACCTGTGTAATTCTTTACCACAGAAGGCAGTTGAGGCCAACTTATTAGATAAGCTGGGGGTGCCCGGCGGTGCCGAGGCTTTTAGGAGGGCATGTTGTTGTTGGGAGAGAGAGAGAGAGAGATAGCGACTGGGGGGAAGAGAGAGCGCGACTGGGGGGAAGAGAGAGCGCGACTGGGGGGAAGAGAGAGAGCAACTGGGGGAAGAGAGAGAGCGACTGGGGGGGAAGAGAGAGAGCAATAGACTGGGGGGAAGAGAGAGAGTGAGAGACTGGGGGGAAGAGAGAGCGAGAGACTGGGGGGAAGAGAGAGAGCGAGAGACTGGGGGGAAGAGAGAGAGAGAGAGACTGGGGGGAAGAGAGGGAGTGAGAGACTGGGGGGAAGAGAGAGAGCGAGAGACTGGGGGAAGAGAGAGAGCGAGAGACTGGGGGGGAAGAGAGAGAGCGATAGATGGGGGGAAGAGAGAGAGCGAGATACTGGGGTGAGGGGAAGGGGGAGGAAGGGGAAGGGGAGGAAGGGGAGGGAAGGGGGGTAGGGAAGGGAGGGGGAGGTAAGGGGGTAGGGAATGGAGGGGGGAGGGAGGAGAGGGGGAGGGGGGAGGGAGGAGAGGGGGAGGAGGGAGAGAGGGGAGGGAGAGGGAAGGAGAGAGAGAGAGAGAGAGAGGTGATGTGCCTCAATAATTCCGAGACTCGATGTTAGCGAAACAAAACAAGGCTTTTATTAACTTAGAAAGTAACACGTAAGAGAGAGAGGTATCTTCCTTCTGGAGACTGAGGCCAGACTGAGCTAGCTTACAAAAGGGGCCAGGTATGGGCGGAGCCCTACACACACAGCACATTCCAATAAACAATACAATGAGGACTGGGGGAAGGGAAATGACACTGAAACCGACCACAGTCACAGGCAGTGATGAATGGAATATTTCATCACATTCACCCCTTCTATAGATTTAGTCTGTTCGGGGGTTTGATAGTCCTCTGCGACCGACGTGGCTGTTGTGGTGCCGCGGGTGTCGGCTGGGTGTCCCCGGTAGTCTCCTGGGTCTCTGCCGGGGGTGCCGCCAGGGTTGTTGAAGGGGTAGTTGGTGGGGGTGCCGTTGGTCGATGTTCTTCCGGGGGTGATGAAAGAGTAGTGGGTGGGTAAGAGTTGCTGTGATCGTTGTTGCTGCTATTGCCGTGGTTGTTGTCGATGCCGGCTGGGGCGACGTCTTTTATGGACACGGTGTCCTCCCTTCCGTCGGCGTGCCGGACATATGCGTATTGGGGGTTGGCGTGGAGTAGGTGTACTGGCTCCACGAGAGGGTCCGTCTTGTGGCCCCTCACATGCCTTCGCACGAGTACCGGACCTGGGGTGGAGAGCCATGACGGCATGGATACGCCTGAGGTGGATTTCCGGGGAAAGACAAACATTCGTTCATGAGGCGTGGCATTAGTGGCCGTACACAATAGCGACCGTATCGAATGGAGCACATCCGAGAGGACTTCCTGCCAACGGGAGATAGGGAGGCCCTTGGTCCTTAGAACTAGAGTGACTGCTTTCCATACTGTCCCGTTCTCTCGCTCCACTTGGCCGTTACCCCGGGGGTTGTAGCTGGTGGTACGGCTCGTGGCGTTCCCCTTGGACAGCATGTACTGGCGTAGCTCTTCACTCATGAAGGACGCCCCCCTATCCGTATGGATGTAGCTCGGCATACCGAACAGGCAGAACAGGCTGTTGAGGCATTTAATGACCGTGGCGCTGGTCATGTCTGGGCAGGGGAAGGCGAATGGGAACCGGGAGTATTCGTCCACAATGTTCAGGAAGTAAACATTGCGGTCGACGGACGGGAGGGGGCCCTTGAAATCTAAGCTGAGCCGCTCAAAGGGCCGTGTAGCTTTGATTAAGTGGGCTCTATCTGGGCGGTAGAACCGAGGCTTGCACTCAGCGCAAGTGCGGCAGTTCCTGGTCAGGGACCGAACTTCCTCAATCGAGTAGGGTAAGTTACAGGACTTTATGAAGTGGAACAGCCGCGTGACCCCTGGGTGGCAGAGGTCGTTGTGGAGGGTCTGTAGCCGATCCCCGGTGGCGCTGGCACACATCCCTCGTGAGAGGGCGTCAGGGGATTCGTTAAGGGCCCCTGGCCGGTAAATGATGTCGTACTCGAAGGTGGAGAGCTCGATCTGCCACCTAAGAATCTTATCATTTTTAATCTTCCCCCTCCGTTTATTATTGAACATAAACGCTACCGACCGCTGGTCGGTAAGTAGGGTGAAGCGTTTGCTGGCTAGGTAGTGGCGCCAGTGGCGCACTGCCTCCACGATGGCTTGGGCCTCCTTTTCCACGGAGGAGTGTCTGATCTCGGGCCCTTGGAGGGTCCTCGAGAAGAAAGCTACGGGCCGCCCCGCCTGGTTGAGGGTGGCCGCCAAGGCGAAGTCAGACGCATCACTTTCCACTTGAAATGGAGTGTTCTCGTCCACTGCCTGTAGCGTGGCCCGCTCAATATCCCGCTTAATGCTTTTGAAGGCGGCGTGGGCCTCAGCGGAGAGCGGAAAAGAGGATGCTTTCAAGAGGGGGCGGGCTTTGTCGGAGTAGTTGGGGACCCATTGGGAATAATAAGAAAATAACCCCAGGCACCTTTTCAGGGCTTTGGGAGTGTTGGGCAGGGGCAGCTCCCGTAGGGGGCGCAATCGGTCGGGGTCTGGTCCGATTTCCCCATTCTCCACCACGCTGCCTAGTATGCAGAGGCGCGTGGTGTTGAAAACGCACTTGTCCTCGTTGTAGGTGAGGTTGAGTTTTTGTGCGGTTTCCAGGAACCTCTCGAGGTTCGAGTCGTGATCCTGCTGATTGTGGCCACAGATGGTGACGTTGTCGAGGTAGGGGAAGGTTGCCTGCAAGTGGTGGTCATCGACCATGTGGTCCATCTCCCTCTGAAAAACCGAGACCCCATTCGTCACCCCAAAGGGGACTCTGAGGAATTGGTAGAGGCGTCCGTTCGCCTCGAAGGCGGTGTACGGGCGGTCCTCTGGTCTGATAGGGAGCTGGTGGTACGCTGACTTGAGGTCGATGGTGGAGAACACCCGGTATTGGGCGATTTGGTTCACCATTTCTGATATGCGGGGTAGCGGGTAGGCGTCTAGTTGGGTGTACCTGTTGATCGTTTGACTATAGTCGATCACCATCTGTTTCTTCTCGCTACCCCTTACCACTACCACTTGGGCGCGCCACGGGCTGTTGCTGCGTTCAATAATGCGCTCTTTCAGGAGCCTGTCTACCTCGGTCGCGATAAACCGCCTGTCCTCCCAGCTGTACCTCCTGCTTTTGGTCGCTATTGGCCGGCAGTTAGGGGTAAGGTTCGTGAATAGCGAAGGCGGCTTTACCTTCAGGGTAGCAAGACCGCACACTGTGAGGGGCGGCTGGGACCCACCGTACTTGAGCGTGATGCTTTGGAGGTTGCACTGGAAATCCAGGCCCAAGATCACGCTCGCACATAGGTTCTTCATGATTAATACTTTAAAATTATCGTATACAGTTCCGTTAACGCCCAATTGTACCGTGCAGTAACCCAGAATGGTTGATGTCTGGGTTTTATCAGCCATAGAGATGGTACCCTGAGTAGGGACCACCTTTAGGGAGAGTTGCTGTGCCAGTTCAGGGTGGATAAAACTCTCCATGCTTCCACTGTCAATTAAACATTTAACCCGGCACCCGTTTACCTCGATGTCCACCATTGATTTGGATAGCGGGTGCGGCCTGGTCTGGTCCACTGTGACCGATGCCACTGTAGGGCCCTGATCGATACAAGATGGCGTCCACGCTGTCTGCTCATAAGATGGCGGACCCCACGAGGTCGGGCAAGATGGCGTCCAAGATGGCCGCTCCCACGGCGCACACGCGGCGGTGGCGGGTTTTCCGGCGGTTGGTTTTCCGGCGGGGTTCCCTCTGCACACCTTCCCGAAGTGCCCCTTCTTACCGCACTTAAAGCAGGTGGTGCCTTTCGCCGGGCACAGGTTTCTGGTGTGTTTTGGCTGCCCGCAGAAGTAGCAGTTGGGTCCCTGACGCGTCGCGGCTGTCGTAGGGCTTCTGGGGGGAGAGCGGGGCCCCGCCGGTGTCGGGCTGCCGGGCGGGGAAGATGCCTTCCAAGATGGCGATGCCCTCGGTGCACACGTGGCGGCGTGGACGGCGCGGGCTGAAGAGTAGGCGTCCGAGTTTCTCTGGGCCACATCCAGGGATCGCGCGGTGTCCGCAGCCTGTTTCAGGTCCAACTCCGTTTTTTCCAGCAGTCTTTGCCGGATGTAAGTGGAGCTGAGGCCTGTGATAAAGGCATCGCAAACAAGCTCGTCAGTGTACACTGCGGCTTTTACATCTCGGCACTTGCAGTCTTTGCCAAGCATTTTCAGGGTGCTTAGGAACTCCTCCACCAATTCCCCAGGTTGCTGTGCGCGAGTAGCGAGCAGATGCCTAGCATACACCTCATTCATAGGCTGCTGGTAATGCGCCTTTAAGATGTCGCAGGCGGCCAGGTACGTATCGGCGTCTTGGATGAGGGGGTAAACCCGGTGGCTTACCCAATTCCGCAGAATTCCGAGTCTCATCCTCGCAGCGTCCGTAGCGTCTTTGACGGCTGCGGAATTGTCCAGGAAGAATTCCATACACTCAAACCAGTGTCCGAAGCGTGCTGATGCGTCCGGAGCATGTTGATCCAAATCCAAACGTTCGGGTTTCAGGAGTTGATCCATAGTGTTGAAAAATAAGTTAATAAAATTGATGTGCCTCAATAATTCCGAGACTCGATGTTAGCGAAACAAAACAAGGCTTTTATTAATTTAGAAAGTAACACGTAAGAGAGAGAGGTATCTTCCTTCTGGAGACTGAGGCCAGACTGAGCTAGCTTACAAAAGGGGCCAGGTATGGGCGGAGCCCTACACACACAGCACATTCCAGCACATTCCAATAAACAATACAATGAGGACTGGGGGAAGGGAAATGACACTGAAACCGACCACAGTCACAGGCAGTGATGAATGGAATATTTCAGCACAAGAGGGAAGGAGAGAGAGACAGAGAGAGAGAGGGAAGGAGAGAGAGACAGAGAGAGAGAGGGAAGGAGCGAGAGAGACAGAGAGAGAGAGGGAAGGAGAGAGAGACAGAGAGAGAGAGGGAAGGAGCGAGAGAGACAGAGAGAGAGAGGGAAGGAGAGAAAGAGAGAGGGAAGGAGAGAGAGACAGACAGAGATAGAGAAGGAAGGAGAGAGAGAGACTGGGGGGTGAGAGAGACGGGGAGGGAGAAAGAGTAGAGAGACTGGGGGGAGAGAGGGAGAGAGAGAGAGACGGGGAGATAGAGAGAGAGAGAGACTGGGGAGATATAGAGAGAGAGACTGAGGGGGGAGAGAGATAGCAACTGAGGGGGAGAGAGAGAGACTGGGGGAGAGAGAGAGAGACAGGGGAGAGAGAGAGAGAGTAGAGAGACTGGGGGGAGAGAGAAGAGAGAGACTGGGGAGAGAGAGAGAGAATGGGGAGATAGAGAGAGAGAGAGAGAGAGAGAGACTGAGGGGGAGAGAGAGAGCGACTGAGGGGGGAGAGAGAGAGAGAGACGGGGAGAGATAGAGAGGGAGAGATTGAGGGGAGAGAGAGAGAGAGCGAGCGACTGAGGAGGAGAGAGAGAGACTGGGGAGAGAGAGAGAGACGGGGGAGAGAGAGAGAGAGTAGAGAGACTGGGGGGAGAGAGAGGAGAGAGACTGGGGAGAGAGAGAGAGAATGGGGAGATAGATAGAGAGAGAGAGAGAGACTGAGGGGGAGAGAGAGAGAGACTGGGGGAGAGAGACGGGGAGAGAGAGAAAGAGACTGGGGGAGAGAGAGCGAGAGAGAGACTGGGGGGGAGAGAGAGAGACCGGGGGGATGGGGGGGGGGGAGAGAGAGAGAGACTGAGGGGAGAGAGAGAGAGATGGGGAGAGAGAGAGAGAGAGAGAGGCTTGGGGGGAGAGGGAGAGAGTGAAGGGAGAGGGAGAGAGTGGGGGAGAGAGAGAGAGAGACTGGGGGGAGAGAGAGAGAGAGACTGGGGGGAAGAGAGAGAGCGAGAGACTGGGGGGAAGAGAGAGTGAGAGACTGGGGGGAAGAGAGAGAGCGAGAGACTGGGGGGAAGAGAGAGAGTGAGAGACTGGGGGGAAGAGAGAGCGCGAGAGACGGGGGAAGAGAGAGAGCGAGAGACTGGGGGGAAGAGAGAGAGCGAGAGACTGGGGGGGAAGAGAGAGAGCGAGAGACTGGGGGGAAGAGAGAGAGCGAGAGACTGGGGTGAGGGGAAGGGGAGGAAGGGGAAAGGGAGGAAGGGGAGGGAAGGGGGGTAGGGAAGGGAGGGGGGAGGTAAGGGGGGTAGGGAATGGAGGGGGGGAGGGAGGAGAGGGGGAGGGGGGAGGGAGGAGAGGGGGAGGAGGGAGAGAGGGGAGGGAGAGGGAAGGAGAGAGAGAGAGAGAGAGAGAGAGAGGGAGGGAAGGAGAGAGAGACAGAGAGAGAGAGGGAATGAGAGAGAGACAGAGAGAGAGAGGGAAGGAGAGAGAGAGACAGAGAGAGAGAGGGAAGGAGGGAAAGAGAGAGGGAAGGAGAGAGAGACAGACAGAGATAGAGAAGGAAGGAGAGAGAGAGACTGGGGGGTGAGAGAGACGGGGAGAGAGAAAGAGTAGAGAGACTGGGGGGAGATAGAGAGAGAGAGAGAGACTGGGGAGATATAGAGAGAGAGACTGAGGGGGAGAGAGATAGCGACTGAGGGGGAGAGAGAGAGACTGGGGGAGAGAGAGAGAGACAGGGGAGAGAGAGAGAGAGTAGAGAGACTGGGGGGAGAGAGAAGAGAGAGACTGGGGAGAGAGAGAAGGGGGAGAGAGAGAGAGAGAGAGAGAGAGACTGAGGGGGAGAGAGAGAGAGCGACTGAGGGGGGAGAGAGAGAGATGGGGAGAGATAGAGAGGGAGAGACTGAGGGGAGAGAGAGAGAGAGCGAGCGACTGAGGGGGAGAGAGAGAGACTGGGGAGAGAGAGAGAGATGGGGGAGAGAGAGAGAGAGTAGAGAGACTGGGGAGAGAGAGAGGAGGGAGACTGGGGAGAGAGAGAGAGAATGGGGAGATAGATAGAGAGAGAGAGAGAGACTGAGGGGGAGAGAGAGAGAGACTGGGGGAGAGAGACGGGGAGAGAGAGAAAGAGGCTAGGGGAGAGAAAGCGAGAGAGAGAGACTGGGGGGGGGGGAGAGAGAGAGACCGGGGGGATGGGGGGGGGAGAGAGAGAGAGACTGAGGGGAGAGAGAGAGAGATGGGGAGAGAGAGAGAGAGAGAGGCTTGGGGGGAGAGGGAGAGAGTGGAGGGAGAGGGAGAGAGTGGGGGAGAGAGAGAGAGAGACTGGGGGGAGAGAGAGAGAGAGACTGGGGGGAAGAGAGAGAGCGAGAGACTGGGGGGAAGAGAGAGTGAGAGACTGGGGGAAGAGAGAGAGCGAGAGACTGGGGGGAAGAGAGAGAGTTATTAATATTGTTATTTATCATTATCATTATTGTTATCTTATCAGTATTATTACTACTATTAGATAGATATATGTGCATGCCTCATGAAATTTATACTAAATCATCATTTAGCATTATAGAAAATAGTGTTTCCACACTCATCCCACAAAATAGGTCCATTTTATTTCGTTTTATTGAACTATATAAATGCGTTCTTTCCACATAAGCTGCTGGAATATCCAGGGCCTCCGCTCCTCAACTTTTGGGATGAAGAGTACAGACCCTGAATTCCTAAAAGCTATAAAAGACATTGATATAATTGTGTTAACAGAAACATGGTGCCAAAAGGACATGCCGACCCACTGTCCCCCAATGTACCATGAAATTATTGTGCCTTCAGTAAAGAACATTAAGACACGCAAGGGCAGAACCTCCGGGGGAATCCTGGTGTGGTATAAAGGAGAACTGAACAAACACATCTCACCGATAAAACAGGGAAAATCACACGTATGGCTAAAATTAGATAAAAATATAGGAATAGTAAAAAACGATGTTTACTTATGTGCGATCTACATACCTCCAATAGAATCGCCATATTTTGAAGAGGAGATATTTGACACTCTCCACATGGAAATCAGCCATTTCCAGGCCCAAGGAAAGGTGCTACTATGTGGGGACCTAAATGCAAGGACAGGATGTGAACCTGACTTCATAGACCCACAGGGCAACAACCATGTGTTTGGCCAGACCCCTCTATATGTCACACCAGCCATCGCAAACCGAAACAACCTCGATTGTGAAATAAATAAAAGCGGTAGGGAGGTAGTGCAACTCTGCCGAGCCTTAGGCCTGTACATAGTTAACGGTAGGTTCAGAGGGGACTCCTTAGGGAGACTCACATATTCCTCAACTCTTGGGTCTAGTGTGGTGGATTATACAATCACTGACCTGGACCCCTGCGATATCAACGCATTCACTGTCAGGCAGCAATCCCCCCTCTCAGACCATAACCAAATAAATGTGTACCTTAAACTTTCTGCCCAAACTACAGACACAAAAAAGGAACCCAGTAAGCTACATAAAATAAACCAGACATACAGATGGGCCCCAGACAGTGGAGATAAATTCATCACAGCACTAAATTCACCTGATCTCACAAGTAAAATTTCAAAATTTAAAGAAAATCTATATGAGATCACCAGAGATGGGGTAAACATGGCCATAGAGGATATAAATATGATCTTTCATGAGGCAGCTGTAAAAGCCGACCTCGTGAAACAGAAGAGGAAGAGTCACAAAAGACAAAATAAAAATAAGAAATGGTTTGACCACGAATGCAAAAATGCCAGAAAAGACCTGAGAAAAATATCAAACCAAAAGCATCGCCAACCAAACAATCCGGACCTACGTACTAGATACAATGAAACCCTCAAAAGATATAAACACACCATTAGGAACAAAACACAAAACTATACCCACAAAATACTAGAAGAAATTGAAAACTCCACCAACCCAAAACAATTCTGGGAAATGTGGAATAACCTGAGTACAACACAATTGCAAGCATTACCAATCCAAGATGGCGACATCTGGAGAACACATTTTGAAAACCTCTACAAAGACATCCCAATAAACGAAACAAACCCAAGTCAACATCAGGTCACAGAAAAACTCCACACATTAGAAGCAACAATCAAAGACAACCAAAACCCTCTAGACTCCCCAATCACATGGAAAGAAATGGCCACAAAAACAAAATCTCTCCACCTAAAGAAAGCCTGTGGCCCAGACAACATCAAAAATGAAATGCTCAAGTTCAGCAATATGGAGATGCAGGGTGCGGTACTCAAATTATTCAACATCATATTACGTTCAGGCTGTTTTCCCGATATCTGGTGCCAAGGACTAATCTCCCCCATATATAAAAGCGGAAACAAATCAGACCCAAATAACTACCGCGGCATCTGTGTCAACAGTTGTCTAGGGAAGTTATTCTGCAGTATTCTAAATAGTAGATTACTTGATTTTCTTAACAAACATAATATCCTCAGAAAAAACCAAATAGGCTTTCTTCCAAAACACCGCACCGCCGACCATATCTATACCCTTCACACCCTCATTGAAAAACATATACACCAAACAAAAAATGGGAAAATATTCGCCTGTTTCATCGACTTCAAGAAAGCCTTTGACTCTATATGGCACGAAGGGCTCTATTATAAACTTCTTCAATGTGGAATAGGGGGCAAAGTCTATGACCTTATTAAATCAATGTATCTGAAAAACAAATGCGGGGTCAAAATTGGAGACAAACGCACCGATTTCTTCACCCAGAGAAGAGGCGTCCGGCAGGGCTGCAATTTGAGCCCGACCCTGTTCAACATATACATAAATGAATTAGCAGACATGCTGGAGCAAAGCGAGTCACCAGGTCTCCGTCTCCTAGATGGAGAAGTGAAATCCCTGTTCTATGCGGACGACCTGGTTCTGCTGTCTCCCACAGAACAGGGATTACAGCAACAACTAGACCTACTCGACAAATACTGCCAAAATTGGGCTCTAACAGTAAATCTAAAGAAAACCAACATCATGATTTTTCAAAAAAGGCCCAGATGTCAGGAAAACAAATACCAGTTTACCCTCAGTGATATCACTATAGGACACACTATGAGCTACACCTACCTTGGTCTAACTATTACAGCATCAGGGAGCTTCAGCATAGCAGTGAATGCACTAAAAGAAAAAGCCCGAAGAGCCCTATATGCAATAAAAAGAAAATTCTACAACATCCAAATCCCAATCAAAATCTGGCTCAAAATATTTGACAGCATAATCCTGCCCATTGCACTGTACGGTAGTGAAGTATGGGGCCCGCTAAATCACCAAAGCTACACTAAATGGGAAAAACATACAATAGAAGCCCTACATGCAGAATTCTGCCGAAGCATCCTTCGCACCCAAAGGAAAACGCCAACAAATGCATGCAGAGCCGAACTAGGCAGATACCCACTGATAATAAACATCCAAAAACGAGCACTAAACTTCCTAAATCACCTCAAATCTAGCTCCCCAGACACCCTTCATTTCAAAGCCTTTCAGACCCAAGAGCTAAACCCAGAAAAGAGTCCCCTGAGTCAGCTGCTACGGAAACTAAGTACTCAGCCGGACCCTGACCAGCCCCAGACCAACACAGCCGCCCAAACACCAATCCGAGTGAACCAAATCATTAAAAAATGCAAAGAAACCTACCTGGAACATTGGAACAAAATAACCGAAAGCCAAAGCAGATTAGAATGTTACCGGGCCCTAAAAAGAGAATATAAACTGGCAGACTACCTCACGACCATCAGAGACACAAAACAGAGACAGACCCTCACCAGGTACAGACTAAGCGACCACCAACTGGAAATTGAAAAAGGCAGATACAAGAAATCCTGGCAGCCTAGAGAGAATAGAATATGCGATCAATGTCTGGCTGGCGAGGTTGAAACAGAAATGCATTTCCTCCTAAAATGCGAAAAATTCAACACATCAAGAAACATATTATTCAACAAGCTAAGCCAAACAACCCCAGATTTCAAGGAATTGGATGATCTGTCAAAATTGAGATTAGTCCTAGGAGAAGGAGACAGACCATACCTTGGGGCCAAATATGTAACAACATGTCACAACCTGAGGACTGTTTAAAATTAAGACTGTTTAAAATTAATATTGAACGTACCAAATGAAGTACAAAGACTGTTTAAAATTAATATTGTTTAAAAGTAATATTGTATGTACCCAACAAATGTCAAATCGATTGACACCTACAGAATGTTGGAAAACTGTACCTTTTTGCTATGTAAGCTTTGGCAATATGGTTCTCTGTAAACTTTCATGCCAATAAAGCATTTTAATTGGAATTGGAAATTGGAGTGAGAGACTGGGGGGAAGAGAGAGAGCGAGAGACTGGGGGGAAGAGAGAGAGCGAGAGACTGGGGGGAAGAGAGAGAGCGAGAGACTGGGGGGAAGAGAGAGAGCGAGAGACTGGGGGGAAGAGAGAGAGCGAGAGACTGGGGGGAAGAGAGAGAGCGAGAGACGGGGGGGAAGAGAGAGAGCGAGAGACTGGGGGGAAGAGAGAGAGCGAGAGACTGGGGGGAAGAGAGAGAGCGAGAGACTGGGGGGAAGAGAGAGAGCGAGAGACGGGGGGGAAGAGAGAGAGCGAGAGACTGGGGGGAAGAGAGAGAGCGAGAGACTGGGGGGGAAGAGAGAGAGCGATAGGTGGGGGGAAGAGAGAGAGCGAGATACTGGGGTGAGGGGAGGGGGGAGGAAGGGGAAGGGGAGGAAGGGGAGGAAGGGGGGTAGGGAAGGGAGGGGGGAGGTAAGGGGGGTAGGGAATGGAGGGGGGAGGGAGGAGAGGGGGAGGGGGAGGGAGGAGAGGGGGAGGAGGGGGAGAGGGGAGGGAGAGGGAAGGAGAGAGAGAGAGAGAGAGAGAGAGAAAGAGAGAGACAGAGAGAGAGAGAGGGAAGGAGAGAGAGACAGAGAGAGAGGGAAGGAGAGAGAGAGACAGAGTGAGAGGGGGAAGGAGAGAAAGAGAGAGGGAAGGAGAGAGAGACAGACAGAGATAGAGAAGGAAGGAGAGAGAGAGACTGGGGGGTGAGAGAGACGGGGAGAGAGAAGGAGTAGAGAGACTGGGGGGAGAGAGGGAGCGAGAGAGAGACGGGGAGATAGAGAGAGAGAGAGACTGGGGAGATATAGAGAGAGAGACTGAGGGGGGGAGAGAGATAGTGACTGAGGGGGAGAGAGAGAGACTGGGGGAGAGAGAGAGAGACAGGGGAGAGAGAGAGAGAAATACTGCCAAAATTGGGCTCTAACAGTAAATCTAAAGAAAACCAACATCATGATTTTTCAGAAAAGACCCAGATGTCAGGAAAACAAATACCAGTTTACCCTCAGTGATACCACTATAGGACACACTATGAGCTACACCTACCTTGGTCTATCTATTACAGCATCAGGGAGCTTCAGCATAGCAGTGAATGCACTAAAAGAAAAAGCCCGAAGAGCCCTATATGCAATAAAAAGAAAATTCTACAACATCCAAATCCCAATCAAAATCTGGCTCAAAATTTTTGACAGCATAATCCTGCCCATTGCACTGTACGGTAGTGAAGTATGGGGCCCGCTAAATCACCAAAGCTACACTAAATGGGAAAAACACACAATAGAAGCCCTACATGCAGAATTCTGCCGAAGCATCCTTCGCACCCAAAGAAAAACGCCAACAAATGCATGCAGAGCCGAACTAGGCAGATACCCACTGATAATAAACATCCAAAAACGAGCACTAAACTTCCTAAATCACCTCAAATCTAGCTCCCCAGACACCCTTCATTTCAAAGCCTTTCAGACCCAAGAGCTAAACCCAGAAAAGAGTCCCCTGAGTCAGCTGCTACTGAAACTAAGTACTCAGCCGGACCCTGACCAGCCCCAGACCAACACAGCCGTCCAAACACCAATCCGAGTGAACCAAATCATTAAAAAATGCAAAGAAACCTACCTGGAACATTGGAACAAAATAACCGAAAGCCAAAGCAGATTAGAATGTTACCGGGCCCTAAAAAGAGAATATAAACTGGCAGACTACCTCACGACCATCAGAGACACAAAACAGAGACAGACCCTCACCAGGTACAGACTAAGCGACCACCAACTGGAAATTGAAAAAGGCAGATACAAGAAATCCTGGCAGCCTAGAGAGAATAGAATATGCGATCAATGTCTGGCTGGCGAGGTTGAAACAGAAATGCATTTCCTCCTAAAATGCGAAAAATTCAACACATCAAGAAACATATTATTCAACAAGCTAAGCCAAACAACCCCAGATTTCAAGGAATTGGATGATCTGTCAAAATTGAGATTAGTCCTAGGAGAAGGAGACAGACCATACCTTGGGGCTAAATATGTAACAACATGTCACAACCTGAGGACTGTTTAAAAGTAAGACTGTTTAAAATTAATATTGAACGTACCAAATGAAGTAGAAAGACTGTTTAAAATTAATATTGTTTAAAAGTAATATTGTATATACCCAACAAATGTCAAATCGATTGACACCTACAGAATGTTGGAAAACTGTACCTTTTTGCTATGTAAGCTTTGGCAATATGGTTCTCTGTAAACTTTCATGCCAATAAAGCATTTGAACTGAACTGAACTGAACTGAACTGAGTAGAGAGACTGGGGGGAGAGAGAAGAGAGAGACTGGGGAGAGAGAGAGAGAATGGGGAGAGAGAGAGAGAGAGAGAGAGAGAGAGACTGAGGGGGAGAGAGAGAGAGCGACTGAGGGGGGCGAGAGAGAGACGGGGAGAGATAGAGAGGGAGAGACTGAGGGGAGAGAGAGAGAGAGCGAGCGACTGAGGGGGAGAGAGAGAGACTGGGGAGAGAGAGAGAGACGGGGGAGAGAGAGAGTAGAGAGACTGGGGAGAGAGAGAGAGACTGGGGGAGAGAGAGAAAGAGACTGGGAGAGAGAGAGCGAGAGAGAGACTGGGGGGGGGAGAGAGAGAGACCGGGGGGATGGGGGGGGGGGGGGAGAGAGAGAGAGACTGAGGGGAGAGAGAGAGAGATGGGGAGAGAGAGAGAGAGAGAGAGGCTTGGGGGGAGAGGGAGAGAGTGGAGGGAGAGGGAGAGAGTGGGGGAGAGAGAGAGAGAGTAGAGAGACTGGGGGAGAGAGAAGAGAGAGACTGGGGAGAGAGAGAGAGAGACTGAGGGGGAGGGGAAGGGGAGGAAGGGGGAGGGGGTGGAGGGGGAGGGAGGGAAGGGGGGTAGGGAAGGGAGTGGGGAGGGAAGGGGATAGGGAATGGAGGGGGGGAGGGAGTAGAGGGGGAGGGGGAGGGAGGAGAGTGGGAGGAGGGAGAGAGGGGAGGGAGAGGGAAGGAGAGAGAGAGACAGAGAGAGAGGGGGAAGGAGAGAGAGAGAGAGGGAAGGAAAGGGAGACAGACAGAGATAGAGAAGGAAGGAGAGAGAGAGACTGGGGGGAGAGAGAGATGGGGAGAGAGAAAGAGTAGAGAGACTGGGGGGAGAGAGGGAGAGAGAGAGAGATGGGGAGAGAGAGAGAGACTGGGGAGATATAGAGAGAGAGACTGAGGGGGGAGAGAGATAGCGACTGAGGGGGAGAGAGAGAGACTGGGGGAGAGAGAGAGACAGGGGAGAGAGAGAGAGAATGGGGAGATAGAGAGAGAGAGAGAGACTGAGGGGGAGAGAGAGAGAGCGACTGAGGGGGGAGAGAGAGAGAGAGAGACGGGGAGAGAGAGAGCGAGCGACTGAGGGGGAGAGAGAGAGACTGGGGGAGAGAGAGAGAGACGGGGGAGAGAGAGAGAGAGTAGAGAGACTGGGGGGAGAGAGAGGAGAGAGACTGGGGAGAAAGAGAGAGAATCGGGAGATAGAGAGAGAGAGACTGAGGAGGAGAGAGAGAGAGACTGGGGGAGAGAGACGGGGAGAGAGAGAAAGAGACTGGGGGAGAGAGAGCGAGAGAGAGACTGGGGGGAGAGAGAGAGACCGGGGGGATGGGGGGGGAGAGAGAGAGAGACTGAGGGGAGAGAGAGAGAGATGGGGAGAGAGAGAGAGAGAGAGAGGCTTGGGGGGAGAGGGAGAGAGTGGAGGGAGAGGGAGAGAGTGGGGGAGAGAGAGAGAGAGAGACTGGGGGGAGAGAGAGAGAGACTGGGGGAGAGAGAGACTGGAGGGGAGAGAGAGACTGGGGGGAGAGAGAGACTGGGGGAGAGAGAGACTGGGGGAGAGAGAGACTGGAGGAGAGAGACTGGGAGAGAGAGAGAGACTGGGGGAGAGAGAGAGACTGGGGAGAGAGAGAGAGAGACTGGGGGGGAGAGAGAGAGACTGGGGGGGAGAGAGAGACTGGGGGGGAGAGAGAGAGACTGGGAGAGAGAGAGAGCGAGAGAGAGACTGGGGGGGAGAGAGAGAGACCGGGGGGATGGGCGGGGGGGAGAGAGAGAGACTGAGGGGAGAGAGAGAGAGATGGGGAGAGAGAGAGAGAGAGAGGCTTGGGGGGAGAGGGAGAGAGTGGAGGGAGAGGGAGAGAGTGGGGGAGAGAGAGAGAGAGACTGGGTGGAGAGAGAGAGAGAGACTGGGGGAGAGAAAGACTGGAGGGGAGAGAGAGACTGGGGGGAGAGAGAGACTGGGGGAGAGAGAGACTGGGGGAGAGAGAGACTGGAGGAGAGAGACTGGGAGAGAGAGAGAGACTGGGGGAGAGAGAGAGACTGGGGAGAGAGAGAGAGAGACTGGGGGGGAGAGAGAGAGACTGGGGGGAGAGAGAGACTGGGGGGGAGAGAGAGAGACTGGGAGAGAGAGAGAGAGAGAGAGAGAGACTGGGGAGATAGAGAGAGAGAGAGAGACTGAGGGGGGAGAGAGAGAGCGACTTAGGGGGAGAGAGAGAGAGACGGGAGAGAGAGTAGAGAGACTGGGGGGAGAGAGAGGTGAGAGACACCAACAGGGAGATCGACACGAGATGTACTGCCCTCCCCAACGTCTACCTGGCCCATCACCCAAACATCAACACAAGGGACCTCTATGACGAAATACATCTACTCAAACAGCGGATGTGGATCTTCGCAAAAAACTTCATATACATTGCCAAAAGACGCAGCCCTCCCACCCCCTCTACCATTGGGAGCCCTAACCCAAACAGGACCACCACTGTCCCCCACCCCCCTATACAAAACCAACAACAGAACCGTGCTTTTGTAGCTGACCCCAGACCCCCCTCCAGACCACAGACTGTAGACCAAGAACTGAGAAAGATCATGACGATGATGAACACCCTGATAGAAAGCCGGAGAGGAATGCACTAAATTATTAATATTGTTACTTTATCATTATCATTATTGTTATTTTATCATTACTATTACTATTATTAGATATCAGTATGTGCATGCCTCATGAAATTTATACTAAATCGTCATTTAGCATTATAGAAACTAGTGTTTTCACACTCATCCCACAAAATAGGTCCATTTTATTTCGTTTTTTGAATTATATAAATGCGTTCTTTCCACATAAGCTGCTGGAATATCCAGGGTCTCCGCTCCTCAACTTTTGGGATGAAGAGTACAGACCCTGAATTCCTAAAAGCTATAAAAGACATTGATATAATTGTGTTAACAGAAACATGGTACCAAAAGGACGTGCCCACCCACTGTCCTCCAATGTACCATGAAATCATTGTGCCCTCAGTAAAGAACACTAAGACACGCAAGGGCAGAACCTCCGGGGGAATCTTGGTGTGGTATAAAGGAGAACTGGACAAACACATCTCACCGATAAAACAGGGAAAATCACACGTATGGCTAAAATTAGATAAAAATATAGGAATAGCAAAAAAAGATATTTACTTATGTGCGATCTACATACCTCCAATAGAATCGCCATATTTTGAAGAGGAGATATTTGACACTCTCCACATGGAAATCAGCCATTTCCAGGCCCAAGGAAAGGTGCTACTATGTGGGGACCTAAATGCAAGGACCGGATGTGAACCTGACTTCATAGACCCACAGGGCAACAACCATGTGTTTGGCCAGACCCCTTTATATGTCACACCAGCCATCGCAAATCGGAACAACCTTGATTGTGAAATAAATAAAAGCGGTAGGGAGGTAGTGCAACTCTGCCGAGCCTTAGGCCTGTACATAGTTAACGGTAGGTTCAGAGGGGACTCCTTAGGGAGACTCACATATTCCTCAACTCTTGGGTCTAGTGTGGTGGAATATACAATCACTGACCTGGACCCCTGCGATATCAACGCATTCACTGTCAGGCAGCAATCCCCCCTCTCAGACCATAACCAAATAAATGTGTACCTTAAACTTTCTGCCCAAACTACAGACACAAAAAAGGAACCCAGTAAGCTCCATAAAATAAACCAGACATACAGATGGGTCCCAGACAGTGGAGACAAATTCATCACAGCACTAAACTCACCTGATCTCACAAGTAAAATATCAAAATTTAAAGAAAATCTATATGAGATCACCAGAGATGGTGTAAACATGGCCATAGATGATATAAATATGATCTTCCATGAGGCAGCTGTAAAAGCCGACCTTGTGAAACAGAAGAGGAAACGTTACAAAAGACACAATAAAAATGAGAAATGGTTTGACCACGAATGCAAAAATGCCAGAAAAGACCTGAGAAAAATATCAAACCAAAAACATCGCCAACCAAACAATCCAGACCTACGTACTAGATACAATGAGACCCTCAAAAGATATAAACACACCATTAGGAACAAAACACAAAATTATACCCACAAAATACTCGAAGAAATTGAAAACTCCATTAATCCAAATCAATTCTAGGAAATGTGGAATAACCTGAGTACAACACAATTGCAAGCATTACCAATCCAAGATGGCGACATCTGGAGAACACATTTTGAAAACCTCTACAAAGACATCCCAATAAACGAAACAAACCCAAGTCAACATCATGTCACAGAAAAACTCCACACATTAGAAGCAACAATTAAAGACAACCAAAACCCTCTAGACTCCCCAATCACATGGAAAGAACTGGCCACAAAAACAAAATCGCTCCACCTAAAGAAAGCCTGTGGTCCACACAACATCAAAAATGAAATGCTCAAGTTCAGCAACATGGAGATGCAGGGTGCGGTACTCAAGTTATTCAACATCATATTACGTTCAGGCTGTTTTCCCGATATCTGGTGCCAAGGACTCATCTCTCCCATATATAAAAGTGGAAACAAATCAGACCCAAATAACTACCGTGGCATCTGTGTCAACAGTTGTCTAGGGAAGTTATTCTGCAGTATTCTAAATAGTAGATTACTGGATTTTCTTAACAAACATAATATCCTTAGAAAAAATCAAATAGGCTTTCTTCCAAAACACCGCACCACCGACCATATCTATACCCTTCACACTCTCATTGAAAAGCATGTACACCAAACAAAAAATGGGAAAATATTCGCTTGTTTCATTGACTTCAAGAAAGCCTTTGACTCTATCTGGCATGAAGGGCTCTATTACAAACTTCTTCAGTGTGGAATAGGGGGCAAAGTCTATGACCTTATTAAATCGATGTATCTGAAAAATAAATGCGGTGTCAAAATTGGAGACAAATGCACCTGTTTCTTCACCCAGAGAAGAGGCGTCTGGCAGGGCTGCAATTTGAGCCCGACCCTGTTCAACATATACATAAATGAACTAGCAGACATGCTGGAGCAAAGCGAGTCACCGGGTCTATGTCTCCTGGATGGAGAAGTGAAATCCCTGTTCTATGCGGACGACCTGGTTCTGCTGTCTCCCACAGAACAGGGATTACAGCAACAACTAGACCTACTCGACAAATACTGCCAAAATTGGGCCCTAACAGTAAATCTAAAGAAAACCAACATCATGATTTTTCAAAAAAGGCCCAAGTGTCAGGAAAACAAATACCAGTTTACTCTCAGTGATACCATCATAGGACACACTATGAGCTACACTTACCTTGGTCTAACCATTACAGCATCAGGGAGCTTCAGCATAGCAGTGAATGCACTAAAAGAAAAAGCCCGAAGAGCCCTATATGCAATAAAAAGAAAATTCTACAACATCCAAATCCCAATCAAAATCTGGCTAAAAATATTTGACAGCGTAATCCTGCCGATTGCGCTGTACGGTAGTGAAGTATGGGGCCCGCTCAATCACCATAGCTACACTAAATGGGAAAAACACACAATAGAAGCCCTACATGCAGAATTTTGCCGAAGCATCCTTCGCACCCAAAGGAAAACACCAACAAATGCATGCAGAGCCAAACTAGGCAGATACCCAGTGATAATAAACATCCAAAAATGAGCACTAAACTTCCTAAATCACCTCAAATCTAGCTCCCCAGACACCCTTCATTTTAAAGCCTTCCAGACCCAAGAGCTAAACCCAGAAAAGAGTCCCCTGAGTCAGCTGCTACTGAAACTAAGTACTCCTACTCAGCCGGACCCTGACCAGTCCCAGGCCAACACTGCCGTCCAAACACCAATCCGAGTGAACCAAATCATTAAACAAAGCAAAGAAACCTACCTGGAACATTGGAACAAAATAACCAAAAGCCAAAGCAGATTAGAATGTTACTGGGCCCTAAAAAGAGAATATAAACTGGCAGACTATCTCTCGACCATCAGAGACACAAAACAGAGACAGACCCTCACCAGGTACAGACTAAGCGACCACCAACTGGCAATTGAAAAAGAAAGATACAAGAAATCCTGGCAGCCTAGATAGAATAGAATATGTGATCAATGTCTGGCCGGCGAGGTTGAGACAGAGATGCATTTCCTCCTAAAATGCGAAAAATTCAACACATCAAGAAACATATTATTTGACAAGCTCAGCCAAACAACCCCAGATTTCAAGGAATTGGATGACCTGTCAAAATTAAGATTAGTCCTGGGAGAAGGAGACAGACCATACCTTGGTGCCAAATATGTAACAACATGTCACAACCTGAGGACTGTTTAAAATTAATACTGAATGTACCCACTGATGCACAAAGACTGTTTAAATTAATATTGTTTAAAGTAATATTGTATGTACCCAACGAAGGTCAGAATTGTTTGACACCTACAGAATGTTGGAAAACTGTACTTTTTGTTATGTAAGCTTTGGCAATATGGTTCCCTGTAAACTTTCATGCCAATAAAGCATTTTAATTGAAATTGAATTGAATTGACTGGGGAGAGAGAGAGAGAGACTGGGGGAGAGAGAGGAGAGAGACTGGGGAGAGAGAGAGAGAGACTGGGGGAGAGAGAGAGAGACTGGTGGAGAGAGACGGGGAGAGAGAGAGAGAGAGATAGAGAGACTGGGAGACAGAGAGAGAGAGATAGAGAGATGGGGAGCGAGAGAGAGATTGGGGGGAGAGAGAGAGAGACTGGAGGAGGGAGAGACTGGAGGAGAGAGAGAGACGGAGAGAGAGAGAGACTGGGAGAGAGAGACTGGAGGAGGGAGAGTCTGGAGGAGAGAGAGAGACTGGGAGATAGAGAGAGATAGAGAGTCTGGGAGACAGAGAGAGAGAGATAGAGAGACGGGGAGCGAGAGAGAGATGGGGGAGAGAGAGAGAGACTGGAGGAGGGAGAGACTGGAGGAGAGAGAGAGACGGAGAGAGAGAGACTGGGAGAGAGAGACGGGGGAAGGGAGAGAGACTGGGGAGAGAGAGAGAGATAGAGAGACTGGGAGACAGAGAGAGAGAGATAGAGAGACGGGGAGCAAGAGAGAGATTGGGGGGAGAGAGAGAGACTGGAGGAGAGAGAGAGAGAGAAACTAAGTACTCAGCCGGACCCTGACCAGCCCCAGACCAACACAGCCGCCCAAACACCAATCCGAGTGAACCAAATCATTAAAAAATGCAAAGAAACCTACCTGGAACATTGGAACAAAATAACCGAAAGCCAAAGCAGATTAGAATGTTACCGGGCCCTAAAAAGAGAATATAAACTGGCAGACTACCTCACGACCATCAGAGACACAAAACAGAGACAGACCCTCACCAGGTACAGACTAAGCGACCACCAACTGGAAATTGAAAAAGGCAGATACAAGAAATCCTGGCAGCCTAGAGAGAATAGAATATGCGATCAATGTCTGGCTGGCGAGGTTGAAACAGAAATGCATTTCCTCCTAAAATGCGAAAAATTCAACACATCAAGAAACATATTATTCAACAAGCTAAGCCAAACAACCCCAGATTTCAAGGAATTGGATGATCTGTCAAAATTGAGATTAGTCCTAGGAGAAGGAGACAGACCATACCTTGGGGCCAAATATGTAACAACATGTCACAACCTGAGGACTGTTTAAAATTAAGACTGTTTAAAATTAATATTGAACGTACCAAATGAAGTACAAAGACTGTTTAAAATTAATATTGTTTAAAAGTAATATTGTATGTACCCAACAAATGTCAAATCGATTGACACCTACAGAATGTTGGAAAACTGTACCTTTTTGCTATGTAAGCTTTGGCAATATGGTTCTCTGTAAACTTTCATGCCAATAAAGCATTTTAATTGGAATTGGAATTGGACAGAGAGAGAGAGAGACTGGGAGAGAGAGACTGGAGGAGGGAGAGTCTGGAGGAGAGAGAGAGACTGGGAGATAGAGAGAGAGAGAGAGACTGAGGGGGGAGAGAGAGAGAGACGGGGAGAGAGAGAGAAACTGGGGAGAGAGAGAGAGAGACTGGGGGAAGAGATAGAGAGACTGGGAGACAGAGAGAGAGAGACTGGGAGACAGAGAGAGAGATAAAGAGACGGGGAGAGAGAGAGAGATTGGGGGGGGAGAGAGGGAGAGGGCTAGAAATTCGGTATCGCCCTGTTTGGAGAGGGAAGGAGAGAGAGACAGAGAGAAAGAGGGAAGGAGAGAGAGAGAGAGAGAGAGAGAGGGAAGGAGAGAGAGAGAGGGAAGGAGAGAGAGAGAGAGAGAAGGAAGGAGAGAGAGAGAGGGAAGGAGAGAGAGAGAGAGAGAGAGAAGGAGAGAGAGACAGAGACAGAGAGGGAAGGAGAGAGAAACAGAGAGAGAGAGGGAAGGAGAGAGAAACAGAGAGAGAGAGGGAAGGAGAGAGAGGGAGGGAAGGAGAGAGAGAGAGAGAGAGAGGGAAGGAGAGAGAGAGAGAGAGAGGGAAGGAGAGAGAGAGAGAGAGAGAGGGAAGGAGAGAGAGACAGAGAGGGAAGGAGAGAGAGAGAGACTTATTAGATATATTCAATAAGGAGTTGGATATATTTCTTAAGGCTAAAGGGATCAAGGGATATGGGGAGAAAGCAGGGACAGGGTACTGAATTTGGATGATCAGCCATGATCTCGTTGAATGGCGGAACAGGCTCGAGGGGCCGAATGGCCTACTCCTGCTCCTATCTTCTATGGTTCTATGAATTATTGAGGCCGGAGGATCAGGGGGAGGGGGGAGGGGGAGGGGAATCATCAGGGCTAGAGGATTGGGGTGCGTGGGGTGGTGGGGGTGTGCATCGGGGCCGGAGGATCGGGGGGGGCGGGGGTGAGGAGAGGATTGGGGCCCGTAGGATGGGGGGGGGGGGTAGGGGAGGGGAATCATCGGTGCCGGAGGATCGGGGGGGAGGGGTGGATCGGGGAGGGGGGGCGGAGGGGAGGGGAATCTTCGGGGCCAGATGATCGGGGGGGGGGTGGTGGCAGTGGAGGGGAGGGGAATCATCGGGGCCAGAGGATCGGGAGGGGGGGAGGGGAGGATCGGGGTGGGGGGGGCGGAGTGGAGGGGAATCATCGGGGCCAGAGGATCGTGGGGTGGGGAGGGAGGAGAGGATCGGTGCCAGAGGATCAGGGTGGGGGGGAGGGAAGTGGAGGATCGGGGCCAGAGGACCCGGGGGGGCGGTGCGATAATGTGTTTAATTACTCCAAGCATATCTTTAGAAAATTCAACAGTAAATTTATAAGGAGACAGCAATGAAGTCTGACAAAATAAATCTGCCTGCTGTCTTTGTATACTATTCACACTCCAAGCTTACCTACATCTACATTATCTGTGCCTCTCTTCTATAATATAAATATGGCTCACATTTCATTGCACTGCGGTACACAGAACCATTGGTTGCAGTGATAACACTTACAGTATTCAATAAAAAGCAACGTCTTAATTTTTTCATTTTCACTATGTTCTGCTCTTCTTGAATTCTAACCTCATTCTTAATGGTTTTCACATTCATTTCATTGAAAGCTTTTATCAGGAAGTCACTAGACTGCAAGGTCTTAACGACAAAAAGGTGGTAACAGATGAAAAATCACTTCAAAGATTGTCTTTTGGTCTATGGAAAATGCTGCTTCGCATCAAGGTTGAGAAAGATAATTGAAGTGCTACAGGTCAACTGATAATGTTATTCACTTTTCAAATTAACATATTTCATTTATAAATTTTATATCTACACTTTTTATCATGACTAATTTCTTGTCCAGAAAATGATTACATGTTTTTTTCATTAGCCTGAGTTAGTCAGATGTAAACACACCTGTCTTTCTTGCTTCCTCAGATCCTTCTCTAACACAAGTAAATAGAGAGTTTTTTTTTCTAGTAGGAAGTCCATCTGTATTATGCTTGTGGCTACTTACACTGCAGCTAGCAACCAGCCACAGATGAAAAATGGAGGCTGCAAATAAATCCAAAAAACCCAAAAACTCAGCTATTTTGTGCTGGCTTCCCAAGGATATTTCCAGCTGTCTCTTGTGAATGGAGTTCCAGCAGTGTTGAGACTGTACTAAAAGACAAAAACCCTGTTAGCAATTTTTTGAGGCTATAATGAGTCTAGTGCACAACTGATGTGCAGACCTTTAAAGCTCTAGGTGCTGCCCCACCACATTAATTTGTGCTATGAACACCGTGTGCACAGCAAGCGTCACATTAATACAGAGCTGGATTAAAAATGGTTAGAGGCCTGGGCACCAAGAATATTTGGGCCCTCCCCCTCCCCACCATCTGCACAACCGCCCCCCTCCGATCCATTAAAACATAAGCGTGTAGTACATGAAGAAATATGCTCATAGAATATTTACACACTGCATTAATAATAAAACAAGTGATATCACAATATAGTATACATAAATGAAATTGCCCTTTGGTCGTGGTTCAATTTCTAGCACTATGTATTTGAACTGTTCTCTCTGTCTCCCTGTGTGCAGTCAACACACTTCCGGGGAGGGAGACGGGATCAGGCGCGGAATACCGCCACTCAAAATTGGTCTCCCTAACCTATTCATAGAAATATAGAAACATAGAAGATAGGAGCAGGAGTAGGCCATTCGGCCCCTCGAGCCTGCTCCGCCATTCATTGCGATCATGGCTGATCATCCAAACTCAGTACAGGAAACTCTCGATTTACCGGCACCTAAATAACCGGAAATCTCTGTTAACCGGCAAAATTCAGGAGTAGGTTCAGGTAAGTTTTACTTCGTATTAGTGGCAGTTCCTGGATCTGTGGCTGTGTAACTGGGGTTCATGCACTTGTTGCTAAGCAACAGGGATGCTTGGTCTGTGGCCGGAGTTCCTGCACATGTTGCTAAGCAACAGGGAAGCCTGGATTTGTTGCTGTGTACGGCGCTCTCGTACCTTTAAACTATACCTCTCTGTTATCTGGACTTTTTGTTAAACCGGTACCACGCCGGTCCCGTCGGTGCCGGATAATAAAGAGTTTCCTGTACCCTGTCCCTGCCTTCTCCCCATATCCCTTGATCCCTTTAGCCTTAAGAAATATATCTAACTTCTTCTTGAATATATTTAATGAATTGGCCTCAACTGCCTTCTGTGGTAGAGAATTCCACAGGTTCACCACTCTTTGGGTGAAGAAATCCCTCCTCATCTCTGTCTTAAATGGCTTAATCCTTATCTTTAGACTGTGACCCCTGGTTCTGGACTCCCCATCATCGGGAACATCCTTCCTGCATCAAGTCTGTCGAGTCCTGTTAGAATTTTATAAGTTTCAATGAGATCCCCTCTCATTCTTCTAAACTCTAGCGAGTATAAGCCCAATCGACCCAATCTCTCCTCATACGTCATTCCTGCCATCCCAGGTATCAGCCTGGTGAATCTTCGCTGCACTCCCTCCATGGCAAGAACATCCTTCCTCAGATAAGGTGACCAAAACTGCACACAATACTCAAGGTGTGGTCTCACCAAGGCCCTGTACAATTGCAGCAAGACATCCTTGTTCCTGTACTCAAACCCTCTCGCTATGAAGGCCAACATACCATTTGCCTTCTTAACCGCCTGCTGCACCTGCATGCTTACCTTCAGTGACTGGTGCACAAGGACACCCAGGTCTCATTGCACTTCCCCTTCTCCCAATCTATTGCCGTTCAGATAATAATTTGCCTTCCTGTTTTTGCCACCAAAGTGGATAACCTCGCATTTATCCACATTATACTGCATCTGCCATGCATCTGCCCAATCACCCAACCTGTCCAAATCTCGGCATCCTCCTCACAGCACACACGCCCACCCAGCTTTGTGTCATCTGCAAACTTGGAGATATTACCTCTAGTTCCCTCGTCTAGATCATTAATATATATTGTGAATAGCTGGGGTCCTAGGACCGATCCCTGCGGTACCCCACTAGTCACTGCCTGCCACTCGGAAAAAGACCCATTTATTCCAACTCTTTGCTTCCTGTCTGCCAACCAGTTCTCTATCCAAGTCATGACCTTGCCCCCAATCCCATGTGCCTTAACTTTACATGCTAATCTCTTATGCGGGACCTTATCGAAAGCCTTCTGAATGTCCAAATACACCACATCCACTGGTTCTCCCTTATCTATTCTACCAGTTACATCCTCAAAAAATTCCAGTAGATTAGTCAAGCACGATTTACCTTTTGTAAATCCATGTTGACTTTGTCCAATCCTGTCACTGTTTTCCAAGTGCTCTGCTATTACATCTTTTGTAATGGACTCTAGCATTTTCCCCACTACCGATGTCAGGCTTACTGGTCTATAATTCCCCGTTTTCTCTCTACCACCTTTTTGAACAGTGGGGTAACATTAGCTACCCTCCAATCCATGGGTACTGTTCCAGAGTCTATAGAATTTTGGAAGATGACCAGCAATGCATCTACTATTTCTAGGGCCACTTCCTTAAGTACCCTAGGATGTAGATTATCAGGCCCTGGGGATTTATCGGCCTTCAATCCCGTCAATTTCCCTAACACCATTTCCCTACAAATACTGATTTCATTCAATTCCTCCCTCTCATTAGACCCTATGTTCCCCGACATCTCTGGGAGATTATTTGTGTCCTCCTTTGTGAAGACAGAGCCAAAGTATGAGTCAGAGGCATACCAATCCAGGTTCCAGGAGAGAGGTAAAAAGTAGTCCAAGTGTGGTGTCAGCAGGTAGCAGGTAAGTGATTGGTTGGTGAGTATTTTCTCTCTTTTCAATACAAGCTTGAATTCTGTGGTTAAATTTCTAGGGTCTCTGTGGTGTAGTGGGGCCAGTTGGTAAATAAAGCGCCCTAGAGTATACCTGTAACTGGGGTATTGAATAAATTTTTAAATTAATTAAAGGAGTAAGTCATGGCAGGAGAGTTCAGACCCGTGTTCTGCTCCTCTTGCTCCATGTGGGAAGTCAGGGATGCTGCCAGTGTCCCTGGCGACCATGTGTGCGGGAAATGCATCCAGCTGCAGCTACTTGTAGACCGCATTGCGGCGCTCGAGCTGCGGGTGGATGAATTTTGGAGCATGCGCGATGCTGAGAGGGTCGTGGATAGCACGTTTAGCGAGTTGTTCACGCCTCAGGGTAGGGCTGCACAGGGGGTGACCATCAGGCGGAGCAACAGAGGCAGGCAGGAAGTGCAGGGAACCCCTGCGGACATCCCCCTTTCAAACAGGTATACCAAGTTGGATACTGTTGAGGTGGATGACTCACCAGGGGAAGGCAGCAGCAGCCAGCTTCCTGGCACCAGGGATGCTTCTGCTGCTCAGGAAGGGAGGAAAAAGAGTGGGAGAGCAATAGTGGTAGGGGATTCTATCGTAAGGGGAACAGATAGGCGTTTCTGTGGCCGCAAACGTGACTCCAGGATGGTTTGTTGCCTCCCTGGGGCCAGGGCCATGGATGTCACTGAGCGGCTACAGGGCATTCTTAAGGGGGAGGGTGAGCAGGCAGAGGTCGTGGTCCACATTGGGACCAACGACATAGGTAGGAAGGGGGATGAGGTCCTGCATCAAGAACTTAGGGAGCTAGGTAACAGATTAAAGGGCAGGACCTCAAAGGTTGTAATCTCTGGATTACTCCCAGTGCCACGTGCTAGTGAGTATAGGAATAGGAGGATAGTGCAGATGAATGCGTGGCTAAAGAGTTGGTGTAGGAGGGAGGGTTTTAGTTTCCTGGATCACTGGGCCTGCTTCTGGGAAAGGTGGGACTTGTACAAGTCGGACGGGTTGCACCTGAACCAGGGCGGGACAAATATCCTTGCGGGGAGGTTTGCTAGCACTGTTGGGGGTGTTTAAACTAACTTGGCAGGGGGATGGGATACAGAGGGGAGCTGAAATAGGGGGTGATGTGCTGCCAGTTATAGAGAAAAAAACAAGTCAGCTTGGTAGACAGGGCAAATATATAAGGGCAAGGCTGGATGGCATCTATTTTAATGCAAGGAGTCTTGCAAATAAGGTGGATGAACTGAAGGTGTTGATAAACACATGGGAGTATGATATTGTTGCTATCACGGAGACATGGTTGAGGGAGGGGCAAGACTGGCAGCTCAATATTCCAGGGTACAGAATCTTCAGGCGAGACAGAGGGGGAGGTAAAAGAGGAGGGCGTGTCGCAATATTAATTAAGGAGTCAATTACTGCAGTAAGGAGGGATGATATATTAGCAGGTTCCTCTAATGAGGCCATATGGGTGGAGCTTAAAAACAAAAAGGGGGCAAGCACTTTGCTGGGAGTGTACTATAGGCCTCCAAACAGTCAGGGGGAGATAGAGGAACAGATATGTAGGCAAATCTCAGAGAAATGTGCAAATAATAGGGTAATAATAATGGGGGATTTCAACTTCCCCAATATTAACTGGGATAGTCAAAGTGTGAAAGGCTCAGAGGGTGTAGAATTCTTAAAGTGCATCCAGGAGAGCTTTTTGAGCCAGCATGTAGAAAGTCCTACAAGAGAGGGGGCAGTACTGGACCTAATTCTAGGGAATGTGGCCGGCCAAGTGGAAAAAGTGCTAGTAGGTGAGCACTTTGGTGACAGTGACCATAATATGGTGAGATTTAAGGTGGTCATGGAAAAGGACAGGGATGGGCCGGAAATAAAGGTTCTAAATTGGGGGAAGGCCGATTTTAATAGGATAAGCCAGGATCTGGCCAAAATGGACTGGGATCAGCTACTTGTAGGAAAATCCGCATCGGAGCAATGGGAGGCTTTCAGAAGGGAGATTGAGATCATACAATGGCAACATGTTCCCGTAAAGGTCAAGGGTGGTTCCAAAAACCACAGGGAACCTTGGATGTCAGGGGATATACGAGAATGGATTAGGAAAAAAAGGAGGGCTTTTGGCAGATACAAAAGGCTAAAGACGGAGGAAGCCCTAGAGGAGTACAAAAAGTGCAGGGGGATAATTAAAAAAGAAATTAGGAGATCAAGGAGGGGCCATGAAATAACACTGGCGAGCAAAATAAAGGAAAATCCTAAGATGTTTTATAAGTATATTAAGGTTAAGAGGATGACTAGGGAAAAAATAGGGCCCATTAGGGACAAAAGTGGCAATCTGTGTGTGGAGCCGGAAGATGTAGGAGGGGTTCTAAATGAATTTTTTGCATCTGTTTTCACTATGGAGGAGGGCGATGTAGACATAGAAATAGGGCGGGGGGACTGTGATATGCTCGAACATATTAACATCGAGAGGGAGGAGGTATTGGCGGTTTTAGCAGGCCTAAAAATGGATAAATCCCCAGGCCTGGATGAAATGTATCCCAGGCTGCTGTGTGAAGCAAAGGAAGAGATTGCGGGGGCTCTAACACATATATTCAGGACCTCTCTGGCCACAGGGGATGTGCCAGAGGACTGGAGAACCGCTAATGTAGTACCATTATTCAAGAAGGGAAGTAGGGAAAAATCAGGGAACTACAGGCCAGTGAGCCTAACATCAGTGGTAGGAAAATTATTGGAAAAAATTCTGAGGGACAAAATTAGTCTCCACTTGGAGAGACAAGGATTAATCAGGGATAGTCAACATGGCTTTGTCAAGGGAAGATCATGTCTGACTAATTTGATTGAATTTTTTGAGGGGGTGACTAGGTGTGTGGATGAGGGTAACGCAGTGGATGTGGTATACATGGATTTCAGTAAGGCCTTCGATAAAGTCCTGCACAGGAGACTGGTCAAGAAGGTAAGAGCCCATGGAATCCAGGGTGCCTTGGCACATTGGATACAAAACTGGCTTAGTGGCAGAAGGCAGAGGGTGATGGTCGAAGGTTGTTTTTGTGACTGGAAGCCTGTGGCCAGTGGGGTGCCACAGGGATCGGTGCTGGGTCCCTTGCTGTTTGTGGTCTACATTAATGACTTGGATATGAATGTAAAAGGTATGATCAGTAAGTTCGCGGATGATACAAAAATTGGTAGGGTGGTAAATAGCGAGGAGGGTAGCCTCAGTCTGCAGGACGATATAGATGGGTTGGTCAGATGGGCGGAACAGTGGCAAATGGAATTTAACCCGGAAAAGTGCGAGGTGATGCACTTTGGGGGGACTAACAAGGCAAGGGAATACACAATGAATGGTAAGACCCTAGGCAAGACGGAGGTGCAGAGGGATCTGGGTGTGCAAGTACACAGATCCCTGAAGGCGGCGGAACAGGTGGATAAGGTGGTAAAAAAGGCATATGGGATACTTGCCTTCATTAGCCGAGGCATAGAATATAAAAGCAAGGAGGTTATGATGGAGCTGTATAAAACACTGGTTAGGCCACAGCTGGAATACTGTGTGCAGTTCTGGTCGCCACACTATAGGAAGGATGTGATCGCTTTGGAGAGGGTGCAGAGGAGATTCACCAGGATGTTACCAGGGCTGGAGTGCTTCAGCTATCACAGAAATCACAGAAACCCCACAGTGCAGATAGAGGCCATTTCGGCCCATCGAGCCTGCACCGACACATATCCCACCCGATCCCCGTAACCCCTACACCAACACATATCCCACCCTATCCCCGTAACCCCACGTATTTAATCCCCCTAACACTAAGGGTCAATTTATCATAGCCAATCAACCTAACCCGCACATCTTTGGACTGTGGGAGGAAACCGGAGCACCCGGAGGAAACCCACGCAAACACGGGGAGAATGTGCAAACTCCACACAGTCGCCCGAGGCCGGATTTGAACCCGGGTCCCTGGCGCTGTGAGGCAACAGTGCTAACCACTATGCCACCGTGCTATGAAGAAAGACTGGGCAGATTGGGTTTGTTTTCCTTGGAGCAGAGGAGGCTGAGGGGGTACATGATTGAGGTGTACAAAATTATGAGGGGCATAGATAGGATGGATACTGAGGAGCTTTTTCCCTTGGTAGAAGGGTCAATAACTAGGGGGCATAGATTCAAGGTAAAGGGCGGGAGGTTTAGAGGGGATTTGAGAAAGAACTTTTTCACCCAGAGGGTGGTTGGAGTCTGGAACTCACTGCCTGAAAGGGTTGTGGAGGCAGGAACCCTCACAACATTTAAGAAGCATTTGGATGAGCACTTGAAATGCCATAACATACAAGGCTACGGACCAAATGCTGGAATATGGGATTAGATTAGACAGGGCTTGATGGCCGGCACGGACACGATGGGCCGAAGGGCCTCTATCCGTGCTGTATAACTCTATGACTCTATGACTCTATGTATTTAATTGGTCAGCCATTTCTTTGTTCCCCATTATAAATTCCCCTGATTCTGACTGCAAGGGACCTACGCTTGACTTCACCAATCTTTTTCTCTTCACATATCTATGGAAGTTTTTACTGTCAGTTTTTATGTTCCCTGCAAGCTTACTCTCATACTTCTTCTGGCCAATTAAATGTCCTCTCCTTGGATCTTATGCTATCCCTAATTTCCCTTTTTAGCCACGGTTGAGTCACCTTTTTTGTTTTATTTTTATGCCAAACAGGGATGAACAAATTCTGTAGTTCATCCATGTAATCTTTGAATGTTTGCCATTGCCTATCCACCGTCAACCCTTTGAGTGACATTCCCCAATCAATCCTACCCAACTCGCGCCTCATACCATCGTAGTTTCCTTTATTTAAATTCAGGAGCCTAGTCTTTGAGTCAACTACTTCACTCTCCATCTTAATGAAGAATTCTATCATATTATGATCGTTCCGCCCCAAGGGGCCTCGCACAACAAGATTACTAATTAATCCTTTCTCATTACATAATACCCAATCTATGATGGCCTGATCTCTAGTTGGTTCCTCGACATATTGGTCCAGGAAACCATCCCGTATACACTCCAGGAATTCCTCCTCCACAGTATTATTACTAATTTGGTTAGCCCAAACTATATGTAGATTAAAGTCACCCATGATAACTGCTGTGCCCTTATTGCATGCATCTCTAATTTCCCGTTTAATGCCATCCCCAACCTCCGCGTTACTGTTTGGGGGTCTGTATACCACTCCCACTAACATTTTCTGCCCCTTGGTATTTCTCAGTTCTACCCATACAGATTCCACCTTTTTGTCATCTCTGCTATGGCTGCTGCTTCCAAGTGTGATCCTTTCTCCAGTGCCACGATGCACCTGAACTCTGCCTCAGTATCAACTTTCCAACTGCACCAACCCCCATTCTCCTCCCCTTAAGGCTTCCAGTCAGGGTGTCTCTTAGTCCAAGTTCCCACCTCATCATGAGATTCCTTCCCCCCCTCAGCACTATTATGCCCTTGGAATTTCTAGTAATTAATTTTGTGCACCATGCTTTAAGGTTAGTATTACTCAACAACAACAACTTGCATTTATATAGTACCTTTAATGCAGTAAAACATCCCAAGGCACTTCACAGGAGCGTTATCAAACAAAATTTGACACCGAGTCACATAAGGAGATATTAGGACAGGTGACCAGAAGCTTGGTCGAAGAGGTACGTTTTAGGCAGTGTCTTAAAGGAGTAGAGAGAGAGGTCGAGAGGCAGAGAGGTTTAGGGAGGGAATTCCAGAGCTTAGGGCCTAGGCAGCAGAAGGCACAGTCACCAATGGTGGGGCAGTGAAAATCAGGGATGCGCAAGAGGCCAGATTTGGAGGAGCGCAGAGATCTCGGAGGGTTGTCGGGCTGAAGGAGGTTATGGAGATAGGGAGGGGTGAGGCCATGGAGGGATTTGAAAATAAGGATGAGAATTTAAAAATAGAGGTGTTGCCGGACCGGAAACCAATGTAGGTCAGTAAGCACAGGGGTGATGGGTGAACAGGACTTGGTGTGAGTTAGGGCATGGGCAGCAGAGTTTTGAATAAGCTCAAGTTTACGCAGGGTGCAAGGTGGGAGGCCAGCCAGTAGAGCATTGGAATAGTTGAGGCTAGAGGTAACAAAGGCATGGATGAGGGTTTCAGCAGTGGATTAGCTGAGGTGGGTGGAGATGGGCAATATTACAGAGTTGGATGTAGGCGGTCTTGGTGATGGAGAAAATATGGGCTCAAAACCTCAGTTCAGGGTCAAATAGGACGCCAAGGTTATGAACGGTCAGTCTCAGACAATGGCCAGGGAAAGGGTTAGAGACGGTGGCTAGGGAATGGAGTTTGTGGCGGGGCCCGAAGACAATGGCTTTGGTCCTCCCAATACTTAATTGGAAGAAATTTCTGCTCATCCAATGCTGGGCGTCAGACAAGCAGCATGACAAATCAGAGGCAGTGGAGGGGTTGAGAGAGGTGGTGGTGAGGTAGAGCTGGGTGTTGACAGCATAGAATCATAGAATGGTTACAGCAAGGAAGAAGGCTATTCGGCCCATCGAGCCCATGCTGGCTCTCTGCAAGAGCATACATGTGGAACCTGAAGTTGGGATTTGTGCATGATGTCGGCAAGGGGCAGCATTTAGATGAGAAATAGGAGAGGGCCAAGGATAAATCTTGGGGCCTCCAGAGGTAATGGTGCGGGAGTGGGAAGAGAAGCCATTGTAGGTGATTCTCTAGCTACGACTGGATAGTTAGGAATTAAACCAGGCGAGTGCTGTCCCACCCAGCTGGACGATGGTCGAGAGGTGTTGGAGGAGGATGGTGTGGTCAATTGTGTCAAAGGCTGCAGACAGGCTAAGGAGGGTGAGGAGGGATAGTTTGCCATGGTGACAGTCATATAGATGGCATTTGTGACTTTGATAAGAGCCATTTCAGTGCTGTGGCAAGGGCAGAAACACGATTGGAGGTGTTCAATCATGGATTTGCGTGAAAGATGAGCACGGATTTAGGAGGTGACAATATGTTCAAGGAATTTGGAGAGGAAAGGGAGGTTGTAGATGGGATGGTAGGTTGCAAGGACAGAGGGATCAAGGGTGAATTATTTTGAGCAGGCGTTGATGACAGCAGATTTGAAGAAAACGGGGACAGTACCTGAGCAGATGGAACCGTTAACAATATCAGCTAACATGGGGGCCAGGAAGGAAAGTTGGGTGGTCAGCAGTTTGGTGGGAATAGTGTTGACGGAGCAGGAGATGTATCTCATGGACAAGGTGGGCTCAGAGAGGTCGTGAGAGGACCTAGGAGAGAAATTAGAGAAAGATGCAAGTTGGGGCTAGGGAAGGGGTGAACTTTAGGAGAAGTTTGGCTTAGTGGGCTAGGGAAAGGGAGGGAAGCTGTAGAGGCAGCTGAATGGATGGTCTCAATCATAGTGATAAAGAAGTCCATGACCTCCTCGCACTTGTTGGAGGTGAGGGCGGAGTGGGCAGGGGTGAGGGGTTTAAGAAGAGGACTTATGTAGACAAGAGAAGTTATGGGTTATTTTTGCTTTCCAGGATGATCTTGGAATAGTGAGCAGTTTTGGCAGAGGAGAGCAGGATTTGATAGTTCTTTATATGGTTCAGCCAGATTTGGTGATGAATTGTTAAACCAGATGTCCACCATAAACATTTAAGTCTGTGTGCCTTGGGCTTATGGTTGCGGAGATGGGGGCCGTACCAGGGGCAACAACCAGGGAGAGAGAGAGTAATGGTTTTAATGATGACGTGGACATCAAAGTATACATAAGAATTAGTGAAAGGAAAAGGAGAAAAGAATGAGAAGAGAGAAGGTAAGAGAGACTGTGAAGGAATGAGCCATAGAACCGATTCAGAACAACACACCATTCTATGAAAGAATTCTGGCCTGATTAAAACATGACAAACTGGGTCTGGAGATCTAGAAACCGAACGATGGAGACGCTGTCTTAATGCGAGGAGCATTCGTAATAAGGTGGATGAATTGGCTGTGCAAATAGAGGTAAACGAATATGATTTGGTTGGGATTACGGAAACGTGGCTCAAGGATGGCCAAAGCTGGGAACTCAACATCCAGGGGTATTCGATATTCAGGAAATATAGCCAAAAAGGAAAGGGAGGTGGGGTAGCATTACTGGTTAAAGAAGGGATTAACACAATTGTAAGGAAGGATATTAACTCTGATGATGTGCAATCTGTATGGGTAGAATTGAGAAATACCAAGGGGCAGAAAATGTTAGTGGGAGTGGTATATAGACCTCCAAACAGTAAGGCGGAGGTTGGGGATGGCATTATGTCGAGGAACCAACCAGAGATCAGGCCATCTTAGACTGGGTATTATGTAATGAGAAAGGATTAATTAGCAATCTTGTTGTACGAGGCCCCTTGGGTCAGAGCGATCATAATATGATTGAATTCTTCATTAAGATGGAGAATGAAGTAGTTGACTCAGAGACTAGGGGCTAGATTTTCAGTACAGACAGTTTTGGGGCGCTAACCTTAGCGCCCGCCCGAAGTTAGCGCCCGCCCCAAAGTAGCGCCCCGTTGCCGGAAATTCAGTGGCTTCGCCCTAAGAGAGTGGTGGAGCGCTAAAAGAGGCGTTGCACTCCTACCTTTAGGCGCTAAGCCGGCGGTCCAGAGGGATAGCGCCCAGGCGGGGCGCAGCACGGGTGCGGTCATTTTTGCACTGACAGCAGACCCCGTGGTGCCGACCAGCTCTTAAAGGGGGAAGGGACGAATTGGTCTGCTGCCACGCCCTGCACACTGCAGCCTTGCAAAGAGGCCTCAACACTACTGCTCAGCCCCAGGGAGTCATGGCAACGCCAGAGAAGGCCCGTCAGCGTGCCCTGCGCTTCTCAGAGGGTGATCTGGACATAATGGTCACAGCTCTGGAGGTGAGGCGCAAGATCTTGTTTCCAGAGAGTGGGAGGAATCCAACCCACCACGACTACACCAAAGCCTGGAAGCAGATCGCCCAGAGGGTGACGTTCACCGGCGAGGCCCCCAGGACCCACAAACAATGCCGTAAGAAATACAACGATCTGACCAGGATTGTGAGGGTGAGTAGCCTTTCCAGTCTCCTCCTCATTCTTGCATGTACACCTGACATGATGGGCAAAGGGACCTGAAAGTCCTATTGCCCAGCCCTCAGCCAGCAGCATTGGGACAGTCATGAGCATCAAATGGCCATTCGGCACTCTACACTTTGGCCAAGCTATTCCACCATGGGAGGCAGTGGACAGTACATCAGGGCTTCACTCTGTCCAAGCTATTCCACCATGGGAGGCAGTGCACACTACATCAGGGCTTCACTCTGTCCAAGCTATTCCACCATGGGAGGCAGTGCACACTACATCAGGGCTTCACTGCGCACTTACAGCCCATCCTTTCTCTTGCAGGCTAAAGTAGCGTTTAATCGCCAGGCCCGTGCCAGGGGTGGCCGCGCCAAGCTGCAGAAGCTCACTCGGCTGGAGGAGCGCGTGTGTGTGCTCATGGGAGCCCGTGTGATTGTCCCCACAGCGTGCGGTGTATCCGACCCTCCACTGCCCGGCAATGGTAAGGACCTCGCCTTTTGGCCCTCTCGCGTCGCACTGGCCCATCCGAGCTACCTCCTTTGCCACTGTCCCAGCAATGCGCTGAATCCCACCAGTCCTAACTCCCTCGCTGACGCCGTCTCCTCACTCTGAAGCTACTCTTGTGCATTCCTGCTTTCAGCTGGTGACGACCAGGACCCTGAGGCTGCCAGTGACAGCACCTCCGACCAGGAGGAGGAGGAGGAGCAAGCCGGACCTTCGGGGGAACAGTCACGTCCCGCAGGAGAGGAGGAAATGCTTGACACCTCCTCACTGGACGAGTGCCTGGAGGAACTGTCGCAGGGCAATGCAGCTTCTGGGACCAGTGGCGTCCAGCCACCCAGCAGCCGTGCGCGTGGCCCGCGGCCTTCCCCCCAAAGGGGGGAAGGATCAGAGGGGAGTGCTGCTGCTCGGCACACTCGCCGTCACCAACGCGGCAAGGGTCCCCTAGTTCGGCCCCCTCCTCCCCAGCGGGAGAGTCGCGACTCCAGTCCGGACACCTTCACTTCGGAGGAGGTGCGGAAGCTGGATCAGATGGCCGACGACTCGGACCGGCGCCACACGGAGCTCATGAGCGTGGTGGGGCGCATGCCTGAGGCCATCGAGTCGCTGGCGACCAGTGTGCGCGAGTTCGGGGCAGCAACTGCCGCGACTGGCCGCATGCTAACTGATGCCGTCAAGACCCTGGCGGATGTGATGCGCGCGCACACCAGGACCACAGGGCCACTCACTGCTGCCACACGCGCTGTCTCAGGCAGGCATCGCCAGGGCAGGCGCCGCGCTGGACCATCCCAGCAAGCCGCCCGTCGGCTGATTGCTGCGGATCCTGCAGTGCGGGCCCGGCCGAGTGCCACCGCGCCACAGCACCAGCCAGCGCATCCCAGACGCCAGCTGGCCCACATTGCGCCATCCGTCGCCGCCATTCCCCCTCTGGGGCATCGACGGCAAGCGGCTGCAGCTGATGGTGGCCAGGCTCAGGTGCGCCACTCAGCAGACGGCCCCTCGAGGCCCAAACGCCGTGTAGGCCGCCCCCCAGCGGCATCTGGCGGAAGGGCATCTGAGCCTCAGGCGCCTTCCCCCAGCCTCGCAGCAGCCACTGGGCAGAGCTTGCGAAGGAGCAGCAGGCAGGGCAGGGGAGGCAAAATGCTGGCCAAGGTCTCGCCCTCGCGGGCCACTCAGTAGAGGGTGTGGCCAGCTTTCCTTTAATATGGCGGTGGCCATCTTTATTTTGCCCATGGTTGTGCTTTTGGAGGGCTTATTTTTTGCGTTAGGCCGACGTTGAGGCCCGGTTTCAATAAAGGTGGAGTGGCTCCTCCCCAGTTTGTGCGAGTGAGTCGTTTGTTGGGCTTTTTGTGGGGCCCGTTTATTGTTTTTGGGGATTCATGTGGGAAGGGCTATTCATTTTTGTGCAATAAAAAATTATCTTTATTCATGCAGTCTCCATGGTTGTTCTTCTTAGTGTTTGTTGGCTTCGCCGGCTGAGGGCTTGCGGAGCGGCTGCATTCATCTTCCCTCATGGCCCCTGGCCATTCCCTGACAGGGGGCTTAGAAGTACCGTGTAATAAGGTGGCGTCGTGCGGCCCTTGGCCCTGGTCGCTCCCTCCTGGGAACGTACTCCTGCTCCTCCTCCTCCTCCTCCTCATGCTCCTCCTGCTCCTCCTCCTGAGGTGCTGGTCCAACGTCAGGTGGCAGTGCCTGAGTCCTGCGGATAGCCAGGTTGTGTAGCATGCAGCAAACCACCACAAATTGGGAGACCCGGTCCGGCGAATACTGGAGAGCTCCTCCGGAGCGATCAAGGCAGCGGAACCGCTGCTTGAGGACCCCAATAGTTAGCTCGATGATGTTGCGGGTGGTTTGATGGCTCTCGTTGTAGGCCTCTTCAGCAGCGGTCCTGGGCGCGCGAAGCGGGGTCATGAGCCAGGTGCACAAAGGATAGCCTTTGTCCCCGATGAGCCATCCTCTTGGGGAAGGCTGTGCCTGGAACATGTCATGCACAGTACTCTGCCGCAGGATAAAGGCATCGTGGCTGCTGCCTGGGAAGCTGGCATTGACTGCCATGATGCGCTGCTTGTGGTCACATACCAGCTGCACATTCAGAGAATGGTAGCCCTTCCTGTTGCGATACTGCTCGCCATGCTCCAGAGGGGCCCGCAAAGCCACATGCGTACAGTCAATGGCGCCCTGCACCAAGGGGAATTCCCCGAGTCTGGCAAATCCCAATGCGCGCTGATGCTGGCTCTCGAGGGCCATGGGGAAGGAGATGAATTGGCTTCTCCTTCTGAACAGTGCTTCGGTCACGTGGCGGATGCAGCGATGCGCGCCATACTGGGAGATGTTTGCTATGTCCCCAGCAGCGTATTGGAAGGAGCCGGTGGCATAGAAGTTCAATGCCACCGTCACCTTCACTTCCACCGACAGAGACGTCCTGCACCTGAGCTTTGGCCGCAGATCTCGGCGAAGCAGGTGGCAGATCTCTGCAATCACCTCCTTTCGGAATCGGAGCCTTCTAACACATCGCGCGGCACTCATGTTTAGGTAGGAGCGCTGCTGGCGGTATAGCCTGACTGGGTAAGGCCTACGTGGCCGACGCCTGTAGCCCCCTCTGCCTCTAGCCAGGGCTGCCCCTCTCACAATGCGTCTGCGAGCCCTACGGATATGGCGCTGCAGCTGCGCGTTGGCACCCCATGCAGCCCCCATCAAATCCTGGCAAACAGTCTAATTTCCAAATGGCCACTTGCAGCGCTATTGCCTGAGTCCAAAAATACCTGCCTCTTGCTGCTTGAAACCAGTTAGCTATCCTCCTTGTTGTGTCTCCAGAAATGCGTTGCACAAGACTGTTTTCTGAAAAAAGGATGGCCTTTATACTGGAGAGGACATTCCCTTTAATTAGCGCCCCCCGGGGCCCGCGCTGGTTGTGTTGCGTTCCTTTTTCCAAACGCTCCGGCCGCCCGCCGCACAATGGGGCGGTCCGACTGAAGTTTGCAATCGGGGCGGCCAAAGGGCGTTGCACGAGGATGTGACGTCATTTTCTGCGCGCGCATCCGGGCGGGCGCTAAACTTTGCGCCGGCGCTAACGGGCAACTTAATTTGGGGCGGAGCGCAAACTGCGCTGCGCCCGGGCGCTACACGCATAGCGCCCAGAAATCACTTCTCTTAAGGCGCTAACTGCTGGCGCAAGCTACTGAAAATCTAGGCCTAGGGTCCTAAATTTAAATAAAGGAAATTACGATGGTCTGAGGCGCGAGTTGGGTAGGATTGATTGGGGAATGTCACTCAAAGGGTTGACGGCGGATAGGCAATGGCAAACATTCAAAGACCGCATGGATGAACTACAGAATTTGTTCATCCCAGTTTGGCGTAAAAATAAAACAAAAAAGGTGACTCAACCGTGGCTAACAAGGGAAATTAGGGATAACATAAGATCCAAGGAGAGGACATATAAATTGGCCAGAAAAAGCAATAATCCTGAGGATTGGGAGCAGTTTAGGATTCAACAAAGGAGGACAAAGGGATTAATTAAGAAGGGGAAAATAGAATATGAGAGTAAGCTTGCAGAGAACATAAAAACTGACACGATAAGCTTTTATAGATATGAGAAGAGAAAAAGATTGGTGAAGTCAAGCATAGGTCCCTTGCAGTCAGAATCAGGGGAATTTATAATGGAGAACAAAGAAATGGCAGAACAACTAAATACATATTTTGGTTCTGGCTTCGCAAAGGAGGACACAAATAACCTCCCAGAGATGCTGGGGAACATAGGGCTAGATTTTCAGTATAGACAGTTTTGGGGCGCTAACCTTAGCGCCCGCCCGAAGTTAGCGCCCGCCCCAAAGTAGCGCCCCGTTGCTGGAAATTCAGTGGCTTCGCCCTAAGAGAGTGGTGGAGCGCTAAAAGAGGCGTTCCACTACTATCTTTAGGCGCTAAGCCGGCGGTGCAGAGCGCAGCGCACAGCAGACACTCTGGTGCCAGTGAGCTCTTAAAGGGGAAGGGTGGAGGAGGAGGAGGAGGAGGAGGAGGAGGAGGTGGTGGTGGTGGTGGCCGGAAACATAAATACACCGTTCACAACAACACACTGGATCTTTCCAGACAACACATGCAGACTGCCGTTTATAGTGCAGGAGGAGTGCCCTTTAATTTGCGCTCCCCAGGGTGTGTTGCGTTCCATTTTACAAACGCTCTGGACGCCAGCCGCAGAATGGGGCGGTCCGACTGAAGTTTGGATTCGGGGCGGCCAAAGGGCGTTGCACGAGGATGTGACGTCATTTTCTGCGCGCGCATCCGGGCGGCCGCTAAACTTTGCGCCGGCGCTAACGGGCAACTTAATTTGGGGCGGGGCGCAAACTGCGCTGCGCCCGGGCGCTACACGAATCGCGCCCGAAAATCACTTCTCTTAAGGCGCTAACTGCTGGCGCAAGCAACTGAAAATCTAGCCCCAAGGGTCTGATGAAAGGGTGGAACTGAAAGAAATCAGTATTTGTAGGGAAATGCTGTTAGCGAAATTGATGGGACTGAAGGCCGATAAATCCCCAGGGCCTGATAATCTACATCCTAGGGTACTTAAGGAAGTGGCCCTAGAAATAGTAGATGCATTGCTGGTCATCTTCCAAAATTCTATAGACTCTGGAACAGTTCCCATGGATTGGTGGTTAGCTAATGTTACCCCACTGTTCAAAAAAGGTGGTAGAGAGAAAACAGGGAATTACAGACCAGTAAGCCTGACATCGGTAGTCGGGAAAATGCTAGAGTCCATTATAAAAGATGTAATAGCAGAGCACTTGGAAAACAGTGATAGGATCGGCCAAAGTCAACATGGATTCACAAAAGGTAAATCGTGCTTGACTAACCTACTGGAATTCTTTGAGGCTGTAACTGGTAAAATAGATAAGGGTGCATCTGGACTTTCAGAAGGCCTTTGATAAGGTCCCGCATAGGAGATTAGCGTGTAAAGTTAAGGCACATGGGCCTAGAAATTCAGTAGAGCCACTTTTGGGGCGGTAAAGTCGGGCGGGCGCTAAATTTAGCGCCCGCCAGAAAGTGGAGGCCACTTCGCCGATATTCAGTAGCTTTGGCCAAGGAGTTTGGGCGAGCGCTGAAACTGGCGTTGCACTCCTATCTTTAGGCGCTAAGCCAGCGGTGCAGACTGATAACGCCGAGGCCAGGCGCAGCGCAGGTGCGGTCATGTTTTGATTGACAGCAGACACCCTGACGCCGGCCAGCTCTTAAAGGGGGAAGGGTCGACTTTGTCTGCTGCCACGCCCTGGATAGTGGAGCCCTGCAGCTAGGCCTGAACACTGCTGGTGGACCCAAATAGCGCCTGAAGCCATGCAGAAGGCCCGTGAACGAGCGCAGCGCTTCTCAGAGCATGCTTTGAGGGTGCTGCTTAGGGGTTTGGAAAAGAAAAGAGAGATCTTGTGCCCGGACAGTGGCAAGAAGGCTCCCAGGAGGCAGTACAGGAGAGCCTGGAGGGAAATCGCCCAGAGGGTCTCAGCCAACAGCGATGTCCCCAGGACTGGTGACCAATGCCGCAAGAAGTACAACGACCTCACTCGGTTGGTCAGGGTGAGTACCCTTTCCAGTGTCCTCCTCATCCTTGCATGTGCACCTCACATTATGGGCAAAGGGACCTCAAAGGCCTAATGGCCAGCCCTCCTCCCGCAGCTATGGCACTGGCATGATCATCAATAGCACTTTCTGCACTTTACACACTGGCCAAGCTATTCGACCATGGGAGGCAGTGCACACAACAACAGGGCACCACACTGGCCAAGCTATTTGACCATGGGAGGCAGTGCACACAACAACAGGGCACCACACTGGCCAAGCTATTCGACCATGGGAGGCAGTGCACACAACAACAGGGCACCACACTGTACTTAGAGGCCGTCCTTTCTCTTGCAGGCCAAGCTGGCGCAGAATCTGAAGAGCCGGACTGTCACCGGGGGAGGCCGTGTCCAGTTCCAGGAGCTCAGTGACCTGGAGGAGCGCGTGGCTCGACTCATGCGTGCCCGGGTGGTTGGCCCCGTAGCTATTGGAGATGCCGACCCTGTGCTGGGCCCCAATGGTAAGGACATGACCGTTTGCACCTCTCTCATTCCCCTTGCGCTTCAGATCTACATCCTTTGCCACTGTCCCACCAATGCGCATAATGCCACCACTCATGCCTCCCTCGCTGACGCCCTGTCCTCACTCTTGTGCCTTCCTGCTTTCAGCTGGTGAGGAGAAGGTCCCTGAAGCTGAGAGTGCCAGTCCCTCGGAAGAGGAGGACGACGAGGACCAAGAGGAAAGCGGCACATCGGGGGAACCCTCATCCGCGCCAGGGGATGGCAATGGAGGGGAGACGTCTTGCCTGGAGGAGAGCCAGGGAGAAGTGTTGCAGGGGGGTGTAGCTCCTGGGCCCAGTGGCGTCCAGGCATGCGGGAAGGGTCGGGCAGCACGGCGGCCTTCTCCCCAGAGGGGGGAAGTGTTGCAGGGGAGGGCAGTTGCTGGGCCCAGTGGCGTCCACGCACGCGGGAAGGGTCGGGCAGCTCGGCGGCCTTCTCCCCAGAGGGAGAGTCCGGCCTCCAGTCCGGAGACGGTCCTCGCCCAGGAGGTGCGCCTCCTTGATGAAATGTCCGCGGACTCGGAGCGGCGCCACACCGAGTTCATGGGGGTTGTGGGACAGTTGCCTCAGGCCATTGAGTCCCTGGCTCATAGTGTGGCCGATTTCGGGGACTCACAGGCCAGGGGTGTCGACCAACTCGCGGCAGCACAGGACGCGAGTCGAGAGTTCCTGAGTGGTGCCGTGCAGACACTGGCTGGTCTGATGCGGGCACAGACCAGGGCAGTTCGGGCACTCACTTCTGCCACACTCGCTGTGTCACGGAGGCATCGCCAGGGCACCCGCCGCCCTGCTGCAGCACAGCGGTCTGGCCTTCACCGGATTGCTGCGCTTGCTGCAGTGCCAGCCCGGCCGAGTGCCAGTGTCTCTGACGACCAGCGAGCGCCTGGCATCAGCCAGCTTGCCCCCATTGCTGCAGCCGCCACTGCCACTCCCCCAGCCAAGCTGCGACGAGCTGCTGCAGAGACTGATGCTGCCCAGCCACAGCTGCAGCAGTCAGCAGCCGGCCCCTCCAGGGCCGGACCTCGTCTAGGCCGACCCCCAAGGGCATCTGCCGTCACGCATTGTGCCACTCAGGAGCCTTCCCCCAGCCTTGCAACACCCACAGGGCCCAGGTTGAGGCGGAGCAACAGGTCGGGCAGGGGCCGGAGAAACCTGCACAAGGACTCGCCCTCTCGGCACACCAAGTAGAGTGTGTTGCCAACTGTTTTTTTATATGGGGGTGTTTGTGTTCTGTATGGGGGGGGCTTATTTTGGTAAGGCCGAAGATGAAGGCAACTGTTTTTTTATATGGGGGTGTTTGTGTTCTGTATGGGGGGGTTTGTCTTGGTTAGGCCGAGGATGAAGGCCAATTGGATGGACAAGTTTTGTTATTCCTCCCCAGGTTCTGGGAGTGAGATATGTTTTTGACTGTTTTTTGGGGGTCTTGTCTGTTTTTCTGTTTCATGTGGGAAGGGCCCTGAGTTTGTTAAATAAAGCTTTTTATTTATTCAGCTTGTCCAGGTGTCATGTTTCAAGTGGTTGTTGCGTTAACCGGCTGAGGGCTTGCGGAGCGGCTGCATTCAGGTGCATTCATTGCCACAAGCCATTCCCTGACAGGGGGCCGAGAAGTGTCGTTCAATAAGCCGCCGGCGGACGGCCCTTGGACCTTGTGGCTCCCTCCTGGGCTGGTACTCCTCCTCCTCCTCCTCCTCCTCCTCCTCATGGTCCTCCTGCTCATCCTCCTGAGGTGGTGGTCCAACGTGAGGTGGCAGTGCCTGAGTCCTGCGGATAGCCAGTTTGTGCAGCATGCAGCAAACGACGATGAACTGGGAGACTCTATCCGACGAATACTGTAGAGATCCGCCGGAACGATCCAGGCAGCGGAACCGTTGCTTGAGGACGCCAATCGTTTGCTCTATGATGTTCCTTGTGGCTTGCTGGCTTTCGTTGTATGCCTCCTCAGCAGGGGTCCTGGGCGCGCGGAGCGGGGTCATGAGCCATGTACACAAAGGGTAGCCCTTGTCCCCAATAAGCCATCCCCTTGGTGGAGGCTGTGCCTCGAACATGTCAGCCACAGTAGTCTGGCGCAGGATAAATGCATCGTGGCTGCTTCCTGGAAAGCGGGCATTGACAGCTAGGATGCGCTGCCTGTGGTCACACACCAGCTGTACATTGAGGGAATGGTAGCCCTTCCGGTTGCGGTAATCCTCGGCATTGTCGATAGGTGCCCGCATAGCCACATGCGTGCAGTCAATGGCGCCCTGCACCATGGGGAAGTCGGCGATCCTGGCAAAACCGACTGCACGCTGCTCCTGCCTCTCTAGGGTCATGGGGAAGGAGATGAATTGGTGTCTCCTTGCGAAAAGGGCATCGGTGACCTGCCGGATGCAGCGATGCACGGCGAACTGGGAGATGTTCGCTATGTCCCCAGCAGCGGCTTGGAAGGAGCCGCTTGCATAAAAGTTCAGAGCCACCGTGACCTTCACTTCCACCGACAGAGACGTCCTGCACATCAGCTGTGGACGCAGATCTCTGTGAAGCAGCTGGCAGATCTCTGCAACCACCTCCCTTCTGAAGCGCAGCCTCTTAACACAATGCGCGGCAGTCATGGTGAGATAGGACACCTGCTGCCGGTATTCCCTGAGTGGGTAAGGCCTACGTTGCCGACGCCTGATGGCCCCTCTGCGTCTAGGCATGGCTGGCCCTCTCACACAGCGTCTGCGAGCCCTTCGCACATAATGCTGGAACTGAGGGTTGGAACCCCATGCAGCCCCCATAATAAACTTGCAAACAGTGAAATCACAATGAGTCAAATTTCCAAGCTCTGGCCAGAAGCCAAAAATACCTCTCCTATGTTGTCCCAAATCAGTAAGTTCTGTTCCTTGGTCTCTGTCCAGAAATCCAAAGCACTAAAGTCATTGCAGCAAAATGGCTGGCCTTTATAGTTCAGTCTAAGTGCCCTTTAATTATCACTCCCCGAGGCCCGCAGGGCCTCTGCTGCGTTCCACTTCACAGTTCTTAACAGCGCCATGCCCACATTGGGCGGGCGCCACTGAATTTCCGGTTTGGGGCGCACAAACAGCGTTGCACGACGAAATGACGTCTTAAGCTGCGCGCGCAGCTGAGCGGGCGCAAACACTTTGCGCCGGCGCTAAATGTCAACTGAAGTTGGGCGTAGGCGCAGATCGGCCTGCGCCCGGGCGCTAAGTGCCTAGCGCTCAAAATCTACCCCTCTTATGGCGCTAACGGCTGGCGAACGCAACTGAATTTCTAGGCCAATGTCTTTTAAAATCATTTCTTTTCTGAACTGTTTTTGAAGACATGCTACAAGTCTATTATAAGCCTCAAAATGTATTTAAATTGTTCAAAATTGGTCCCATGATGAATTACTTGTATTCTAGTGCTTGTCAGCTTTTTGAATGATGCTTTCCAGTTTAAAACAGGCATTGACCAGCCTCCAAGCTATTAATTCCTAAAGCACTGACTGCCTTGTTTCTGGAAGGTTGGTTTTTGTCACTGTTTTTGACGAGCCACATTTTTATTTTTGCATTATAGTTTCTGCATTCGTTTTTTTGTTGTTTGCAATGCAGGACTCAAGACTTTCATGAATGGCTTGGGCATTGTAGGGATACTTTATGGTGTTGGTGTGGGGTGGTGCCAACCTGGCACATCATGGTTTACAGCCAGGGTTTACAGCGTCAAGTGAAGTAAATCTGGCCCATGGTGAGGCCATCCCTGGCGACCCGTGCAGCAATGTGGTCGGGTGCTGATGCCCTCTGTCCTGCACAGCATCAGTTGATTGCGGAGAAGGTTGGTGTTGTTGTTGGTGCTGCTGGTGTGCCTGGTGGTGTTGGTGTTGGGGCTGATCGTGGTGGAATTCTGAGGACCAAGGTGAGACAGTATAAACCAAACCCATTCTGATGTAGATGAGGTTCAGATGACAGATGAGGTTGTTCCAGTGAGGTGACACTAGATAGAGAGTTTGCTCTAAACACTTGCAACCTGCATAAAGCTCAATCTGTCTTCCAAATGCAGTAAGCAACAGCTTCTGAGCTTGGAAAGTAAACAGCTGTGAGATGGGAGCTTTTATACCACATCTGCAGCTGTCAAGTAATGAGATGATTTCATGGTCATTTAGCTCCTGCCCTGCTTATCTGATGTGATCCCTGAGCAGCGAGGACCCCATGGACGACCTGGTAAAGTCTGAAGGTGAGCTGAAAATAGTTCTTAATCCTCTGTTAACAAGGTCATATAATGACCTGAAATGCCTCCCCCGCCACTGCATGTCGGGTCTGCTCAGCGATGATGTACCTGACATTTGGGAAAGGCGTGTGGCAGCGGGTTAACAGCAGCGTCCCGACCCGCTGTCAAAAAAAACATTCTCCCATCCGACCCACCACCGATTGCGCCTGCTGACCCCCCGCAAAATTCCCCCTTAGTGTCAGACCAGAAGAACAATATCCCAGGAACAGCCATGATGCCTTCATCTTGGTTAGTGTATAGTGCCTGCCTTATTTGAAGGAGCAGGATGGATGGCTGCTGGGGGCCCAGGGCTATTCTCTGAACTCCGGGCTAGTAATTCAAGTCATGATCTTGTGCTCCAAGGCGGAGAAAAAGGAAGGCACATGTCTCCATTCAAATTCAAATGATCTGACTATCACATAAAAACTACACTTGTGGCCATGCATTACCAGTCCTGTTGTCCTTTCTATACTACACTCACCTCAGTGTTAGCATGAATCTGCATTGCCATGCCTGTTGGCTTCCCCCAACTTGGAACAGTGAAATGTCCCTTCTAACAATAAATCTACATGTACATTCCAAAGAAGGTGCAACCAGTAATTTCCCTACTCAAGTTCTGTGTCTCTGTTTTAATATTGAATCCCCTAATGCTTGGTGAGACTATAGGATCAATGTCATCTACCTTGAAGTCTTGTGCTCCTTCAAGTGCCCTTTAAGAGCTGGTGCGCTCTTCATTCCCCATCCGCCAGCTGCAAGATCACTCCTGCACGCGAAAATGATACACAGGGCACTTAGTTAAATTACGTAAATTAAATGATCTGCCAAATTCGGTGGAGACGGCAGGCCAGTATCTAGGATCACCTGGGACTGCAAAGTGCAGGCACTTTTTACCTGCAGTTAGGGAATTAGTTCTATTGTATCTTTGGCAGGATGCAGAGTAAACCCATTTTTCATGTCTAGATTGTCTGCAGTCCACAACAATGCAGTTCGATGGACTTGGTGGGAATTGCTTACTCCTTGCCAGGATCCATTCTTTACAGGGCTGTTAATCCTCTACAAGATGATGCCTGGAGTGAGATCACAAGAGTTCCTGGTGCTAAAGCCACATCTCATATTTATACCAGGGAACACAGATCTACTGGAGCTGCAACTTGGCATCCTTGATCAATGCAAAAATTATATAAAATATTACAGATCTTCATAGACAAAGTCGCCAACTGGAACTCTGTTTCTTTTATGCAGAGGTTTAAAATGCAGTTACCTCAATGTTCAACCTGAGTTACTGGAGTATGAATTACATTATCTGTGTATTGCCAATTTGTACTCCACCACAATTTCTCCAGTTCTTTTTGTGATTCCACCAGGATCAGATTTGTCAATGCATCTGTCTTTGTTGCATATCAGCTGTATCTTGATATTATGCCACCTAATACACTCAAAGAAATACAGAATCTTCCTTTGTATTTGTAATGAGTTTTCTTAGTTCTTAGCCACACCAGCAGATGGGGCATCCCACCACAGGGAACATCACACATTCCATTTGCACTGGCTGCAGCTAGTTAATGCACCACTGGTGGTATCTATATTAATAAGTGGTAAAGTTAACTTTAATTCTGCTGTAAACAGTTCTCAGCCTATTCATCAAGTCTAATAGCCAAAGGACAAAAGCAACAAGCTCATAGGATGGTAGTGTGAACACATTGATTAACCAAAGGGACAAAGTTTGATAATCAACACATTTGCAGCTGTGCAGGGCTATTTATGGAATGATTTTATTCCACAAATAGATCTTGCAGTGTTCGTGTAAATGTAGTCTATTCTTAAACTATAATGTGTGGATCTTCCATAAACTCAAGTGAACCTGACACAAAGCTGGTCTAGTCATTCATTGCCAGATTTGGCTCAACCATGTAAAGCACTAATTTGCCTTGTTCTTATTAGCCAAAACCGCTTACAATTCACAATCATCCTGCAGGGCGACAACCCAATGCTTTTCTCCAGTGACTAATCGCCTCCTCAAACCCATTTCCCCACTTCCAATGCCAAGTGCAAACAACTCATGAATTGCTTCATTTCTAAGACTGAGACTGTCACTTCCATCCTTACTCTCCTCCCTGCCTCCTTTCAGTACCTTGTGGCAGAGCCACCAGGGGATTCAGGACAATTGTTTATAATTCCTTTAACAGCAATGTAGTGCAACCGGGGCTGCACCTTTAATGTATCTGTTAACTGTACTATGGCTTCTTTCCTTTACTCCGCGTGATGACGTCATGCCGCCCGTCACGTGATCCCCCAACGGCGGGAAGAACGTGATGACGTCATGACGTCAGTGCTCGGAACCTTCTAGCAGTTCTAGAGAGGCTTTCAACCAGACCAGACCTATTTGCATTGTATCCAGCAGTTTACTGTTTAACTTCGTTTGTTCATTAAATTTTATTGTTTTTGATTCTCTGCGTCGATCTCAATTCTTCAGCTAGGCACCTCCGTTCCTACAACCTCACCTATTCCAGCACTGTTTTCCTTTCACTTCTCATCCTATACTCTTCCCATGCATCTATTCCAGGAGTCCCATCCCCTGCTCCCTGGCCTCCACTCAACCCCTGACCATTTAACTTCCCCTTCTGGCTCCCATGCTATTTGACATTGCTAATGACTCCTTTTCTTCAGGCATCAGCCCTCTCCCTCCCATTTCAAAACTGGTCTCATCATCTACCCCTTCAGAAGACCAACCTCAACCCATCTGTTCTCTCCAACTACTATTCCATCTCTCTCCATGACCTTTCCACAGGATTTGATACAGCTGACCACACTATAATCTTCCATAGCCTCTCCTACACAGTCTGAATCATAGAATCATAGAAAGTTACAGCACAGAAGGAGGCCATTCGACCCTTCGGGCTGGATTTTGTTAGTGTGGGTGGGCTGGGATGTGTCAGGTGGAAATCGTGCCAGAACCCCGACTCCTAAGTGAAGTGTTGAAAAAGTGCGATTTTCCCCTAATTGGGCAATTGATTTCCTGCGCGTGGGAACCCTTCGCCCAATTAGTCTTTTCATACAGAAAGTTGCCTCCGATGATGTCATCAGTGCTGTTGGATTTAAGGCCTGCAAGCAGCCTTGCTTCTTCTGGAGACTGCAAAGGCTCTGCAAATTGTATGAAGGAGTTGAATTGTGGAAAATGTCAATGATCAAGCAAAAGTGTGCTCCTCGATTTGATGAGCCCTCCCTCCAAGCTCTGGTGCATGGAGCCAGCTGTAATAAGGAGGTGCTGTTCCCTTCCTCAGGGAGAAAAAAGCCACCCCAGCAGACTAAAGCTGTGTGGCTACAAGTGGCCCAGGAGGTCAACTCCATTTTGCTGAGACGCAGAACCTGGCTGAAACGCAGGAAGAGGTTTCATGACCTTCTCCGCACAGGAAAAGTGAGTATAACTTTCCCATCACCCTCAATCTGATCCCCATTGCCTCTCCTCACCAGCACTCTGCTATGCCAACCTCTTCCTCCACATGCCATTTGACACTTACATCCCTACACCCTTACCCATTCTCTCTCTCTCTATGGTCACATTCACTTAACTATTTGACCATGCAGCCCTCACACTCCCTATCACTGTGATGCCATGACAACAACAACTTTCAACACACAGGGAGGGTCCTTTGTATCCTTCTAAGCATCTATGCTATGGATTCTCTACACTCACTCCTTCATTCTCACTCAAACTCACTTGTGTCCCTCATTGCAGGATAAGAGAGCCCACAATAAGAGGGAAAGAGCACGGACAGGAGGAGGGCCACCCTCAGTAGCCAAGCTCACCCCTTGGGAGGAGGCAGCCCTGGAAATTGCTGGGATCGAGGAGGATACCCAAGTGGGGGACGGACAGACGGGTGCATCACAGCAAGCTGGTGACAGAATAGTTTGGAATCTCTCTCATAGACACAGCATGGATCACTGATAATGATTCTGATGCTCTAACAGACTGACTTACGATCATCTGCAATATTCAATGTGCATGCAACCTTGGCCTCACATCTCTGACTCTTTCCTTTACTCCCCCACAGGACCATCGAAAGCCCTCGTCCCCACTATCCAGGAGGAACAGGCTGAGCCTCCAGACTCCTCAGAGGAAGCTGCAACCTCTGAGGGCACAGCGTCAGCAGAATTCAGCGCACCCAGCACCAGCGGAGAGGATGGCTACATCCATGGAGGAGCTTATTCGCCAGGGTATTGAAAATATGGTCATTGTTCAGAATAGAATGACACATCTCTTGAGGAGCGATGGTCAGATGTTGAACAAACAAACGCGACCTTCATGCAAGTCCTCTGGATTAGGACTTCCAGTGCAGAAACGGGTCCTCATGGCCCCTGTGCAGTGCAGCAAGGTGCTGTCAAGCCACTTGCTAGCTCTGAAGTGGGGCTGACCCATGAGAGGGATGTTGGTGGCAGACAACAAGGAAGGGGCTCCTCTCCAAGCGCTCACACGACCATGCCACAGCAAAGCCCTCGGTCAGAGCCCCACCAGAGTCCTCACCCAACTGAAATGGGCATCTCAGCCCCTGCACAGCTGCAGGAGCAGCAGACTGTTGGCGAGACCGCACAGGTTTGCCACCCCAGAGGATGCCCGCCAAAGGCGTCAAGACAGGAGCAGCAAGAGAGTGAGCAAAGGGCCTCCATAACTGCTGAAGCCACAGGGGAAGTACCACGTAGGAGCATACGTAAGAGGAAGATAAAGCACAAGTAGTCACAAGGGTAGTCACTTGGGAGCTGTGTTGTTTTGTTTTTGGACCAGCCATCATTGTGATTGTATTAAAAAGTGTTTTGATGGCAAACTGTTGAAGTTGTGGCCTGTGTCATTTTGCAAATGGGACTTTCACATTGAAGGCTTAGGGTGCCTTGTGATTGTCAGAATGGTGGTCAGAGTGATAGGATTCCACAGGTCCTTGTCCATTGTCGATGCTCTGGTAAGAAGGAGCGAGACTAAAGTGTTTGATTGTGCAGGCTAAGCAAATATGGCCAGGATGAGTGCGTCCCTTGCATCCTGGGCAGCAATGTTGTTGCGTGCCGGCGCCTTCTGGCCTGTGCATCTTCAGGTGGGTGACTAGCAGCTTGACGCTCCTGTTGTTGCTGCTGCTGTTGGTGCTGCTGTTGCTCATGGTTCTGCTGCTGCTGCGGCTGGTCTGCGTCCGAATCTGATGTCCAGGAGAAAAGGAAATAATGGTCGCCATTCTTCTGGTATATGCCTCAGTTGAGGGAGCGCTTAGTCAAGGTGGGGAGAGGGGTTTCTCAGGAGGTCACAGTGGAGATGGGTGTCAGGCTCCAAACTTCCACAACACTGAGTATGCCTCAGTGGGCTTTTTTACAGAGGCCAGTGACAGGGGGACCAGAGAGCGGCGGTACAGTGAGTACTTAAACTTACTTTCGCGGGCTTTTTTTTACAAAGGCTTACCAATCTCACAGACCGGCAGCGTTGTTCCGGAGCCACATCCCGATTCAAAAAGTGACGCAGGCAAGCGGAAGCAGCTGATTGGGAGAGTGCGGCCAGGTGAGTATTTATACTACTCTATAGTTTGACAGTTGAGATTAATAGTTTATATAATTTAGAAGTGCTTAATTTTTGTGGTTATAGTTTCTAAGGTCTCTGTTGTGTATCACGGAGTGCTAGTAACCAAGGGCCCTTGTGTATATCATTTAATTGTAGTGTAATTAGTGGTATTGATTTGATTTAATTTAATTTAAATTAATTAAAGGGTAAGTCATGGCAGGACAGCTCGACCCCGTGACATGCTCCTCCTGCACTATGTGGGAAATCAGGGACACTTCCTGTGTCCCTGACAACCATGTGTGCAGGAAGTGTATCCAGCTGCAGCTACTGACAGACCGCATTGCTGGAGCTGCGAATGGATACATACTGGAGCATTCGCGATGCTGAGGACATCGTGGATAGCACGTTTAGGGAGTTGGTCACACCGCAGGTAAAGGCTGCACAGGCAGGAAGGGAAGACCACCAGGCAGAGTAGTAGGCACAGGCTGGTAGTGCAGGGGTACCCTGTGGCCATCCCCCTCTCAAACAGATATACCACTTTGGATATTGTTGAGGGAGATGGTTTATTGGGGGAAGGCAGCAGCAGCCAACTTCCTGGCACCATGGGTGGTTCTGCTGCACAGGACGGGAGGAAAAAGCGTGGGAGAGCTATAGTGATAGGGGATTCTATTGTAAGGGGAATAAATAGGCGTTTCTGCAGCCGCAAACGAGACTCCAGGATGGTATGTTGCCTCCCTGGTGCAAGGGTCAAGGATGTCTCAGGGCAGCTGCAGGGCATTCTGGAGGGGGAGAGTGAACAACCAGTTGTCGTGGTGCATATACGTACCAACGATATAGGTACAAAACGGGATGAGGTCCTAAAAGCTGAATATAGGGAGTTAGGAGGTAAATTTAAAAATAGGACCTCAAAGGTAGCAAAGTCCGAGTAGAAATAGAAGGATATTTCAGATGAATATGTGGCTAGAGGAATGGTGCAAGGGGGAGGGATTCAAATTCCTGGGACATTGGAACCGGTTCTGGGGGAGGTGGGACCAGTACAAACTGAACGGTTTGCACCTGGGCGGGACCGGGACCGATGTCCTAGGGGGAATGTTTGGGGAGGGTTTAAACTAAAATGGCAGGGGGTTGGGAACCTGTGCAGGGAGACAGAGGAAAGGGAAGCAAGGATAGAAACAAAAGACAGGAAGGAGAAAAGCAAAAGTGAAAGGCAGAGAAATCAAGGGTGTAAATCAAACAGGGCTACAGTAAATAATAATTCTAAAAGGATTAAGAGTGTTAAAAAAACAAGCCTGAAGGCTTTGTGTCTTAATGCGAGGAGCATTTGTAATAAGCTGGATGAATTAGCTGCGCAAATAGATGTAAATGGATATGATGTAACTGGAATTACGGAGACATGGCTTCAGGGTGACCAAGGCTGGGAATTCAACATCTAGGGGTATTCAATATTCAGGAAGGACAGGCAAAAAGGAAAAGGAGATGGGGTAGCGTTGCTGGTTTAAGAGGAGATTAACACAATAGTAAGGAAGGATATTAGCTCTGATGATGTGGAATCTGTATGGGTAGAGCTGAGAAATACCAAGGGGCAGAAAATGTTAGTGGGAGTTGTATACAGACCCCCAAACAGTAATGCTGAGGTTGGGGATGGCATTAAACAGGAAATTAGAGATGCGTGCAATAAGGGCACAGCAGTTATCATGGGTGACTTTAATCTACATATAGATTGGGCTAACCAAATTAGTAACAATACTGTGGAGGAGAAATTCCTAGAGTGTAAACGGGATGGTTTCCTGGACCAATATGTCGAGGAACCAACTAGAGATCAGGCCATCTTAGACTGGGTATTATGTAATGAGAAAGGATTAATTAGCAATGTTGTTGTGCGAGGCCCCTTGGGGAGGAGTGATCATAATATGATAGAATTCTTCATTAAGATGGAGAGTGAAGTAGTTGACTCAGAGACTAGGTTCCTGAATTTAAATAAAGGAAACTATGAGGGTATGAGGCGTGAGTTGGCTAGGATGGATTGGGGAATGTTACTTAAAGGATTGACGATGGATAGGCAATGGCAAACATTTAACAATCGCATGAACTACAGAATTTGTTCATCCCTGTTTTGCATAAAAATAAAACAAAAAAGGTGACTCAACCATGGTTAAAAGGGAAATTAGGGATAGCATAAGATCCAAGGAGAGGACATATAAATTGGCCAGAAAAAGCAGCAAACCTGAGGATTGGGAGTAGTTCAGGATTCAGCAAAGGAGGACAAAGGGATTAATTAAGAGGAGGAAAATAGATTATGAGCGTAAGCTTGCAGGGAACATAAAAACTGACTGTAAAAGCTTCTATAGATATGTGAAGAGAAAAAGATTGGTGAAGTCAAGCGTAGGTCCCTTGCAGTCAGAATCAGGGGAATTTATAATGGGGAACAAAGAAATGGCAGACCAATTAAATACATACTTTGGTTTTGTCTTCACAAAGGAGGACACAAATAACCTTCCAAAGATGTCGGGGAACATAGGTTCTAATGAGAGGGAGGAATTGAATTAAATCAGTATTTGTAGGGAAACGGTGTTAGGGAAATTGACGACATTGAAGGCCGATAAATCCCTAGGGCCTGATAATCTACATCCTAGGGTACTTAAGGAAGTGGCCCTAGAAATAGTAGATGCATTGCTGGTCATCTTCCAAAATTCTATAGACTTTGGAATAGTTCCATGGATTGGAGGGTAGGTAATGTAATCCCACTATTTAAAAAAGGTGGTAGAGAGAAAACAGGGAATTATAGACCAGTAAACCTGACATCAGTAATGGGGAAAATGCTAGAGTCCATTATAAAATATGTAATAGCAGAGCACTTGGAAAGCAGTGACACAATCGGACAAAGTCAACATGGATTTACAAAAGGTCAATCATGCTTGACTAATCTACTAGAATTTTTTGAGGATGTAACTGGTAGAATAGATAAGGGAGAACCAGTGGATGTGGTGTATTTGGACTTTCAGAAGGCTTTCGATAAGGTCCCGCATAAGAGATTGGCGTGCAAAGTTAAAGCACATGGGATTGGGGGCAAGGTACTGACTTGGATAGAGAACTGGTTGGCAGACAGGAAGCAAAGAGTTGGAATAAACGGGTCTTTTTCTGAGTGGCAGGCAGTGACTAGTGGGGTACCGCAGGGATCGGTCCTTGGACCCCAGCTATTCACAATATATATTAATGATCTAGACGAGGGAACTAGATGTAATATCTCCAAGTCTGCAGACGACACAAAGCTGGGTGGGCGTGTGTGTTGTGAGGAGGATGCAGAGAAACTCCAGTATGATTTGGACAGGTTGGATGATTAGGCAGATGCATGGCAGATACAGTATAATGTGGATAAATGCGAGGTTATCCACTTTGGTGGCAAAAACAGGAAGACAGATTATTATCTGAACGGCAATAGATTGGGAAAAGGGGAAGTGCAACGAGACCTGGGTGTCCTTGTGCACCAGCCGCTGAAGGTAAGCATGCAGGTGCAGCAGGCGGTTAAGAAGGCAAATGGTATGTTGGCCTTCACAGGAAGAGGATTCGAGTACAGGAGCAAGGATGTCTTGCTGCAGTTGTACAGGGCCTTGGTGAGACCACACCTTGAGTATTGTGTGCAGTTTTGGTCGCCTTACCTGAGGAAGGATGTTCTTGCCTTGGAGGGAGTGCAGCGAAGGTTCAGCGGACTGATACCTGGGATGGCAGGAATGACTTATGAAGAGAGATTGGATCGATTAGGCTTATATTCGCTAGAGTTGAGAAGAATGAGAGGGGATCTCATTGAAACCTATAAAATTCTAACAGGACTAGACAGACTAGATGCAGGATGGATGTTCCCGATGGCGGGGGAGTCCAGAACCAGGGGTCACAGTCTGAGGATAAGGGGTAAGCCATGTAGGACTGAGATGAGGAGGAATTTCTTCACCCAGCGTGTGGTGAACCTGTGGAATTCTCTGCCACAGAAGGCAGTTGAGGCCAACTTATTAAATATATCCAAGAAGGAGTTAGATATATTTCTTAAGGCTAAAGGGATCAAGGGATATGGGGAGAAAGCAGGGACAGGGTACTGAATTTGGATGATCAGCCATGATCTTGTTGAATGGCAGAGTGGGCTCGGGGGGCCGGGTGGCCTACTCCTGCTCCTATCTTCTATGTTTCTATGCCTGCTAAAAGTTCCCCCAGACCTGAAACAACAAAGTTCTGCCACCTGCAAATGATCATTGGTGAAAACTCCTTTGTAATGGTGGAGCTGCAGCTGCTCGTAAGCAATCCACTTGTGAGGCCGCCAGCATTACCTGGCGTGTTCCAGAGGAGGCGTGTAGTATGGGGGAAATGTGTTAAAATCGGAAAGGCCTCTCAAAATGGGATTATAGTGGCATTTAAGTGGTTGTTAAGGGCCTTAAGGGCCTATCCTGCCTCTTGGAGGCGGGATGGAAAGCGGGTCAGAAAACACACATTTGGGAAAATTGCTCAGAGGTGGGATGGAGGTGGGATCGGGCCCGCCAGCCATTTTTGCCAATTTTTAACAACTCACACGCCTCCAATCCCGCCTCCTCGAGCCTGGCAAAATCGAACCCAACATGTCTGTGCCAGCCGAAAAAGAGCTATCCAGCCTAATCCCACTTTCCCGCTCTTGGTCCGTAGCCTTGTAGGCTACGACACCTCAAGTGCATATCCAAGTACTTTTTAAATGTGATGAGCATTTCTGCCTCTACCACTGTTTCATGCAGTGAGTTCCAGATCCCTACCACCCTCTGGGTGAAAAAAGTTCTCCTCAACTCCCCTCTAATCCTTCTATCAATTACTTTAAATCTATTCCCCCTGGTTATTGACCTCCCTGCTAGGGAAAATAGGTCCTTCTTATCCACTCTATCTAGGCCCCTCATAATTTTATACACCTCAATCAAGTCTCCCTTCAGCCTCCTCTGTTCCAAAGAAAACAACCCTAGCCTATCCAATCTTTCATCATAGCTAAAATTCTCCTGTCCTAGCAGCATCCTCGTAAATCTCCTCTGTACCCTCTCTAGTGCAATCACATCTTTCCTGTAATGTGCTGACCAGAACTGTACACAGTACTCTAGCTGTGGCCTAACTAGTGTTTTATACAGTTCAAGCATAACCTCCCTGCTCTTATATTCTATGCCTCGGCTAAAAAAGGAAAGTATTCCCGTATGCCTTCTTAACCACCTTATCTACCTGTCCTGCTACCTTCAGGGATTTGTGGACATGCACTCCAAGGTCCCTCTGTTCCTCCACACGTCTCAGTGTCCTACCATTTATTTTGTATTCCCTTGCCTTGTTAGCCCTCCCCAAATCCATTACCTCACACTTCTCTGGATTGAATTCCATTTGCCACTTTTCTGCCCACCTGACCAGTCCACTGATATCTTCCTACAGTTTCCTTCCTAATCATCAACCACACGGTCAATTTTTGTATCATCTGTAAACTTCTTAATCATGCCCCCTACATTGAAGTCTAAATCATTGATGTATACCACAAAAATGAAGGGACCTAGTGCTGAGCCCTGCGGAACCCCACTGGAACTGCCCTTGTACATTTCCACTCTTACCTATCCGAATGCAGCTAGGACATATGAACATAAGAAATAGGAGCAGGAGTAGGCCATTTGGCCGTTTGAGCCTGCCCCGCCATTCAATAAGATCATGGCTGATCTTCTACCTGAACTCCACATTTGCGCACTATCCCCATATCCCTTAATTCCCTTAGTTCACAAAAATTTATCGACCTCTGTCTTGAATGTACTCAATGACTGAGCATCCACAGTTCTCTGGGGTAGAGAATTCCAAAGATTCACAATCCTTTGAGTGAAGAAATTTCTCATCTTAGTCCAAAATGGGCAACCCCTTATTCTGAGACTGTGACCACGTGTTCTAGAGGCCCCAGCCAGGGGAAACAATCTCTCAGCATTAGCCCTGTCAAGCCCCTTATGGATTTTTATTTGTTTCAATTAGATCACCTCTCATTCTTCTAAACTCTAGGGAATATAGGCTTAGTCTACTCAATCTCTCCTCATATGGCAATCCCCTCACCCCAGGAACCAGTCTAGTGAAACATTATTGCACTGCCTCTGAAGCAAGTATATCTTTCCTCAGGTAAGGAGACCAGAACTGCACACAGTACTCCAAGTGTGGCCTCACCAATGCACTGTATAATTGTGAGGGCGATGGTTCCTCTGGAGTGTACAGCCAGCCAAGTCCGTGGCACCATGGGTAGCTCAGCTGTACAGGGAGGGAAGAAGAAGAGTGGGACAGCAATAGTGGTAGGGGATTTGATAGTTAGGGGAACAGACAGGTGTTTCTGCGGCCGCAGACGTGACTCCAGGAAGGTGTGTTGCCTTCCTGGTGCCAGGGTTAAGGAAGTCTTTGAGCGGCTGCAGAACACTCTGAGGTGGGAGGGTGAACGGCCAGAGGTTGTGGTCCATATTGATACCAATGACATAGGTAGAAAGAGGGATGAGATCCTGCAGGCAGATTTCAGGGAGCTAGGAAAGAGATGAAAAAGCAGGACATCAAAGGTAGTAATCTCCGGATTACTCCCAGTGCCATGCGCGAGTGAGTATAGAAATAGGAGGATAGCGCAGTTGAATGCGTGGTTGGAGAGATGGTGCAGGAGGGAGGGCTTCAGATTCCTAGGGCACTGGGGCCGGTTCTGGGGAAGGTGAGACCTGTACAGTCCGAACGGGTTGCACCTCAACAGGGCTGGAACCAATATCCTCGCGGGGAGGTTTGCTAGTGCTGTTGGGAAGGGTTTAAACTAATTTGGCAGGGGGATGGTCACCAGGATGTAACATTAGAAAGGGGAAATAAAGTGCTCAAAGGATTGGAATAGGCAGAGAGCACTAAAGTAAGAAATGGTAAGGTATTAGGTGGGGCCAAACTAAGAGAATACAGGATGGTCTAAGATAGGTTTAGAGTGTATGTATGTCACACCTAGCACAAAGGGAGATGGTTGTGGTGGTTGAAGGTCAATCATCACAGCCCCAGGACATCGCTGCAGGAGTTCCTCAAGGCAGTGTCCTAGGCCCAACCATCTTCAGCTACTTCATCAATGACCTTCCCTCCAATATAAGGTCAGAAATGGGGATGTTCGCTGATGACCGCACAGTGTTCAGCTCCATTCATAACTCCTCAGATAATGAAGCAGTCCATGCCCGCATGCAGCAAGACCGGGACGACATTCAGGCTTGAGCTGATAAGTGGCAGGTAACATTCGCGCCACAGAAGTGCCAGACAATGACTATCTTCAACAAGCGAGAGTTTAACCACCTCCCCTTGACATTCAACGACATTACCATTGCCGAAACCCCCACCATCAACATGCTGGGGGTCACCATTGACCAGAAACTTAACTGGGCCAGCCACATAAATACTGTGGCAACAAGAGCAGGTCAGAGTCTGGGTATTCTGCGGTGAGTGTCTCACCTCCTGACTCCCCAAAGCCTTTCCACCATCTACAAGGCACAAGTAAGGAGTGTGATGGAATACGTTCCACTTGCCTGGATGAGTGCAGCTTCAACAACACTCAAGAAGCTCAACACCATCCAGCACAAAGCTGCCTGCTTGATTGGCACCCCATCCACCACCTTAAACATTCACTCCCTCCACCACCAGTGTACCGTGGCTGCAGTGTGTACCATCTACAAGATACACTGCAGCAACTCACCAAGGCTTCTTCGGCAGCACCTCCTAAACCCATTGTAATGATATCAGCAAATAGTGATGATATTTGTCTGTGTTTGATTACTTATGCCTTACAGCATATTTGTCTGTGTTTTTGATTGCTTGTGCCTGAGCAGCAGAGGTCATGTGACACAGACAAGCGGGCTGACAAGCTTTTACTTTCAGTTTCATTCTAGGTGCATCACAGCATGGTGTGTCCTGTAAAGGCTGTTAAAAAGAGTTGAACAGACTTTAGATTAAACAACATTCTCTTTCATAAATGAGTTGTTATTGAACCCACAAAGAAATCAATACATGATGTCAGAAGTGGCTGAAAGAGAAAACATCTGAAGTTAGCAACTCGATGGGACAGTGAAAGGAGTTGTGGCAAGTAAGCGAAATCAGCTCTCCACAGATTAGCAAGCCAGAAGAGAACATCGTTGCTTACCATTAGAGAATAGCTAACGAAGTGAAAAATGGAAGGTTTACTCCCACCGGCGACGCTTCAATTGACAGGTAATGTGGCTGAAAATTGGAGGAGATTCAAACAACGTGTAGGGTTGTATTTATCAGCAATCGGAGCTGACGATAAAAGTAATAAACAGAAATCGTCACTGTTCTTACATGTCGTGGGTGATGCAGCGCTGGAGGTATATAATAATTTCATATTTGCTGCTGATGGAGACAAAATGAAGCTAGATAAAATAATGGAACAGTTTGAGGCCTACTGCATACCTAAACGCAACGTGACCTTTGAGAGGCACAAATTTTTCACATGTGTACAGAAAACTGGCGAGATTATTGATCAGTATGTGACTGAACTGAGAAACCGAAGCAAATCGTGTGAATTTGGGGGACTGACAGACTCGCTGATAAAAGACAGACTGGTGTGTGGTATTCCAGATAATGGTCTAAGGGAAAGACTGCTAAGAGAGCAAGATCTAGACCTGGGAAAAGCCATAGCACTGTGTAGGGCTGCAGAGACTGTGAAGTTGCAGGCAAAGGAGCTGTTCAGTGACAGTAGCTGCAATGTGGATGCAGTGAGAAAGAATGGATACAAACCGTTTAACAAAGAGAGCGCCAATGTGAAAAAAGAGACGTGGCCAGCAAACGAAAATGAAAGGGACAATCAGAAGTCATGTAATCGATGTGATACACAGCATCCACCAAGAAAGTGTCCAGCATATGGTAAAACATGCAATAGATGCAACAAAAACAACCATTATGCCCGTTGCTGTAAGAACCAAGCGCAACAAAGCAAGGTCCATACAGTAGATGAAAGCGAGATAGAGGAATTCAATGTAGATGTTGTGTCTGAAAACAAAAAAGAAAGAGACTGGATGTTGACACTAAAAGTGAACGACATACACATTCCATTTAAATTGGATACTGGAGCACAAGTTAATGTGATATCAGAGACCGATTTTAAGAGAATTAGACCCAGACCAAAGTTACATGGAATACAAGTGAAAGTGACCGGATACTCAGGTACTGATATACCAGTGAAAGGAAAATGCATTGTCAAAGTAACACACAAGGACAGAGAGCACACGCTAGCATTAATCGTGGTGCGAAAGGATGTGCAAGCCATACTAGGTTTAAAAGCCTGTGAGAGACTGAACCTGGTAAAGAGAGTCCTCGTTGTGGAAAGCGAAGGAGAGACAGTCTATGATGAACTCATGAAAGAGTACAAAGACCTATTTAAGGGTCTAGGCTGCATTCCAGGAGAACACACGATCAGAGTAGATAAAAGCATGACACCGGTCATACATCCATGCAGAAAAGTTCCGTTTGCTCTTCAAAAGCAACTGAAGGCAGAGTTGGACAGGATGGAAAGCCTGAACGTGATTCAGAAGATAGATGAGCCAACTGAGTGGGTGAGTTCCCTCGTCGTAGTGGACAAAAAGAATGGAAAGCTCAGAATTTGCCTGGATCCAAGAGATCTAAACAGAGCAATAAAGAGAGAGCACTTCAAGCTTCCTACACATGAGGAAATCATGGCACAGTTTGCAAATGCAAAATATTTCAGCAAGTTAGATGCGTCCTCAGGATTTTGGCAGATGAAGCTGGATGAAGCAAGTTCAAGACTGTGCACGTTCAACACTCTATTTGGCAGATACAGATTCCTAAGGTTACCATTTGGCATTGCCTCAGCTCCTGAAGTGTATCACAAGACTATCCATATGATCTATGAGCACCTGGAGGGAGTTGATACATCAATGGATGACATCATAGTATGGGGAACCACGAGAACTGAGCATGACGAGAGACTGAAAAAAGTGCTGGAAGCAACAAGGAAAACAAACCTGAAGCTGAATAGAGAGAAATGCCAGCTCGGGGTGACAGAACTGACATTCGTGGGAGATATCCTTAGCAGTGAGGGCATCAAACCAGATCCCAGAAAGGTGTCCGCCATTGAGAATATGCCAAGGCCACAATGCAAAAAGGACGTGCAGAGGTTTAATGGAATGATCAACTACATGGGTAAATTCATATCCAACCTCTCAGAAAAAATAGCGCCACTGAGAAGACTAACTGAAAAGAACATAGAATGGGAATGGAATCATGAGCATGAGAAGTCATGGAGCGATCTAAAGAAACTGCTCACAGAGGAACCAGTTCTGAGGTTTTATGACCCAGCGAGACCCATCAAGATATCATCAGATGCATCACAGAGTGGGCTCGGTGCCGTTCTTCTGCAACAATATGACTACTGGCAACCTATTGCATATGCATTGCGCTCAATGACAGACGCGGAAACGCGATATGCTCAAATAGAAAAGGAGCTGCTCAGCATCACATACGCCTGTGAAAGATTTCACCAGTTTGTGGCAGGACAAGCAATCAGTGTAGAGACTGACCATAAGCCCTTGATTGCATTGTTCCAAAAGCCACTAAATAGCTGTCCGTTTAGAATACAAAGAATGATGATCAGGCTGCAACGCTATACACTGAATGTTGCGTACACACCGGGTAAGCTGATGTATACAGCAGACACGTTGTCCAGAGCTGTTGACCCAAGTGAGCCCACAAACACCACAATGGATGAAAAAGTGAACGCCTACGTGGACATGATCACAAGTGCACTGCCCATAGCAAATGCAAAAATGGAGCTCATAAAGACTGAGACAAACAAAGATGAAACAATGAGACGACTGAGAAAAAACATCTTGGATGGATGGCCCAACATGAAGCAAGACTGCTCACCTGATATAGCAGAGTACTGGAACTGCAGGGCGGAACTATCAGTGGTCGAAGACATCATCTACAAAGGAAGTAAAATAGTTATCCCAAAGAGTCTGAGAAGAGAGATGCTAAAAAAGATCCATGGAGGACATCTGGGAATCGAAAAGTGTAAGAAAAGAGCACGAGAGGTGATGTACTGGCCACGAATCAACCAAAATGTGACAAATGAGGTGTCAAACTGCACAATATGCCTGAAATATCGAGCAAGCAATCCGGTAGAACCACTAAAGCCACACCCAGCACCAGACAGACCTTACCAGAAGGTAGGCGCTGACCTATTCGTATGTCAAGGGAAGGACTATCTTGTCGTCACAGACTATTACTCCCTGTATCCAGAGGTTTGTAGACTGTACACCACCACTGCAGATGCTGTGATAAGATGTATGAAAGCCATATTCTCCAGACATGGCGTGGCAAGCGAGGTCTTCACAGACAACGGACCCCAGTTTAACAATGCAAATTTCCGACACTTTGCCAAAGAGTGGGACTTTGTCCACACAACGTCAAGTCCTCACTATCCACAGTCCAATGGACAAGAGGAAAAATCGGTCCAGACAGTGAAAAGACTGATGTACAAGGCAAAAGACAGTGGAACCGACTTCTACCAAAGCATGCTTGTATACCGCACAACGCCGCTTGAGTGTGGTATGTCACCAGCCCAACTCCTGATGGGACGTCGGCTAAGGTCAAACCTACCCATCCCGGAGAACCTCCTGAAAACAAAAGAGGGGGAGAAAGTGAGGAAGTTCAAAGAACAACAGAAAGAAAAGCAAAAGTACTATTATGACAGAGGAACACAAAACCTACCTGAACTCCACATTGGTGATCAAGTAAGGTTCAAAGACAAAACAAACACATGGACTCAGAAGGGAACTGTCCTGAGTGAAGTTCAACCAAGATCATACACCATTCAGACAGATGAGGGTGCTGTTCTGAGAAGAAATCGTCGAGATCTTCTCATGGGACCAGCCACAGCAGGTCAAGAGACTGATACTGTTGAACAACCTGATCACACAGCTGAGAACCAATCATCTGAGGCAACAACTCAGATTCAAGGACAATCAATCAGAAAATCCTCAAGACACGTGAAGCCTCCTGAGAGACTCATTGAGCAAATTTAAGGACTATTGTTATAGAAGGAAGTAATGTTATCTTATTCTTTCTTCAAGTTCTAGTGTATTGACATATTTCATGTGAACACACAAAGCAAGGGTAAAAGACCTTGATCATGATAATGATAATGTAAGTTCATTAAATGTTGTTAGTTAAAAGTAAAATACTTTTGTTTTAAGAAAGGGAGATGTAATGATATCAGCAAATAGTGATGCTATTTGTCTGTGTTTGATTACTTATGCCTTACAGCATATTTGTCTGTGTTTTTGATTGCTTGTGCCTGAGCAGCAGAGGTCATGTGACACAGACAAGCAGGCTGACAAGCTTTTACTTTCAGTTTCATTCTAGGTGCATCACAGCATGGTGTGTCCTGTAAAGGCTGTTAAAAAGAGTTGAACAGACTTTAGATTAAACAACATTCTCTTTCATAAATGAGTTGTTATTGAACCCACAAAGAAATCAATACACCCATGACCGCTTCCACTTAGAAAGACAAGGGCAGCAGGCATATGGGAACACCATCACCTCCAAGTTCCCCTCCAAGTCACACACCATCCTGACTTAGAAGAATATCGCCTATTCTTCATCGTCGCTGGGTCAAAATCCTGGACCTCCCTACCTAACAGCACTGTGGGAGTACCTTTGCCACACGTGTAATGTGTATACCTTTAAGGGGGGAACTATGTTTTACAGCTCATGTATACTGCAGTACCGGCAGTGACCACACCTGTATATAGCACTGAGTAGTAATCTGTACAGATCAGTTGCAATGTGAGCCACGTTGAGTAAACACCTGTTGTACCGTTCTCCGCAGTCTGTGTCTTATTATACACGGACGCAACATTGGCGACGAGGCAGGTTCGAACCTATCTGCAACTCTGCATCACCTCCCGGGGATTCGTTCCTGGAGATCAGTGGATTGGAGGTCAAGGCCAGAGACTCGGGCGTCGACCACGGGCAACCGCCCAGTCATCCAGCAGAGACTCGAGAATTGCGGGGGAGGCTGTCGAGAGCCAGGCTTGGCTTTCCATGAGGTGGTCCAGCGAAACGGGCTGGCAACAGGTAGTGCGCAGACCCTTCCCGGACAGCGGCGGGCTAGAGCCCGACCGAGCGACACAGCAAAGGGCCGAGCAGCGTCGACGGGGGAGAGAGAGAGAGGGCAGAGTGCACAGGACGCAGCCGGTGTTCAGGGGCCGAGCACCGTCGGAGAGAGGGAGAGAGAGACACGCAGAAACCCACGAGGCGCCGCCATTGCCATGAGGACCGCCGAGAGCGGCGTTGGCAGCAGCACAGGAGAAGCGCGTGAAACCTACAGGGCGCCGCCATTGCCACGAGAACCGCCGGGAGCGGCGTTGGCAGCAGCGGGGGAGGAAGGAAAGCACGGGAGATGCCATTTTAAGGCATTGGGAGACGCCATTTTAAACCACACCCAAAATGCCGAAGAGTGGCAGTATCACCGCATTTGACAATGAAGTCGAAGATTGGACTACATATGTCGAACGAATAGAGGTGTACTGCAAGGCAAATGAGGTGTCAGATGACAAGAAAGCGTCGGTATTGTTAAATTTAATGGGTGCAAAGACGTATGGTTTATTACGAAATCTAGTAACCCCAACGAAGCCAATGGAAAAGAGTTTTGAAGACATAGTAATGATACTAAAGGAACATTTAAACCCCACACTGCTGCTGATAGCAGAAAGATTCAAGTTTCACAAACGGAACCAGCAAAAGGATGAAAGCAATGCTGATTATTTAACAGAACTGCGCAAACTATCGAAACACTGCCAGTTTGGAGCGGGACTGGCAGATACCTTAAGGGACAAGTTTGTGTGTGGGCTTCAAAGTGAAGGAACCCAGAAACGGCTTTTTTCTGAAAAGGACCTTACGCTGGAAAAGGCTTTCAGCATTGCGGTATCATATGAAGCAGCAGCACGGGGCGCTGCAGAGATACAACAGAGACCGCAAGAATATGGCACAAACGAAATGTCATATGGAACAGAGAAGTGCTATCGCTGTGGCAGAACAACACACGACCAGAATGATTGCTGGTTCAAAGATAAAGTGTGCAGACAGTGTGGAAAAGTAGGACACATAGCACGAGTCTGCAGGTCGGGAAAGAAAACCAGCAATAAGAAACCAACCAAAGGAAGGTACAAGAAGGTACATAAGATGACGGAGAATAGTTCAGATGAACAAAAGAGTGATAACGACTCCGAAAGCAGGGAACTGAGTTGTCTGAAACTACATAATGTGATCACAACGGAGGATCACCGAACCATTTGGGTCACTCTCAAGTTAGCAGGAGTCCAGGTAAAGATGGAATTGGACACAGGATCAGCCCTAACAGTCATAAACCGATGGGACTACGAGTGGCTATTCTCACACATACCCTTGAGAGACACAAAAATTATTTTGAAGACGTACACGGGGCAAAAAGTCTACCCCAAAGGAAAAATAAGGGTGACTGTTATATATAACGGTAAGGAAACACCAAAACTAGACCTGTATGTATTGCAAGATGGAGGACCACCATTACTGGGACATGAATGGATCCGGAAAATACAACTGGATTGGCATTCTATGCAGGCACTGACTGTGGCTGACAAAAGGGATGACGACGTCACACCTGGGTGACTGTCAAAGATCCTGACTGACGTGAAAGAAGTGTTCCAGCAAGGACTCGGAACACTAAAAGGCATGACAGCGATGATTAAAATGGAAGAAAACGCAAGCCCAAAATTTTTTAAGGCCAGACCGGTACCTTATGCGATCCGCCCAGCTGTCGAAGCAGAGCTGGAGTGTTTGGAACGTTCAGGTGTACTGTCCAAGGTAGACTGGAGCGAGTGGGCTACACCCATCGTCCCTGTGATGAAAAAGTCGTTGAGCAGCATGCCTGGGGAATCAAGGAAGGTTTGCATCTGTGGGGACTTTAAGGTAACAGTGAATCCGGTCCTTCACACCGTACAATATCCACTTCCGCGGATTGAAGATATTTTCGCCTCGCTATCTGGAGGGAAACGCTTCACTAAGATTGATCTGGCCCAGGCGTATCTGCAAATGGAGGTAGAAGAAGCATCAAAAAAATACCTCACAATCAACACCCATGAAGGTCTCTACCAATACAACTGGCTGGTATTTGGGGTAGCATCAGCTCCGGCTATTTGGCAGAGGGCAATGGAACAAGTCCTGCAAGGGATCCCAGGGACCCAGTGTTATTTGGATGACATCCACATCACTAGATTGCAGGAATATGGGCTCCGAGCTAACCGCCCCAAATGCGAGTCTTTTAGAAAACAGATCTCGTATTGTGGCCACGTTATCGATAAAGAGGGGTTACATAAGTCCCCAGAGAAGATTGAGGCAGAAGTCAAGGTTCCAGCACCGGAAAATGTGTCACAACTGAGGTCGTTCCTCAGGCTGGTAAACTACTACCATAAGTTCTTGCCAAATTTGTCTACAATACTACACCCACTGAACACCCTACTGCAAACTGGGGTGCCATGGAAGTGGAGTGACGAATGTAGACGAGCTTTCCAGAAGAGCAAAACACTAATCACATCGAAAGAGGTATTGGCCCATTACAACCCGGCATTACCAATTCGGTTGGCATGTGATGCGTCACCCTACGGCATTGGAGTGGTGCTCAAATTCTCGGACGGCTCAGAGAGGCCAATAGCCTTTGCGATCACTAACCTCAGCCGAGCGTAACTACGCCCAGATTGACAGGGAGGCCCTCAGCCTAGTGTGGGAAGTGAAAAAGTTCAATCACTATCTGCAAGGGCAGAAATTCACCTTGCTGACTGATCACCAGCCTCCTGTCTCCATTTTTAATCCGAAGAAGGGCGTTCCGGTGATGACTGCGCAACGACTACAAAGATGGTCACTTTTTCTAGGGGCGCACCACTATGAGATTGAATATATGGGCACGAAACAGCATGGAAATGCTGATGGGCTATCACGCCTGCCACTGCCTACTGCGGAGGAAGAACCAGCAGTGGATCCTGTCGAAATATTCCATTCGACTATAGTTGAATACCTACCGGTAACTAATGCTTGTATCGAAAAGGAAACCCAAAATGACCTGACACTGTCTCGGGTATATGATTTGACGGTGAAGGGATGGCCAGCACATGGCGACTCACTGTTGCCAGCATTCTCGACAAGGAGAGCACAGCTGTCAGTGTGCCGGGGGACCTTGATGTGTGGATCCTGAGTGGTAATTCCACTCAAGTTAAGGGATAGAGTGCTCAATGAGCTTCATGAGGGTCATCTGGGAGGGGTAAAAATGAAAAGCCTAGCCAGGGCTTATGTGTGGTGGCCGGGAATCGATAAACAAATCGAGGACCTGACCAAGAGCTGCTCAGGGTGCCAGAAAGTCCAAAATGCACCACCACAGGCCCCTCTACACCCATGGGAGTGGCCCTCATCTCCATGGCAACGGGTGCATATTGATTTTGCTGGTTCATTCATGGACTCAATGTTTTTAATAGCCGTGGATGCGCACGCAAAATGGCCTGAGGTCATCAAAATTTCCTCCACCACCACTGAGAAAACTATTGCAGTCCTACGGACCATTTTTGCCAGGAATGGCTTGCCAGAACAGATTTGCTCCGACAACGGACCACAGTTTGTGTCCGAAGAGTTCCGGAGGTTCTTGAAAAAGAATGGGGTAAGGCATTACACATCCGCCCCGTATCATCCAGCCACAAATGGATCGGCTGAGATGTTCATACAAACCTTTAAGAAGGCAATAAAGGCTATGTACAATGACAACATTCCGCTGCAGCACAAGGTGGACAATTTCCTGTTCACCTACCGGAATGCGACACATGCAGTCACCAACCAGGCCCCAGCCATGATGTTCTTTAACCGGAGGTTAAGATCTCGCCTGGATTTGCTCAGACCAAACGTACGAAGAGATGTTGAGAGTAAGCAATTCCAGCACATCCATGAGAAGCCAACAAGGAGCTTCAATGTAGGGCAACCTGTCTTGGCCCACGACTACCGAACAGAAAAATGGCAGCCAGGAACGATATGCACACGGCAGGGCCCACTAATGTACACAGTGGACGTTGGGGAGAGCATCGTGAGACGCCATGCTGACCAGATCCTAGAGTCACAGGAACAAGTCAACCCCATGCCTCGCCCATACGTACCTGGTGATGAACCCGACGTACAGGTCGCATCTACCCCAGAAACAGTAGCATCGGAAGTTGATGAACCAACCGACAACAGGGGGCCAGAATCGCCTCCGCATCAAGAGCAAGACACTCGGGAAAGGCGCTATCCAGAAAGGATCAGGAAGCCTCCCCAAAGACTGAATATATAAATAGACTATTTTCAGCTAATGTTGCATGTTAAAAGTGTTAATTGTAATTAGTTTGATATTTAATTGTTAAATGAGTGTTATGGTACTGTTAATCTAAAAGGGGAGGAATTGTAATGTATATACCTTTAAGGGGGGAACTATGTTTTACAGCTCATGTATACTGCAGTACCGGCAGTGACCACACCTGTATATAGCACTGAGTAGTAATCTGTACAGATCAGTTGCAGTGTGAGCCATGTTGAGTAAACACCTGTTATACCGTTCTCCGCAGTCTGTGTCTTATTATACACGGACGCAACAACACGGACTGCAGTGGTTCAAGAAGGTGGCTCACCACCACCTTCTCAAGGGCAACTAGGGTTGGGCAATAAATGCTGGCCCTGCCAGCGATGCCCAGATCCCATAAAACAAATATTAAAAAAATAATGGAAGTGAGCTGCAGGCACAAGTCGTCACATGGGAATATGATGTTGTGGCAATAACTGAGACTTGACTCAAAAAAGGGCAGGATTGGCTATTAACTATTCCTGGTTATAAGGTGTTCAGAAAAGATATGGAAGGAAGGTAGGAGGTAGTGTGGCAGTATTGGTTAAGGAGAATGTTACAGTGCTGAAGAGGGAGGATGTCTTGGAGGGGGTAAAGGACAGAATCTATATGGCTAGAGTTAAGAAATAATAGAGGTGCCATTACACTACTAGGTGTATTCTATAGACCACCAAATAGTGGGAAAGATATGGAGGAGCAAATTTGCAGAGAGATTATAGAGAGATGCAAGAACTATAGAGTAGTAATAATGGGGGACTTCAACTACCCTAATATAGGCTGGGATCGTAATAGTGTAAAGGGCAGAGAAGGGGAAGAATTTCTGAAGTGTGTTCAGGAGAACTTTCTTGATCAGTATGTTTCCGGCCCGACAAGGGAGGACGCATTGCTGGATCTGGTTCTGGGGAATGAGGTAGATCAAGTGGAGCAAGTGTCAGTAGGTGAACATTTAGGGAACAGTGATCATAGTATCATAAGGTTTAGATTAGCTATGGAAAAGGACAGGGAGCAACCTAGAGTAAAAATGTTTAACTGGGGGAAGGCCAATTTCAGTGGGATGAGAACGGATCTGGCCCGGGTAAACTGGAATCAAAGATTGGCAGGCAAAACTAATGGAACAATGGGCTGCCTTTAAAGAGGATATAGTTCAGGTACAGTTGAGGTACATTCCCACTAGGGGGAAAGGTAGGGCAACTTAAGTCAGGGCTAATAACAACAGAAAATGCTGGAAAAACTCAGCAGGCCAGGCAACATCCGTGGAGAGAGAAGTAGAGTCAACGTTTCAGGTCGAAACCCTTCATCAGGACTTAAGTCAGGGCTCCCTGGATGACAAAACAGAGAATATGATGAAGCAGAAAAAGAGTGCCTATGACAGATGTCAGGTTGCAAATACATTTGAGAATCAGGCTATAAATAGAAAGGTCAGAGGAGAAGTGAAAAAGAAAATAAGAAGGGAAAAGACAGGGTATGAGAATAGAACTTGGGAAAAATATGGGTAACAATATTGGCAAACAACGATGTAGAATAGTAATAGGAAACATTTAAAACGGTGTTCAACAGAGTGCAGGAAAAATATATTCCGATAAAAGGAAAGAACAAACTAAACAATAATGAGACTCCATGGATAAATAAAGCCATAAGGGAACAATTAAGGGTAAGGAAAGAGGCATACATACATTAAGTACATAGACAGCAGCGGAGTGAATGATAAGGGAGAATACAAAAAGATTAGGAAAGAAGTAAAAAAAAAATGAGGGAGGCAAAGAGGGACTATGAAATTAAATTATCAAGGAACATAAAACAAAATAGTAAAATATTTTATAGGCACATCAATAAAAAAAGAGGAAGGTTGGGATGGGAATAGAGCCATTAAGGGATAGTCAAGATAATACCACCGGTAACAATAGAGAGATGGCAGAAATATTAAATAATTATTTGGTTCAGTATTTACCAGGGAGATAGAACAGGTGGACATGACATTGGATGATGAGATTAGTAATGATATAAGCGGATTTAAAATAAAAAAAGGGGATATATTAAATAAGTTAATCAAACTCAAAGAGGATAAAACCCCTGGTCCGGATGGATTGCATCCACACATTGTAAAAGAATCTAGGGAAGAGTTAGCAGAGGCATTACTACGCATATTTAATCATTCATTGGAAAAAGGTGTAGTGCCAGAGGACTGGCAGATAGCTAATGTAATACTGATATTTAAGAAGGGGGATAGAACACGTCCAGGGAATTATAGCCCAGTCAGCTTAACATCGGTGGAAGGAAAAATAATGGAATTCCCTACTAAAGGAGAAAATAGAAGAACATCTAGAAACCAAAAATATAATAATGAATAGTTAACATGGATTTCAAAAGGGAAAGTCTTGCTTGACCAACTTTATTGAATTTTCTGAAGAGGTAACAGAGCGAGTAGACAATGGTAATGCAGTAAATGTAATTTATCTGGATTTTCAAAAGGCCTTCGATAAGGCACCCTGTAAGAGTCATGAAAGTTTAAGAAAGAAAATACTTTAAAATATTGGTTAAATAGTATAATACAGTTAATTTACCTGAGTGACTTATTGTATTGAGAAACCCCCTATTTTCTTGTTCCAGTAGTATAGTCTGAGACACACCCTTTATTCTTGCTACAATGGTACAGTCCTTAAGCTTGTCACATGGTATCCAGCCATTTTACAGTTCAAGCTCCACGAGGCTAGAGAGAAGGTAAAGGCTTTGAGGGCTGGAGCAATACAGTTTTTGACCGTGTTCGTTTAAACGTGTTTTGCTTTGTAATTCTGTTTGTAAGGTGTTACAGTAAACAGTTTAAAGACAAAGTTACGTTTTGGAACGTTTTATTTCGACACGCGTCTACTCGTTGTTAAAAGCCTCAAAGCTCAGTGGCTGCATGTTTGGAAATTACGAAGCGCCACTACATACCCCATAATAGATTGAAGAACAAGGTCAGAGAATGCAGAGTCAGGGGACAAGTAGCAGAATGGATTGCTGGCTGGCTTCAGGACAGAAAGCAGAGAGTAGGAGTAAAGGGTAGCTATTCACAGTGGCAGAAGGTGGGTAGTGGTGCTCCACAAGGATCAGTGCTGGGACCGCTACTGTTCACAATTTTCATTAACGATTTAGACTTAGGAATCAAAAACACAATTTATAAATTTGCGGATGACACCAAATCAGGGTGGATAGTCAATACTGAGGAGGACTGCAACAAGTTACAGGAGGACATTAATAAACTTGCAGAATGGGCATATAATTGGCAAATGAAGTTCAACACAGATAAATGTGAGGTATTACATTTTGGTAAGAAGAATATGGAGATCACTTATCACTTGGAGGGTGCGAGTCTAGGTGGGGTAGAGAAACAAAGGGATCTAGGAGTACAAATACACAAGTCACTAAAAGTTGCGACACAGGTTAGCAAGGCCATAAAAAAACGAACCAAGCACTAGGGTTTATTTCTAGAGGGATAGAATTGAAAAGTAGGGAAGTTATGCTAAACCTGCATCGAACCTTTGTTAGACTACACTTAGAGTACTGTGTACAGCTCTGGTCGCCATATTATAAAAATAATATAGAGACACTGGAGAGGGTGCAATGAAGATTTACAAGGATGATACCAGAAATGCGAGGGTATACATATCAGGAAAGGATGAACAGGCTGGGTCTCTTTTCTCTTGAAAAAAGACCTAATAGAGGTCTTTAAAGTTATGAAAAATGTTGATAGAGTGGATACAGAGAGAATGTTTCCACTTGTGGGGAAGAGCATAACTAGAGACCATCAATATCAGATAGTCACCAAGAAATCCAATAGGGAATTCAGAAAAACTTCTTTACCCAAAGAGTGGTGAGAATGTGGAACTCGCTACCACAGGGAGTGGTTGAAGTGAATAGTATGGATGCATTTAAGGGCAGGCTAGACAAGCGTATGAGGGGAAAGGGAATAGAGGGTTATGCTGATAGATTTAGATGAGGAAAGACGGGAGGAGGCTCGAGTAGAGCATAAACGCCAACATGGACTGGTTGGGCCGAATGGCCTGTTTCTGTGCCGTATATCCTATATAATCCTATATAGAATGTCAGCCAACATAAAAGGTAATCCAAAAGTCTTCTATAGGCATATAAATAGTAAAAGGGTAGTAAGAGGAGGGGTGGGGCCGATTAGGGACCAAAAAGGAGACCTATGCATGGAGGCAGAGGGTATGGCTGAGGTACTAAACTTTGCATCTGTCTTCACCAAGGAAGAGGATGCGGCCATGGACATAGTGAAGAAGCTAGTAGTGGAGATACTTGATAGGGTAAAAATTGATAAAGAAGAGTTATTAGAAAGGCTGGTTGTACTTAAAATAGATAAATCACTAGGAGTGGATGGGATGCATCCTAGGATGCTGAGGGAATTGAGGGTGGACATTGCGGAGGTACTGGCTGATGTAAGAAAAAGGAGTCTCACACATCAAGTAACTTTAAAGTAAGCTTTAAGCAACTTATAAACACACTATATACAAGAGAGGTCTTCACCATGCCTCTGGTAGAAGCCTCTTACAATACTGAATAGTTCAGTATTTATACCAGTCCAACAGGAAGTGACATATGACAGGAAGTGATGTATGTACCAAGTTCATAGTTCATAGTTCACAGTTCACAGGAAGTGATGACATAACTTCCCGGAAGTTATTATTATTATCACATTCTTCCCTCCTGCAGGATTAGAAGGCTGTGGTCTTCCTTTTGTTCCGCAGCCGCCGAACGAGGACGAGTTGCACCCGTTTGGGTTCCCGTCGTAGAGGGTCGCTGGTCCGCTTACATGCGGTTGGCCATTGGTCAGATTCTGTGTGGCCTGGATTACCCTGTGCAGGGTCGGGAAGATCATGGCTTTGTGTACGAGCCCCAATAGGTTCAAAGTCGGTCTGCCTCTGTTCAGAGGGAGGTGCAGAGCTGGTCTGTGGCGGATCAGTACTTTCGTGCGCGGTACTGGGAGGGTCGCAACTTTGAGTACGGGGTTCTACCGGCACCAAGCTAGTTGGTGTCTGATCAGGATCCTGGAGAGGGGTACCCGATAGGTCCCAAGAGTTTCCTGGTGAAATGCCATCACCCGATGTCCCACTAGGTCCTGGTGGGCAGGGAGCCAGATCCCGTAATGATATGGTAGATTCTCGGCCGTCGGAATATCGTATGTTTGCATAGGTGGGGTTGGCATCAGTTAGTTCGACCTCGTCTACGAGAGGGTCATTTTTAGACGTCCGAACGTATCTTCGGAGTAATACAGGTCCAGGAGTAGTTAGTCATGACGGGAGTGATGTCCCATCAGATGAGCGACGCTGGAATCCAAAGAACCGCTCATGAGGTGTAGTATTTGTGGCTGTAGAAAGCAGGGACCGTATAGAGTGCAATGCATCCGGAAGCACTGCTTCCCATTGCTGGTCTGGTAGGCCCCAAGATCTTAAAGCGAGACGTACGGAATTCCAGATGATACCGTTATACCTCTCTACCTGCCCATTTCCGATGGGATGGTATGGTGTTGTTTTGCTTGTAGCAATTCCCCGTTCTGAGAGGTAGTCCTTGAGTTCCCTTGACATAAAGGATGGACCCCGATCTGAGTGAATATAAGCCGGCATGCCACAGAGAGAAAATACCTGCTCAAGACAGCAGGTTACTGTGGACGCCAGCATATTGGAGCAGGGGAAGGCAAACGGAAAACGTGAATATTCATCGATCATGGTGAGCAAATATGTGTTCCGAGTTGAAGAGGGCACTGGGCCCTTAAAATCGATGCTAAGTCGTTGCATCGGTTGGGTTGCATGTATGAGTATACCATCTGAGGATCGGAAGAACTGAGGTTTTAATTCCGCACAAAGCCGGCATTCTGAGCATATTTTCTTTACATCTCCAGTAGAAAAAGGGAGATTCCGTGATCGTACGAAATGTAGCATGCGCGTAACGCCAGCATGACACAATCCATTGTGGACATCCATGAGAGTAGAGGACGACATAGTGGAGCAGAATGCCCGTGTGAGGGTGTCCGGGGCCACATTCTCCTTGCCAGGCCGATAGTGAATGGTATAACCAAAAGAGGCCAGTTCCATCCTCCAAACTTGTATTTTATTATTCTTAATTTTGGTTCGTTTTCGATTATCGAGCATGAAGGCGACTGATCGTTGGTCCGTGATTAATGTAAAGTGCTGGCGAGCTAGAAAATGGTTCCACTTCCGTACTGCCTCTATGATGGCTGTGGCTTCCTTCTCAACCGGAGGATAATGTAGCTCGGCACCTTGTAAGGTCCTGGACATAAATGCTACAGGACGACCTTCCTGATTCAGAGTAGCCGAGATCGCCACCTCCGAGGCATCACATTCGACTATGAAAGGGAGATTCTCATCGATGGAGTGAAGAGCCGCTTTCTCCAACTGTTTTTTGAGAAGGTTAAAGGCTGCAACAGCCGCTGTTCCCAGTGGAAATGATCTAGCATGCAGCAAGGGTTGGATTTTGTCCGAAAAATGAGGAATCCATTTAGCGTAGTATGCAAACAGACCGAGAGCCCGACATAAAGAAGCCGGATTCTTAGGTGACGGGAGCTCTTGGAGCGGGCGAAGTCTTTCTGGGTCTGGCTTAATGATACCATTGCCTACGCAGTAGCCAAGGATGTTGATGGTCGGTTGCGACTCAACAGATTTGGATTCATTCAAGGTTAAGTTACGGCGATGGAGGGCATCCCGAAATTTTTGGAGGTTGGCGTCGTGTTCCTGTTGATCGTGACCTGCAATAGTAATGTTATCAAGATAGGGAAAAGTGTCCCTTAGATTTTCCTGTTTAACCAGGCCATCCATTGCCCATTGGAAGACAGCCACTCCATTAGTAACCCCGAATGGGAGGCGACGAAATTGGTACAGCCGTCCATTAGCCTCAAAGGCCGTGTACTGCTTATCTGAGACCTTCAAGGGTACCTGATGATAGGCACTTTTTAAGTCGTAAGTTGAGAACACTTTGTATTCGGCCAGTTTATTAACCATATCATCAATGCGTGGCAATGGGTAGGTGTCCAAGTTGGTATATTGATTGATGGTTTGCGAATAATCAATGCATAGTCGTTGTTTGTGAGGTTTTAGAGGGTTCTTGACAATGACGACTTGAGCCCGCCAGGGCGATGAACATGGTTCGATGATATCCTCTGCTAGAAGTCGAGAGATTTCAGCCTCAGTAAAAGATTGGTCTTCCTGATTAAAGCGCCGCGATTTCGTTATTATTGGTTTGCATTGAGGCGGAATACTGGCAAATAATGAGGGTTCATCCAGTGAAGCTGCTGATAATGCACAAAACGGTAATTTAGACGGTATATTAGAAATAGTAAGACCAGGTTTGGAGCCGCCGAACTCAATAGTGAGTTTCTTATGCTGTTTCTGGAAATCCAGCCCTAAGAGGAGATCACTACATAAGTCCTTGAGTACCGAAAGTCGGGTGGAGGGATACATGCGACCATTAAGTGTCATATCAACAATACAAAAGCCGGAGATTCTGGTATTAAGTGATGACTGAGCCATCGCAATTGCCTGGTCCGATGGGAAGACATGTAGTTTCAACTTTGCAACAATCTGTTCTTTAATGAAACTATCAGTACTTCCTGAGTCAATTAAGGCATCTAAGGTATGCCCTTTAATTGAAACTTTTGTAGCTGCATGAGACAGGTTCTGTGGGCAAGCAGCTGTAATTGGTGTCGTTGCACAGAGAGTGGCTAAAACTCTCGGTGTGCTTCTTCGGGAGAGAGCTCGAGAGGGGGCTTGATAGGTCCTAGCTGGAGCATCTTGATAGGCCCTAATTGGGGCAGTTCGGTAGGCCTTAGCTGGATTGGCCCTCGTAGAGGCCCTTGATAGGCAAACTTTAGCAAAGTGTCCTTTTTTTTTGCAATAACTGCAGATTGCATTGCGAGCAGGGCAGGTTTTCCTAGGGTGTAAAGCATCTCCACAAAAGAAGCATTCCTTCCTAGATTGCCAAGAGGCTGCTAAAGTGAGGTCATCCTCCTCTTCTTCATCAGAATTATCAGAATTAGATTCCCCCATGATAGGGTTCACCTGAGACCGCTTGAATTGTCTGGTTGCAGTTACAGCAGCAGATCGAGATCTGGGCAGCTGATAGAGGTCTGCATTTCTCTTTGCCAAATCCAGAGAACAAGCTAGGTCAAAAGCTTTTTGTAGCTCAAGTGTTTTACTTTCTAGTAGACGCTGGCGTATAAATGGAGAGGCAATCCCGCAGATGAAAGCATCACGAATCATTTCTTCGCGGTACAGCTCAGCTGAGGCTGCCTGAAAGTTACAATCTATGCTGAGCCTGCGAAGTTCTTGAAGGAATTCGTTAATCGATTCCCCTGGCCCTTGTCGGGCTGTGGCCAGTAGATGTCTAGCATAGACCCCATTTGGAGTCTTGGCATACAGTTTCTTAAGTGCCCGAATCACCTCATCGTAATTATCCCATTCATCAACATATTCAAACACTTTTGGGGTCACATAGTTGATAAGTATCCTCAGTCTAGTAGGAGCATCCGCTTTACATTCATCCAGAAAATTCTCAAAAGTACGGTACCAATGCTTCCATACCCTGCCAGCTGCTGGTGTGTTCGGGTCCAAGTCCAGACGAATAGGTCTAAGGATTCTCTCCATGATGGGTGGTTCCCTGGATCCTTAACTCCGAGTTTGTCCGAAGGTCTAGTATTTGTGAGTGTAAATACTAAGTTGCTTAAATTGATGTAAGAAAAAGGAGTCTCACACATCAAGTAACTTTAAAGTAAGCTTTAAGCAACTTATAAACACATTATATACAAGAGAGGTCTTCACCATGCCTCTGGTAGAAGCCTCTTACAATACTGAATAGTTCAGTATTTATGCCAGTCCAACAGGAAGTGACATATGACAGGAAGTGATGTATGTACCAAGTTCATAGTTCATAGTTCACAGTTTACAGTTCACAGGAAGTGATGACATAACTTCCCGGAAGTTATTATTATCACACTGGCCATAATATTCCAATCCTCCTTAGATACAGGGGTGGTGCCAGAGGACTGGAGAACTGCAAATATTACACCATTGTTCAAAAAAGGTTGTAAAGATAAACCCAGCAACTACAGGCCAGTCAGTTTAACCTTGGTAATGGGGAAGCTTTTAGAAACGATAATCAGGGACAAAATTAACAGTCACTTGGATAGGTGTTTATTAATTAAGGAAAGCCAGCACAGGTTTGTTAAAGGCAAATTGTGTTTAACCAACTTGATCGAGTTTTTTGATGAGGTAACAGAGAGAGTTGATGAGGGTAATGTGGTTGACGTAGTGTACATGGACTTCTAAAAGGCATTCGACAAAGTGCCAAATAGTAGGCTTGCCAAAAAAGTTGAAGCCCACGGAATAAAAGGGACAGTGGCAACCTGAATATGAAATTGGCTAAGTGACAGGAAACAGAGAGTAGTGGTGAATGGTTGTTTTTCGGACTGGAGGAAGGTATACAGTTGTATTCCCCAGGGGTCGGTTCTAGGACCACTGCTTTTCTTGATATATATTAATGACTTGGATGTGGGTATAGGGCACAGTTTCAAAATTTGCAGATGACTCAAAACTTGGAAGTATAGTGAACAGTGAGGAGGGGAGTGATAGACTTCAGGAAGACATAGGCAGGCTGGTGAAATGGGTGGACATGTGGCAGATGAAAGTTAATGCAGAAAAGTGTGAAGTGATACAGAAAGAATGGGGAGAGGACATATAAAATAAATGGTACAATTCTAAAGGAGGTGCACGAACAGAGAGACCTGGGGGTATGTGTGCACAAATTGTTGAAGGTGGCAGGGCAGGTTGAGAAAGCAGATAAAAAGGCTTACGGGATCCTGGGCTTCATAAATAGAGGTATAGAGTACAAAGGTGTGGAAATTATGATGAACCTGTATAAAACACTGGTTCGGCCCCAACTGGAGTACTGTGTCCAATTCTGGGCACCACACTTTAGGAAGGATGTGAAGACCTTAGAGAAGGTGCAGAAAAGATTTACGAGAATGATTCCAGGAATGAGGGACTTCAGTTACGTTGATAGACTGGAGAAGCTGGGGTTGTTCTCCTTGGAGCAGAGAAGATTGAGAGGAGATTTGATAGAGGTATTCAAAATCATGAGGGGTCTGGACAGAGTAGATAGAGAGAGAGAAACTGTTCCCATTGGCAGAAAGGTCGAGAACCAGAGGACACAGATTTAAGGTCATTGGCAAAAGAACCAAAGGTGATGTAAGAAAAAACTTTTTTACGCAGCGAGTGGTTAAGATCTGGAATGCACTGCCTGAAAGGGTGGTGGAGGGAGACTCAATCTTATCTTTCAAAAGGAAGTTGGATAAGTATTTGAAGGAAAAAAATTGCAGGGCTTCGGGGAAAGGGCGGGGGAGTGGGACTAGCTGAGAGTCGGCACAGGCTCGATGGGCCGAATGGCCTTCTTCCGTGCTGTAACCATTCTATGATTCTATGAAGTGGGTACCTGACTAGGTGCTAATTGTAGAGGCTGGCTGTTGTAACTAGTTGTAACTAGGGAAGTTTCTAAAAAGGTATATTTTAGAGGGATATGTGCTACACATAGCGCTGTGCAAATCTGCAATACAGAGTAGCTGGCTAAACAAAGTGGCGATGGGAATGTGGTGAGAGTGGGAATTTTGTGCAGAGGGGGAAGGAGGCGCTAAGTAATTTAAACCAAGGGGCAACAGTAAATATATAAATATTCAGGGTAATTAATTAGACCTAAAGAGATTAATTAAACAAAAATGATGGGACAGCTGAGACCCTTTGCCTGCAATTCCTGTGCCATGTGGGAACTCTAGGACATTTTGTGTGTCCTGGATAACCACATGTGCAGGAAGTGCCTCCAGTTGCTCAAACTTGAGCACAGAATTTTTGAGCTTAAGGAGCATCTGGAAATACTGAAGGGCATACGGGAGGCTGAGAATTTCCTGGAGCGCATGTTCCAGGAGGTGGTCACCCCGCAACTACAGAAAAGTCAGGAGAATAGTAAGTGGGTGGCCATCCGGCAGGGTAGGAAGAGGCAGGCAGTGCAGGAATCCTCCAGGAGTGTGGCACTCTCAAACTAGATTTCAGCGCTGAATACCAGCGAGGGTGATGACACTTTGGGGGAGTGAAGTCTAGAGCAGTTACACGACATTTTGGGGCAAATGACTATGGGGGCGGGGCACAGCAAAGTGTAGAAATGCAGTGGTTATAGGGGATTTGATAGTCAGGGGAATAGACAAGTGTTTCTGCAAGTGCCAACGTGTGTCCCGCCTAGTGTGTTGTCTCCTTGGTGCCAGGCTAAAGGACATCACAGAGAGGGTGCAGAACATTTTGAGGGGGGAAGGGGATCAGCCAGAGGTCGTGGTCCATGTGGAAGCCAATGACATAAGAAGGAAAAGGGTTGAGGTTCTGCAGCCATGGTTTCAGGAGGTAGGGAGGAAGTTAAAAAGCAGGACCTCCAAGGTAATAATGTCTGGATTACTCTCAGTGCCATGAGCTAGTGAGTATAAGGATAGTAGGATAAAACAGATTAATGCGTGGCTGGAGAAATAGTGCAGGAGGGAGGGTTTCAGATTCCTGGGGCATTGGGGCCAGTTCTGGCACAGGAGGGACCTATTCAAGGTGGACGGGAAACAAATAGCACTAGAGTAAAGAATAACAACAACAACTTGTATTTATATAGCGCATTTAACACAGTAAAACGTTCCAAGGTGCTTCACAGTAGCGTTATCAAAAAACATTTGTCACCGAGACACACAAGGAGATATTAGGGCAGATGATCAAAAGCTTGGTCAATGAGGTAGGTTTTAAGGAGTGCGTTGGAATAGTCAAGGTTGAATTTTTGAGGAGAGTGGTGATGGCTGTAAATTCGAAGGAGGGGGGTCACTACCTGAGGAGAGAGAAATGTTAACAAAAGCAGCTAACATGGGAGCCAGGAAGGGAAGTTGGGTGGTCAGCAGTTTAGTAGGAATAGGGTCGAGGGAGCAGGAGGTGGATCTCATTAACAAGATGAGCTTGGAGAGGGCACGAGGGGAGATCAGAGAGAAACTAGAGAAAGATGCGAGTTCAGGGCTAGGGCAGGGGACAACCTTAGAGGAAGTTGAGCCCGGTGGGCTAGGGGAAGGGAAGGAAGTGGCAGAGGCAGCTGATCGGATGATCTCAATCTTACTGACAAAGAAGTCTGTGAGCTCCTCGCACTTCTTGTTGGAGGTGGAGGAGGCAAGGGTTTAAGAAGACGGTTTGCGGTAGAGAAAAGAAGCTGGGGATTGTCTTTGCATTCCAGGATGATCCTGGAACAGTGAGCAGTTTAGGCAGATGAGAGCAGGACCCGATAGTGCTTTATGAGGTCCAGCCAGATCTGGCAGCGAATGAGAAAACCAGTTGTCCGCCATATCCATTTAAATCTGCAGCCCTTGGATTTAAGGGATTGGAGATGAGGGCAGTACCAGGGGGAATGGCTGGGGTGAGCGAGAGCAATGGTTTTAATGGGCACTAGGGTAACAAAGGTGGAGGTGAGGGTGTGGTTGAGCAGATCAGTAGCTGCAGAAATGATGTGGTGACTGGAGGGCCAAAGGCTAGACAGGTGGGATTTTGAAAGTGCAGTTGTAAGTGAATTGGGAGAAAGTTTTTTTCCAGGGGCAGACACAGAAGGAAGTAGGGTTGGGAGATGTGGGTGGAGAGCGATACAAGGACGTGATCAGCAATGTCCTTATCTGTGAATGACATGATGGGAGTAGCAAGGTCACGTGAGATGGCAAGGTCAAGGGGGTGGCCGTGAATATGGGTTGAGGAGTTTATATGGAGGGAGAGGTTAAGGGAGCGATTAAAGGAGGATAGAAGGGCAATGAACTCAGAGGAGAGAGAGTATGATGAATTGAGATGGAGGTTGAAATCACAGAGGATGAGAAGTTGCTCGGTGCAGAGGCTGAGGCAGGAAAGCAGTGAAGATATCTCGGAGGGAAATTTTTTTGTGGTACTTGGGTGGGCAGTAGAGAATGATGATTTTAAATAAGAGGCGAGAGGGGTGGAACAAGGTGAGATGCTCAAGGAGGAGAAAATGCCAGAAGAATAGTGGGATAGAGCAAGGTGTGATTTGGTGATGAAAGCCACACCGCCACCGCGACAGTCTAGGCGGGACAAGTGGTGGAAGGTACAGCCTTTGTTTAGGGGGAAGGTGCCATCAACCCTCAGCCAGATTTCCGTCAAGGCCATGATGTCGATGCAGTCATCCACAATGAGCTCATAGATGTCAAGGGCCTTGTTCACAAATGAACAGACATTATGAAGGGAGATATGGAGAGGGTTAGGTGACAGCTGATCCACTGGCAGAGTAACAGGGTCTCAGCTCTGGGAGGATGAGTTTGTCAGGAAGGAGATTGGCAAGATTAGCCCCCAGTGGGCATGCTGGATGGGAAGGTCGGCGAGAGAGTAGGATGGGACAGTGGGGGTTGCTGCTTATAAGGAGGCAGTGATGAGTGCCTCGATGGGCCCTTCAGAGGATGCCAAAAGAGGTACAGAGGGAAGCTGAAGGCTTGTTTAAGAGGGAGTCAAGCCTGGGACGGCGACAGAAGAATAGGAAGGTCAAGGAGTGCTGAAAGGTTGGCGTAGGGATTTGGGAGGGCAGGGTACCCGAGAGGGGAGAATGAAAGGAGGTATGATGACAGGAGAGAGGGGTCTAGAAGGGGTAAAGAGAAAAGAAGTAAAAAAGGGGGAGAAAAAAAGAGGAAATAGAAGTGATGGGCTCGGATCCGGAGCGGCAGCCAAAATGCGCAGGCAAATGGACACAGGGAAAACTCAAGTTACATAGCCCTGGTTATGTAGCAATTATTAAAATACTTATAGCCTGGTAGTAAATGGAGAATAGAGAGGAGACAATAATAGGGAGTCCAGAGTTAAAGTCAAAGGTCCTGTGGTGGGATAAACTTGACGTAGGTAGGGTGGAGTCAGCACGGAGCATTGATGAACTGTTGTCCAATTTCATAGACAGGTGAGGCGGGCGAGTGAAGTCCAGAAGCTATTTGAAGGTAGAGTATTGGAGAATGCACTGATGGAGGTATGTCCATGGGAATGAAGATCCAGGAGGTGTGCAGAATTGGATGTGGGGCAGAAAAAAAACGGTGGTGAAGTTGGAGGTCAGCATAAGGTCCAGAAGAGGAGGAGAAATGTACTTCAGCCCAGGAGAGTGAATCTCTGGCCAGGAGCCAGACTGTAGCTGATGCTGAATAGTTCAGAAATAGGAGGGATTGGAGAGAGGGCAAATGCGAAGCAGTCTAAGGTGGGTTTGGACTGCATGTACGTAAATGCACCGAGAGTGGTACATAAGGTTGGTGAGCTGCAGGCACAAGTCGCCACATGGGACTATGATATAGTGGCAATAACAGAGACCTGGCTCAAAGTAGGGGAGGATTGGGAACTTAATATTCCTGGCTACAAGGCATTCCTGAAAAATAGGGAAGGAAAAAAGCATGGAGTAGGGCGGTGACAGTATTGATCAAAGAAACTATTATAGCACTGGAAAGGAATGATGTATTTGAGGGGTGAAAGACAGAATCTATTTGGTTAGAATTAAGGAACAATGGAAGAGCTATTATGCTACTTTAAAAAACATTTGTTCCTGGGATGTGGGCATCGCTGGCAAGGCCAGCATTTATTGCCCATCTCTAGGGAACGGCAGCATAGTGGTAATGTTACTGGGCTAGTAATCCAGAGGCCTGGACTATGATCCTGAGACGTGAGTTCAAATCCCACCACGGCAGCTGAGGAATTTAAATTCAGTTAATTAAATAAATCTGGAATAAAAAGCTAGTATCAGTAATGGTAACCTTGAAACTATCGGATTGTCGTAAAAACCCATCTGGTTCACCAATGTCCTTTAGGGAAGGAAATCTGCCGTCCTTATCTGGTCTGGCCTATATGTGACTCCAGACCTACAGCAATGTGGTTGACTCTTAATTGCCTTTTGAAATGGCCTAGCAAGCCACGCAGTTGCAACAAGCCGCTACGAAACACAATAATAAGAATAAAACCGGACGGACCACCCAGCATCAACCTCGGCACCGGCTTCGGACACGAAAACAGCACACCCAGCCCAGTCGACCCTGCAAAGTCCTCCTCACCAACATCTGGGGACTTGTGCCAAAATTGGGAGAGCTGTCCCACAGACTAGTCAAGCAACAGCCTGACATAGTCATACTCACAGAATCATACCTTTCAGCCAATGTCCCCGACTCCTCCGTCACCATCCCTGGTTATGTCCTGTCCCACCAGCAGGATAGACCCACCAGGAGTGGTGGCACAGTGGGGGTATACAGTCAGGAAGGAGTGGCCCTGGGAGTCCTCAACATTGACTCCGGACCCCATGAAGTCTCATGGCTTCAGGTCAAGCATGGGCAAGGAAATCTCCTGCTAATTACCAAATACCGCACTCCCTCAGCTGATGAATCAGTACTTCTCCATATTGAACACAACTTGGAAGAAGCACTGAGAGCAGCAAGGGCACAGAATGTACTCTGGGTGCGGGACTTCAATGTCCATCACCAAAAGTGGCTCGGTAGTGTTGTGTATGTAACCTGTTCCACCTTAAGAGAGCTTAAGCCTGTTCCACCTTAAGAGATGTACTACTTTCTCAGGCTGCTGTAGACGTAATACCGGGGGTGAACACACCGGTATATAAGCACTGTGCAGTAATCTTGTATTCAGTATAGTCCCTACCTCCAACCAGTAAAGACATGTTTTATTGTTACTGATTAAGTCTGAGTATTAATTACTTGAACAACTCACAGATTTAACACTGGCGACGAGTCTGATTCGGACCCTGCGGCAGTCACTCCAGGCAGCTTCGTCCACAGCCAGGACGTTGCAGAGGTTTCCACCCTCTCCACCCCACTGGAAGACATCCTGACCTCGGAGCCTCCATCGGCGACCGTCAGCTTCTTCTCCAGCTTGGTGGTGGGTAAGCCGTTGTCTGAGCCGGGCAGCGACGCGACAGGCAGTCGACCGCGTTGGCCGCACGAACGGGGCTGGGGGAGCTGGAGGAATAGGGCGCGAGAGCCGCTTCGAGCGGGAGGCGTTTCAACAGAGCGATCGCATCTCCTGATAAGAGCCGAGAGCCGCTTCGCGATCCAGCGATCGCATCCGCTGATAAGGGCCGCACTCGGGCGATCGCGGCGAAGATAAGGGCCGCACTCGGGGGCTGAAGGGAGACGGCGTTGGGGGACGGGTGAAGACCGCCAAGCGCGGGAAAACCGCCATTTTGTGGGCGGAGGACGACGGCAAGAGCGGGAAGCCGCCATCTTGGATAGCAGTAAAAAAAAAAATCTGAGAAATTGCAAATCTGATAAAGTACTACAATGCCTAAACACGGGAATATTAGCAACTTTGATAGTGACATCGAAGATTGGGCCATATATGTTGAACGAGTTAAAAATTATTGTAAGGCCAATAAAATTCATGAGGCTGATAAAGCACTAACATTATTAAATTTAATGGGTGCGAAGACATACGGGCAATTGAAACACCTGTTATCACCAGATGAACCGGCGGATAAGACGTTCGATGAGATTGTTACTGTCCTGAAAGATCATCTAAACCCCACGCCGCTGATGCTAGCGGAACGATTTAAATTTTACGACAGAAGGCAGCTACAGCATGAAAGCAATGCTGAATATTTGCTGGAATTGCGTAAATTAGCGAAATATTGTCAGTTTGGAACGGGACTGACAGATGCACTACGAGACAAATTTGTGTGTGGTTTATTTAAACAAGATACACAAAAGCGACTGCTCGAGGAGAATGAGCTGACGCTTGAGAAGGCGGTCACTATGGCAGCAGCACACGAAGCCGCAGCGAGAGGCACGGCAGTAATGCAGCTACGGTCACCGGAGCTCAGTGCACACAAATTGGGTGTGAGTTCTGGCAAATGTTATCGTTGTGGAAAGACAACGCATGATCAGAACCAGTGTTGGTTTAAAAACCAAGAATGTAGAACTTGTGGTAGGCTTGGACATATAGCTAGAGTATGCAGATCAGCGAAGAAGACCAGCAACAAGAAGTCACCGCAAGGGAAATACGCAAAGGTACACAAGGTGGCCGAACAGGAGTCCGATTCAGACGCAAGCAGTATTGAACTGGCTAGCTTAAGGGTACTCAACGTTGGTAAGGGTGCAGACCTCCAGACAATTTGGGTTACTCTTCAGATAGAAGGAGTCCAAGTAAAAATGGAATTGGACACTGGATCGGCATTGTCGGTCATGAATAAGAAAGATTACAGAAGGTTATTCCAACATATTCCCCTACAGGATACGGAGATTATATTGACAACCTACACGGGGCAGAGAGTGTACCCCATCGGGACAATAAAGGTTGCAGTGGCCAACAAGGGCGAAGGAAGTCAAATAATGGACTTATATGTGCTACCGGAGGGAGGTCCACCACTACTAGGCCGGGAGTGGTTTAGAAACATAAATATGGACTGGCATTCGCTAAAAGCCATAAAGAGTGAGAACTCGGTGCAGATAATCAGCCCAGACTCTAGAACTGATGATGGTAAGGCCAACCCATGTGCAAAAGACAAAGTTTCAGCAAAGAATTCCACTGAGCAACAACAACATAGTTTAACAGAGAATTCTGAGTCTGTCAAGTCTACTGATATGCACATTTTTGAGGGACACTGGGCTCGAACTCAACTCCATTTCAAACTACAACAGCAATTAGAACAAATGATTCGCCGTTTTGAGCAAGAGATGAATGAAATAAAAAAGTTCTTTGTTACAGAGTGGGAGAATCTGGAAAGTCAACAGAAGCAACTGATGGAGAAAATGGAGCAGGAGCACACCAACCATCTGCGCGAGGAGGCCGAACGAATCAAAGCTGAAGGTGCGTGCCATAATCTGGTGTCAGAAGAGTTAACGGTCAGCCAACTCCTTCATATGCTGAGGGACAAGACTCTGAAATGGGAAAAACTTGAACACGAGCTGCGATCTTCAAAGGAAAAGGGTTCGGAGCTCTCAAAAGTCATTGAGATGGCTGATGTGACGACACAGACTGAAACGACTGCAACAGAGCAGCCATTGGATGCCAAAAGTACGCTGACTCACGTCAATGTAGAACAACAGACCGCTGAAACAGCTGCTCCGGTAGAGGGATTGCATAGTCCGATCAATCAATCTCCAAAGGAAGTTGAAGTATTAAAATCACAAATGAGGTCACTAGTAAACGACTTGCTGAAAGCCCAGAAAAAGCTGGATGCAGAGGTACACATGAAGAAGTCTCTTCAGGAAAGATGTCTGGATTTGGAACAAGAGCTGGCTAACGTCCAGCTGGGTATGGAGGAAATAGACGACCCTCTCGCTGACCTGTCGGACGACTCCGAATATTACTATGTCCTGTCCTGCCCAACTTGTAACTTCGACTCCCACCATACAGAAATCATGGAGGAGCACCGAAAGTCTACGGAACATCGGGAGAAGGTGGCTCTACTACGAAAAAAGGAGGAAGAGAAGGAGGAACTGCGCATGCAGCTGGCAGCTGTGGCAGCTGACAATGGAGCCCAGAGAGTCTCCAAGAAGCAGAAAAGGAAAAGTAAAAACAGAAGATGACCCATCTGAACCATTATCACCTCTACCAGATCACACACGTGGTCCCTCCGAACGGAGCCAAATCAGTTCGGAAGTTCAAGCTGTTAAATCCATGAAAGGACTATTGAATGAGTAACGTGAACCGACTACACCACAGAGATTGAATCTGTGAACTGTTTTCCGCAGAGACTGAATCTGTGATATGTTACGTTAAACATGAAGTTATATATGTATATATGTTATTACGTTATGTTAAATGGGGGGGTGACTATAAAGCTAAGAAGGGAGGAGTGTTGTGTATGTAACCTGTTCCACCTTAAGAGAGCTTAAGCCTGTTCCACCTTAAGAGATGTACTACTTTCTCAGGCTGCTGTAGACGTAATACCGGGGGTGAACACACCGGTATATAAGCACTGTGCAGTAATCTTGTATTCAGTATAGTCCCTACCTCCAACCAGTAAAGACCTGTTTTATTGTTACTGATTAAGTCTGAGTATTAATTACTTGAACAACTCACAGATTTAACAGGTAGCACCACTACTGACTGAGCTGGCTGAGTCCTGAAGGACATAACTGTGAGTCTGGGCCTGCGACAGGTGATGAGAGAACCAAAACAAGAGAAAAACCTACTTGACCTCGTCCTCACCAATCCACCTGCCGCAGATGCATCTGTCCATGACAGAATTGGTAGCAGTGACCACCGCACTGTCATTGTGGAGACAAAGTCCCGTCTACACACTGAGGACTCCATCGTGTTGTGTAGCACTACCACTTTGCTATATGGGATATATTCAGAACAGATCTAGCAGCTCAAAACTGGGCATCCATGAGGTGCTGTGGGCCATCAGCAGCAGCAGAATTGTACTCCACCACAATCTGTAACCTCATGGCCCGGCATATCCCTCACTCTACCATTACCATCAAGCCAGGGGACCAACCATGGTTCAATAAGGAGTGTAGAAGAACATGCCAGGAGCAGCACCAGGCATATATAAAAATTAGGTGCCAACCTGGGGAAGCTGCAACACAGGACTACATGCATGCTAAAAAGCAGAAGCAGCATGCTATAGTCAGGGCTAAGAGATCCCACAATCAACGGATCAGATCAAAGCTCTGCAGTCCTGCCACATCCAGTTGTGAATGGTGGTGGACAATTAAACAACAAATGGGAGGAGGAGGCTCCATGAATATCCCCATCCCCAATGATGGTGAAGCCCAGCACATGAGTGCAAAAGACAAGGCTGAAGCATTTGCAACCATTTTCAGCCAGAAGTGCTGAGTGGATGATCCATATCGGCCTCCTCCTGAGGACCCCACTATCAGAGAAGCCAGTCTTCAGCCAATTCGATTCACCCCACGCTGAGCGCAATGGATACAGCAAAGGCCATGGGCCCCGACAACATCCCGACTGTCGTGCTGAAGACTTGTGTTCCAGAACTAGCTGCGTCTCTAGCCAAGCTTTTCCAGTACAGCTATACACTGACATCTATCCAACAATGTGAAAAACTGCCCAGGTATATCCTGTCCCCAAAAAGCAGGACAAATCAAATCTGGCCAATTACCACCCCATCAGTCTACTCTCAATCATCAGCAAAATGATGGAGGTTTCATCGACAGTGCTATCAAGCGGCACTTACTCACCAATAACCTGCTCATTGATGCCCAGTTTGGGTTCCGCAAAGACCACTCGGCTCCTGACCTCATTGCAGCCTTGGTCCAAACATGGACAAAGGTCAGAATTCCAGAGGTGAGGTGAGAGTGACTGCTCTTGATATCAAGGCAGCATTTGACCGAGTGTGGCATCAAGGAGCCCTAGTAAAACTGAAGTAAATGGGAATCGGGGGGGAACACTCTCTACTGGCTGGAGTCATACCTAGCACAAAGGAAAATGGTTGTGGTGGTTGGAGGTCAATCATCACAGCCCCAGGACATCGCTGCAGGAGTTCCTCAGGGCAGTGTCCTAGGCCCAAACATCTTCAGCTGCTTCATCAATGACCTTCCCTCCAACATAAGGTCAGAAATGGGGATGTTTGCTGATGACTGCACAGTGTTCAGTGCCATTCACAATTCCTCAGATAATGAAGCAGTCCATGCCCGCATGCAACAAGACCTGGACGACGTTCAGGCTTGAGCTGATAAATGGCAGGTAACATTCGTGCCACAGAAGTGCCAGAAAATGACTATCTGCAACAAGTGAGAGTCTAACCACTGCCCCTTGACATTCAATGACATTACCATCACCGAATCCCCCACTATCAACATCCTGGGGGTCACCATTGACCAGAAACTTAACTGGACCAGCCACATAAATACTGTGGCAACAAGAGCAGGTCAGAGGCTAGGTATTCTGCAGCGAGTGTCTCACTTCCTGACTCCACAAAGCCTTTCCACCATCTACAAGGAACAAATAGGGAGTGTGATGGGCTACTTTCCACTTGCCTGGATGAGTGCAGCTCCAACAACACTCAAGAAGCTTGACACCATCCAGGACAAAGCAGCCCATTTGATTGGCACCCCATCCATCACCTTAAACATTCACTCCCTCCACCGTGGCTGCAGTGTGTACCATCTACAAGATGCACTGCAGCAACTCGCCAAGGCTTCTATGGCAGCACCTCCCAAACCCACGACCTCTTCCACCTAGAAGGACAAGGGCAGCAGGTGCATGGGAACACCACCACTTTCAAGTTCGCTTCAAGTCACACACCATCCTGACTTGGAAGTATACCGCCGTTCCTTCATCGTCGCTGGGTCAAAATTGTAGGATTTTCAAAATTAACAGATCCCCAAAACAAAAGAAAACCCTATTATTAAAAATGACTTTGGACCCTTGCTAAAAACTTCAGGAGTGATAAAAGGGCATGTTGCCTAACAAGGAGATTCAAGGTCAGAAACCGACTTGGTATTATAAAAAAAGGACATGTTCAGGCATGTTTGGGAAAAGGCTGTTACAGAATTTGGAATCTACCTCTGCAGTAGATAGTTTGAGTATTTGAGATAGTCAAACTGTCTGGGGGAACTATAAATATCACTCAGCCCCTATCAAGAAATTTACATGCTAACAATAGACCCACGGAATAACAGCCTCACAGAACCCATCCAAAATCATGCATAAAACAAATCGTTTCACCAACCTACAAAGAATCTCAGGCCCCACAGGAAACTCAAAACTTGAGGACAATTCACTACAATTAAATAAGAGCTCAACAGCTCAGGAAAACCATCCTGAAACTACTTCTCACATTTTTAAACTACTTCAACAACTCAGGAAACCAATCCTGAAACCAATCCTGAAACCGCTTAAACAATTTACACAACTCAATGTTAACAAGCCCACCAAAATCTAACAATAAACCTAAACTGATTTGGCACGCAGATTAGCAGGCCTCGATTAGTATAATTGGAGGCCTGTTCCAGAAGTAAAGTGTGTTCAAAGGAGTTCAAACTGAAGGAGTCAAGTTCAACCACAAGGAGAGCCATCATCGAGTAACATCAAGACCAAAGAGCAAGCATCTCGAAGCAGTTCTCTCTTGAAGAAGAAGTAACACACCATCGGACACCTCACGGCACCAAGGGCCCCACAAAACAACCAACCGAATATTACCCTCAGCCAACCGGGTAATATTGGGCCACCGCGACCAACGGAAAACCAACTCGGAAGAAACCGAAGATTCGTAAGTCTTTTCCACTCTACAAACTATCCTGACTTACCCCTGGATAAGATTTTATTCAAAAAGACTCTAGGCCCTATTTCTAACCAAAGATAATTGGGTACTCACCTGATAGATCCAATATGGACCCTACCGCATCAGCAGACTCGCGACGACTGACCAGATACGCAGGTGAAGTCCTCTACCATGTCCGGGGTATGGCAGGCCCCAACCGACACAACTAGCGAACCCCGAAATCGCAAACCAGCTCAAGGAGTCGTTTTGGTGAGCATTATCCCTGGTCCTTCAGAGCCTAACTTAGCTAGTAAGGTGGGATTGGGAGGGGTGAGATATTTGTCTACTGTGATTTTTCCCTCGTGTATGTTGTAGTGTTTCCCCATTTTATTAGAGTGTTATTATTGTGTTGTATTTTCTTTCTCAAATAAAAATCAAAGTTCTTGCACCAAAAGCCAGTTGTCTGCTGCACTTTTATCATAACCCCCAAATAAGTCCAAGGTCTAGAACCAAGGGAGTGGGAGCAATTCAAACCGCTCATAAGTCAGAGGTGAAGCTGACCCCAAACACCACCCCCTACAAAATCCTGGAACTCCCTCCCTAACAGCACTGTGGGAGTACCTTCACCACACGGACTGCAGCGGTTCAAGGTTCACCACCCCCTTCTCAAGTGAAATTAAGGGTGAGCAATAAATGCTGGCCTTGCCAGCGACGCCCACATCCCATGAAATAATTTTTTTTTAATTGCCCTTGTGAAGGTGCCACCCTGCCTTCTGAGAGTGTGTTGGCTGCCCGCCCCTTGTCCTACCAGAAATCCCAGCGGGTTGGAGCCGGCTTCCCAATTTTTGCCCATTTAACTCCACACACACACCCACTCTCACCTGCTCAACCATGTTAAACTTCCCCCCAATAATCTAGGACAAAATTAATTGGCATTTGGAAAAGTATGGCCTAATAAATGAAAGTCAGCAGGGATTTGCTAAAGGCAAATCATGTTTGACTAACTTGACCGAATTCTTTGATGAGCAACTGAGAGGGTTGATGAGGGTAGTGCAGTTGATGTTGTGTATATGGGCTTTCAAAAGGTGTTTGACAAAATACCACATAATAGACCTTTTGCAAAAATTAAAGCCCATGGGATTAAAGGGACAGTGGCAGCATGGATAGAAAATTGGCTAAAGGAAAGAAAGCAGAGATTAGTGGTGAACGGTTATTTTTCAGACTGGAGGGAAGCAATGTTCCATCTATGCTGTGTGGCAAGGTCCCGTGCAGGCCGCTCACTGGCTTTTACATTGAAAATACTGCGCATGCGCATAAATTTAAAGGGGCTGCGCATTAAAAGAAACGGGCCGCGCAGAACATAGTGCAGCGTACAGGGAACATTGGAGGGAAGTATACAATGGTATTCCCCAGGGGTCAGTATTAGGACCGTTGTGTTTTTTTCAATATATATTAATGCCCTGAACCTGTGTTTATAGGGCATAATGTCAAAGTTTGCAGATGATATGAAACTCGGAAATGTAGTAAATAATGAGGAGGATATTAACAGACTTCAGGAGGATATAGAATGGTAAAATTGGCAGACACATGGCAGATGAAATTTAACGCAAAGAAGTGTGAAGTGATAAATTTTGGTAAAAAGAATGAGAAGGTGCAATATGAACTGAACGGTACAATTTTGAAGGGGTACAGGAATGAGAGACCTGGGTGTGTATGTACACAAATCTTTGAAGGTGGCAGGATAAATTGAGAAGGCTGTTTAAAAGAGCATATGGGGTCCTTGGCTTTATTAATAGAGGAATAGAGTACAAAAGCAAGGAAGTTATGCTAAACCTTTATAAAACATTGGTTAGGCCTCAGCTGGAGTATTGTGTTCAATTCTGGGCACCACACTTTAGGAAGGATGTCAGGACCTTGGAGAGGGTGCAGAAGAGATTGACTAGAATGGTACCAGGGATGAGGGACTTCAGTTATGGGGAGAGACTGGAGAAGCTGGGGTTGTTCTCCTTAGAGCAGGGAAGGTTAAGTGGAGATTTGATCATGAATGGTTTTTGTAGAGTAAATAAAGGGAAACCATTTCCAGTGGCAGAAGGATCGGTAACCAGAGGACACAGATTTAAAGTAATTGGCAAAAGAACCAGCGGCGACATGAGGAAACATTTTTTTACACAGCGAGTTGTTGTGCTCTGGAATGCACTGCCTGAAAGGTTAGTGGAAGCAGATTCAATAGTAATATTCAAAAGAGAATTGGATAAATACTTGAAGGAAAAAAAATTACGGGGCTATGGGGAAAGAGCAGGAGAAGTAGGATTAATTGAACAGCTGTACCAAAGAGCTGGCACAAGCACTACTGGCCTAATGGCCTCTTTCTATGCTGTATCATTCTGTGATTCTGTATCCTCTTTTGCACCCTAACTCTGGGCTTTTGTGCATCCAGCCTGTGTTGAAGAAAACATAAGAACATAAGGATTAGGAGCAGGAGTAGGCCATACGGCCCCTCGAGCCTACTCCACCATTCAATAAAATCATGGCTGATCTTTGACCTCAACTCCAATTTCCCGCCCGATCCCCATATCCCTTGATTCCCCCAGAGTTCAACAATCGTTCTATCTCAATGATATACTCAATGACTCAGCATTCACAGTCCTTTGGGGTAGAGAATTCCAAAGATTCACAACACTCTGAGTGAAGAAATTCCTCCTCATCTCGGTCTTAAATGGCCGACCCCTTATACTGAATGCCCCATAGTTCTAGACTCTCCAGCCAGTGGAAACAACCTCTCAGCATCTACCCTGTCAATCCCCCTCAGTATCTTATATGTTTCAATGAGATCACCTCTCATTCTTCTAAACTCCAGAGAGTATAGGCCCAATCTACTAAATCTCTCCTCATAGGACAACCCTCTCATCCCAGGGATCAATCTAGTGAACCTTCATTGCACCGCCTCCAAGGCAAGTATGTCCTTCCTCAGAGAAGGAGACCAAAATTGTGCACAGTACTCCAGGTGTGGTCTCACCAAAGCCCTGTACAATTGTAGAAAGACTTCCTTACTCTAGTACTCCAACTCCCTTGCAATTAAGGCCAGCATTCCATTTGCATTCCTAATTGCTTGCTGTACCAGCATGCTAACTTTCTGTGTTTCCTGTATGAGGACACCTAAACCTCTCTGAACACCAACATTTAATAGTTTCTCACCATTTAAAAAATATTCTGTTTTTCTATTCTTCCAACCAAAGTGAATAACCTCACATTTCCCTACATTATACTCCATCTGCCACCTTATTGCCCACTCGCTTAACCTGTCTATATTCCTTTGCAGGATCTTTGTGTCCTCCTCACAGCTTACTTTTCCACCTAGCTTTGTATCATCAGCAAACTTGTATACATTACACTCGGTCCCTTCATCCAAGTCATTAATATAGATGGTAAATAGCTGAGGCCTAAGCACTGAACCTTGTGGCACCCCACTAGTTACAGCCTGCCAACCGGAAAATGACCCGTTTATCCCTACTCTCTGTTTTCTGTCCATTAACCAATCCTCTATCCATGCTAATATATTAACCCCAACCCCATGAATCCTTATCTTGCACAGCAACCCTTTATTGAATGCCTTTTGGAAATCTAAATATACTACATCCACTGGTTCCCCTTTATCTACCCTGCTAGTTACATCCTCAAAAATCTCTAATAAATTTGTTAAACACGATTTCCCTTTCCTAAAACCATGTTGACTCTGCCTAATCATATTATGATTTTCTAAGTGCCCTGTTACCACTTCCTTAATAATGGATTCCAGCATTTTTCCAACGACTGATATTAAGCTAACTCGCCTGTAGTTCACTGTTTTCTCTCTCCCTCCTTTCTTGAATAGCGGGGTTACATTTGCTACATTCCAATCCGCTGGGACTGTTTAAAAATTTTGGAAGATCACAACCAATGCACCCACTATCACTGCAGCCGCCTCTTTTAGAACTCTAGGATATAGGCCATCAGGTTCAGGGGATTTGTTGTCTTTTAGTCCCATTAGTTTCTCAAGTACTTTTTCTCTACTGATATTAATTACTTTTAGTTCCTCACTCTTATTAGCCGCTTGGTTCCCCACTATTTTTGGTATGCTTGTTGTGTCTTCTACTGTGAAGACAGATACAAAATATTTGTTTAACGTCTCTGGCATTTCCTTATTCCACATTATAATTTCTCCTGTCTCAACCTCTAAGGGACCAATGCTTACTTTTGCTGCTCTCTTCCTTTTTACATACTTGTAGAAGCTCTTACAATCTGTTTTTATATTTCTTGCTAGTTACTCTCATTCTATTTTCTCAATTTTTATGAATTTTTTGGTCATCCTTTGCTGGTTTCTAAACCTCTCCCAATCCTCAGGCTTACTACTATTCTTTGCAACATTATAAGCCTCTTCTTTTAATCTAATACTTAGCTAGCCATAGATGAATCACTTTTCCCATTGAATTTTATTTCTCAATGGAATGTATATTTACTCTCCCACAGGACCATCGCAAGCACCCATCCCCACTATCCAGGAGGAAAAGCCTGAGCCTCCAGACACCTCAGAGAAAGCTGCAACCTCTGAGGGCGCAGCGTCAGCAGAATTCAGCCAACCCAGCACCAGCGCAGACACTCACGCCTCGGTGGGACCATCGTGAGATAGAGTAGTGTTGTCACCTGGTGTATCACAGCTCACAAGTGAGCATCAGCAGATTGTGGAGACAGGGACAGCAGTGGAGAGTCCTAGTCGGAGGGCACAGGACTCTCCCAGCTCGGCTCAGCTGCATGTCGACCCTCTGCCTCTGGGTCCATCCAGAAGAACAGCAGTGCTGGAGCTCCAGGAACAGGTGCAGGAGTCTCTGGCAGGTTTTGTCTCCAGGGTCGCTGCGAGTGTGGAGCGAATGGAGGAGTCCATCGCGAACATGGGCAGAGTATTTGTGGAGTCACTGGCGCATGAACGCAGCACCACGGAAAGGATGGCTACCATAGATGAGAGGATGGCTACAGTCATGGAGGAGCTAAGTCGCCAGAGTGTAGAAAACATGGTGAGTGTTCAGAATAGACTGACATCTCTGGAGGAGCGATGGTCAGCTATCGAACAGAGAAACCAGACCTTCATGGAAGTCCTTCTGAGTAGGACTGCCAGTGCAGCTATGGGTCCCCATGGCCCCCCTGATGTGCAGCAAGGTGCTCTCAAGCCACTTGCAAGCACTGAGGTGGACCTGACCCATGAGAGGGATGTTGGTGGCAGAGAACAAGGAAGTGGGGGCTCCTCTCCAAGCGCTCACACTTCCATGCCACTGCCAAGTCCTCGGTCAGAGCCCCACCAGAGTCCCCACCCAACTGAGATCGGCGTCTCAACCCCTGCACAGCTGCAGGAGCAGCAGACTGTTGCCGAGCCCTCTCAGGTTCGCAACCCCAGAGGACGCCCACCAAAGGTGTCGAGGCACGAGCAGCAAGAAAGTGAGCAAGGGGCCTCCAAATCTGCTGATGCCAAGGGGGAACCACCACGTAGGAGCACGCTTAAGATAAAGATACTGCACAAATAGTCACAAGGGTAGTCACTTGGGTGAAATGTGATATTTAATGTTGAAAAGCCATCAGTTGGTTATTGTAAATAAAAATTCTGATGGCAACTGTTGCAGTTGTGGCGTGTGTCATTTCACTAATGGGGCTTCCACATTGAGGGCTTAGGATTACTTGCAATTGTCAGTATGGTGGTCAGAGTGCTAGGAATCCGCTGGTTCTTGGCCATTGTCGATGCTCTGGTAAGAAGCTGCGAGGCAAAAGTGCTTGATTGGCTAGGCTAAGCAAATCTGGCCAAGATGAGTGCGTTCCTTGCATCCCGGGCAGCAATGTTCTCGTGTACTGCTGCCGCTGGTTGATGGGCCTCTGCAAGATGTTCGTTTTTGCTCTCCTCCTCCTCCTCCTCCTCCTCCTCCTCCTCATCTGAGGAGGATATGTGAGGAGCCACTTGGTCCTCAGGAATCTGCAAGCCACGACGCTGTGCCATGTTGTGAAGTGCACAGCAAACCATGATGATTCTGGAGACCCTGGCTGCTGAGTACTGCAGGGCTCCACCTGATCTATCCAGGCATCTGAAGCGCATCTTCAGCAAGCCGATGGTTTGCTCGATCATGGATCTGGTGGAAATGTGGCTGTAGTTGTAGCTCTCCTCAGCTTCATTGGATGGGCTCCTCAACGGCGTCATTAGCCACGTCTTCAGGGGATAGCTCTTGTCTCCAAGTAGCCATCCGTTAAGTTGGTCCGGCAGACTGAAGAGCGGAGGCACACTAGACTGGCGCAGTATGAAGGAGTCATGGCAACTGCCAGGGTACTTGGCACAAACATGCAAAATTTCCTTCTTGTGGTCACACACCAGCTGCACGTTGAGGGAGTGGAAGCCCTTGCGGTTGACAAAAATACCTGGATTGCGATGGGGTGCCTTAAGAGCCACGTGTGTGCAGTCAACGACGCCCTGCACCCTTGGAAAGCCTGCCAGATTAGCTAATCTAACTGCACGTGCCGTGACACTTGCTTGATCCTTGGAGAAATGGGTGTGATTGTGTGCGATGGCAAAGAGGGCATCGGTTACCTGTGTGATGCAAGTGTGTGCAGCCGCCTGGGAGATGCTGCTGATGTCTGCTGCTGATCCCTGGAATGAACCTGAGGCAAAAAAGTTGAGTGCGGTGGTGACTTTGACGGCCACTGGTAAGGTGTGTCCACCTGCTCCTCTGGGCTCCAGATCTTGCTGCACCATTGCGCAGATGTCACCCACTACTTCTCACGAAAGTTTGAGCCGCCTTTGGCACTGCTGCTCATGTTGAGGTAGCTGATCCTCTGTCTGTAGACCCTGTTTGGGGGGTATCTCCTGCACCGACGGGCTTCCACGTGCTGGCGCCTTCTGGCCTGTGCAGCTTCAGGTGGGTGAGCAGCAGCTTGGCGCTCCTGTTGTTGCTGCTGCTGTTGGTGCTGCTGTTGTTCATGGTTTTGCTGCTGCCGCGGCTGGTCTTCATCCAAATCTGATGTCCAGGAGGAAAGGAAATAAATGGTTCCCATGCTTCAGTTGAGGAAGTGCTCAGTCAAGGTGGCAAGAGGGGTTTACCAGGAGGTCACACTGGAGATGGGTGTCAGGCTCCAAACTTCCACAGCTATGGTTATGCCTGCTAAAAGTTCCCCTAGACCTGAGACAACAAAGTCCTACCACCTGCAAATGATGACTGATCAAATCTCTTATTTAATGGTGGAGCTGCAGGTGATAGTCAGTAATCCAATTGTGCTACCGCCAGGTTTCACCATCAGGTTTCATCATCGTGTTTCAGAGGAGGCATGCATCACGTGGGAAAAAAGTGTTAAAATCAGAAAGGCCTCTCAAAATGGGATTATAGGGGCAATTCAGTGGTTGTTAAGGGTCTATCCCGCTTCTTGGAGGCGGGACGGAGACAGGATCAGAAACCACGCATTTGGGAAAATTGCTTGGAGGCAGGATGGAGGCGGGGTCAGGCCCGCCCACCACTTTTTGCAATTTTAACTCCCCACATGCCTCCATTCCCGCCTCCTCGGGCCTGGCAAAATCGAGCCCTAATACTCTTGTTTTGGATTTAAGTATTTCACTCTCAAACTCAACGTGAAATTCTATCATATTATGATCACTCTGCCCCAGAGGATCCTTTACTATGAGATTAAAAATTAACCCTGTCTCATCACACAATACAAGATTTAAAATAACCTGTTCCCTGGTTGGTTCCATGGCGTATTGTTCTAGCAAAGTGTCTCAAGTGTCCTCCAGACTATCTTTACCAATTTGATTTGCCCAGTCTAGATGAAGATTAAAGTCCCCCACAATTATTGTATTACCTTTGTTACAAGCTCCTATTATTTGTTGATTTAATATTCTGTCCATTTGAATAGCTACTATTTGGGGGCCTATAAACTACTCCCACCAATGTTTTCTGCCCCTTGTTATTTCTTATCCCCACCCCTACTGATTTTACTTCCCGATCTTCTCACTACTGTCCTTCTGTCATCCTTTATTATCAGGGCTACTCCTACCTTTTCCATTCTGCCTGTCTTTTCAAAATGACAAGTACCCTGGAATATTTAGTTCCCAACCTTGGTCACCTTGCAATCTGTACTCTGTAATGGCTATTAGATCAAAGCGATTTATCTCTATTTGTGCCCCTAATTCATCTATCTTGTTATGAATGCTTCGTGAATTCAGATAAAGAGCCTTTAATTTTAACTTCTTATCATTATTCCCTGCTTTCACCTTATTCGCTGATGCACTATTTCCGTTAAACTCTCTGTCCTTTCCTGCCACACTCTGCTCATCTTTACCCAAATCACTACACTGCTCCATTGCCTTGAGTTTTCTCTTTAGATTTCTAAATTTCCCCTCACCTGACCCCCCTTTTTAGTTTAAAGCCCTATTTGACATGACACTGCAAACATTGATGTTAGGATGAATGCTTACAGTTGGCATGTACGATAGTTTACCAACTCGTAATATCATTAGATCTCCAAAGAACTGGACAGAAGTAAAGTAATAATTAAGAAAATTAACTATCTTTGCTGCCTAGTTGATTTTCCATCAGTTTGTCAGTTCCCTTCATCCTCCATTGTGATAACAAACACATGAAGATGCTTGGAAAACTGTGGCATCCATGTGCAGAAGGATTGTTTTCATTTATTTCAAAAAGACAGGATAACAAGACCAAAAATAAAAAATAATCAGTTGGATGTCATCCAACCAATGATTTTTAAAACTGTTATAGTTACTGTCATAAATCTCATCATCGAGAAACTACCTATGAAATAACACTGGACGGCCAGCTGGTGGCGCCGTCCAAGGAGTATAAATACTCGGGCGTTGGCCCCAGCTTGCCAGGGACATTTTGTAAAGACAAGGAGCTAGTGGATACAACTAGACTTCCATGTTCAGAAATAAGTTGATTAAAGCCTTGCTTTATGCTCAAACCAAGTTGAACCCCGGTAATCCGGCACCCGACGGTCCGGCACCTTCAGTGGTCCGGCACGAGGAAGTTCCTGCTGTCACATTCCCTCCCTGGGATGGGTCCGGCTCGGGTCCCGGGACCGCCGCCGGGTCAGGATCAGCGCCTGGACCGCGCAGCATCACCGACGGCTCGGCGGAGCGATGGAGCCCGAGCCGCCTGTGGGCGGCGGGGTCGGCGGCAGCACAGGGAGGGCAGCAGCAGGAAGAGGAGGAGCAGGTGGTGGCGGTGTTTGTGGTGACTTTCGACACCCTCAGTGGTTCAGAATTTTCAATGGTCTGGCACCAGCCTGGTCCCGAGGGTGCCGGATTACCGGGGTCCAACCTGTAGTGAGTTTTATTACGTCAGTTACACCAAACTGGAAATAGCTAAGCACTCATCTAGGTAACAAAACATTCTTTTTCTGCTTTGCAAAGTAACCTTTAAATTTTACTGTGTGACTGCTATTAGCCAGTTGCATTTTAAGACCATATATCCTTGTGCTTGCAGACTTAAGTTGTGGGTTATATTCTTGGACCACCAGAAGATTCTTACCTGATGCTGGATGCCTGCATAATCCTAAACTAGCATGGGAACGACCGAACTCTGCATATGCATGAGATCCGTGTATCTATGTGCAGAAAAAAATCACAGGGCATTCTGGGGTACACTCAGACGATGGGCCAGGCAGAAGGGAACCACATTTTTATGCACACACACACTTCCGCCTGTACATGTGTAAAAGAGAATTCTGGGCAACCTCAGAAGACTCGCCAGGTAGCACTGGAATAGCTGATGTTTGTCAGCTAACAATTACACGCAGGAAGAACATCGCAAATGGCGACTGTCAGCATCAAACTCTGACAGTTGGCATGTATGCTTATGTCACAAACCTGCATCATACCGTTTTGCATATACCAAATCTTTTGTGTTACATCAAGCATGGACGGTTTGACTGTGGTTTACCTCGCTAAGATGGTATTTGCTTCTTTCAATGTGTCTTTGGAAAACATTTTCCAGGATCCTGTAAAAGATGTGGGAAGCAAATTAAGTAGAATTAATTAATTTAAAAATTATAATGATAATGTACTTTCTCTTGCTGTATGCATCGAGAACATAGAGATAATTTTAGTTGTGCAAAGTTTGAGAAAGCTGTTAAAGTTGTGTATGTACAGCTCCCCCAGGGCTCAGTGCTTCGGGAGAGGTAAATTCAATGCTATGTATAGTATTGAATAACAGAGAATAGACTGGTTCCAAGTTCAATCTCTGATCTATACTAAGTTAGCTAATCTTAGTTAGGGTATTATAGGGGGTACTACAATTGGCCTCAGCTAGGGTTTCCACTCTTGATTACTGTACAATAACCCTTGCTAGAAAGTATGCATGTGTGGATGTTTGGTGATGACAGGATTGTGCTTGGCTATGGTAATACTCCTAACCTCACACATAAGAACAATGGCTATTTAACAAGGTACTGAAGGGCATTAGAATTATGGCCATTTCAGAGTTACAGACACTATTTCAGTCTCAAGATATCCACCTAGTCAGCTGAAAATGTGTAAATATCTGTTCAAGATAGCATTGGGTCCAGCGGTGTTGATCCTCCATGGGAAATATAGCCCAACAACACTGAATATCTCGTCTTACACATGAAAAATGGCCACTTGGTGAAGTACCAGAGAGCCTCTGGTGTGCATGGAATCACACCCATACTCATATGCATTTAAATCAATGGAAAGAAAAACCAGGTGGGGTGTATAGTAGGTGGCCGATCCTATATCTCCCATTTTACTTCACCACCAAACATTGAAATGACCACACACACAGAAATAAACAGTTTGACAGGAACAGACAGGGTTTTGGAATCAAGGGGTTAATTTCTAATTTTTTGCTGCTGGCAGGGAACCTTGCCCGGAGTACATATCAGAAATCTGTGTGTGTTGGGTACAGAAGCGTGTGCTGTCTGCACCCAAAATTGCCGTATTTGCTCTTGGTGGGTAAGACTCCGTGCCTCTCAACATGAAGCTGGAAAATTACCCCTCTAGAACTTATTTACAGTTAATAAATACACTTGTAAAATTGTAGCTAGTCAGGGAAATGTCCTATTTACTTTAACTTACTTGTTGGAATGGTAACCTCTGATCAATATATCATCTGTTACTTCCTTGAGAAACTGTAAATATTTCATCTCATCTTCCCTGAACAGAAACATGATATAAAAAACAGCATTATTATTATTCTGCACCAAAATTGACTGGATTGACAAAGCCCTGGCTAGACCCTATTTAGAGCACTGTGTTCAGTTCTGGGCACCACACCTCAGGAAGGATACATTGGACTTGGAGGGGGTGCCGTGCAGATTCACCAGAATGATACCAGGGCTAAAAGGGTTAAATTATGAGGGCAGCTTGAATAGACTAGACTTTTATTTCCTCAAGTATAGAAGATTAAGGGGTGATCTAATTGAGGCGTTTAAGATGATTAATGAAAGGGTAGAGAATTAATTTCCTATGTTTCTAGATCATTTACTATGGTAATCTGAAAGACTGAATATGATAACTACTCCACTCTTTATCTTGCAACACCATGCAATATCCATATTTATTAAATGCAACTTTTCATACTGTGTTATTTGAATGCTTAAATATTTTCACCTTATTTGTGCACAACATGTAAAATATGATGTGTACGACAGTTCGAGCACTTTGTCTAAAGACTAAAAGATCTTTGCATTTTCATTTAATGTACTGTTCTCTGTTGTAGTCAGAAAGAAATATGATTGACCTTTTACATTCTTTGGGCTAGATTTTCAGTATAGGCAGTTTTGGGGCGCTAACCTTAGCGCCCGCCCGAAGTTAGCGCCCGCCCCAAAGTAGCGCCCCGTTGCCGGAAATTCAGTGGCTTCGCCCTAAGAGGTTGGTGGAGCGCTAAAAGAGGCGTTCCACTACTATCTTTAGGTGCTAAGCCGGCGGTCCAGAGGGATAGCGCCCAGGCGGGGCGCAGCGCGGGTGCGGTCATTTTTGGACTGACAGCAGACCCCGTGGCGCCGACCAGCTCTTAAAGGGGGAAGGGACGAATTGGTCTGCTGCCACGCCCTGCACACTGCAGCCTTGCAAAGAGGCCTCAACACTGCTGCTCAGCCCCAGGGAGTCATGGCAACGCCAGAGAAGGCCCGTCAGCGTGCCCTGCGCTTCTCAGAGGGTGATCTGGACATAATGGTCACAGCTCTGGAGGTGAGGCGCAAGATCTTGTTCCCAGAGAGTGGGAGGAATCCAACCCACCACGACTACACCAAAGCCTGGAAGCAGATTGCCCAGAGGGTGACGTTCACCGGCGATGCCCCCAGGACCCACAAACAATGTCGTAAAAAATACAACGACCTGACCAGGATTGTCAGGGTGAGTACCCTTTCCAGTCTCCTCCTCATTCTTGCATGTACACCTGACATGATGGGCAAAGGGAGCTGAAAGTCCTATTGGCCAGCCCTCAGCCAGCAGCATTGGGACAGTCATGAGCATCAATTGGCCATTCGGCACTCTACACTCTGGCCAAGCTATTCCACCATGGGAGGCAGTGCACACTACATCAGGGCTTCACTCTGGCCAAGCTATTCCACCATGGGAGGCAGTGCACACTACATCAGGGCTTCACTCTGGCCAAGCTATTCCACCATGGGAGGCAGTGCACACTACATCAGGGCTACACTGCGCACTTACAGCCCGTCCTTTCTCTTGCAGGCTAAAGTAGCCTTTAATCGCCAGGCCCGTGCCAGGGGTGGCCGCGCCAAGCTGCAGAAGCTCACTCGGCTGGAGGAGCGTGTGTGTGTGCTCATGGGAGCCCGTGTGATCGTCCCCACAGCGTCCGGAGTAGCCGACCCTCCACTGCCCGGCAATGGTAAGGACCTCGCCTTTTGGCCCTCTCGCGTCGCACTGGCCCATCCGAGCTACCTCCTTTGCCACTGTCCCACCAATGCGCTGAATGCCACCAGTCCTAACTCCCTCGCTGACGCCGTCTCCTCACTCTGAAGCTACTCTTGTGCATTCCTGCTTTCAGCTGGTGACGACCAGGACCCTGAAGCTGCCAGTGACAGCACCTCCGAGCAGGAGGAGGAGGAGGAGCAAGCCGGACCATCGGGGGAACAGTCACGTCCCGCAGGAGAGGAGGAAATGCTTGACACCTCCTCACTGGACGAGTGCCTGGAGGAACTGTCGCAGGGCAATGCAGCTTCTGGGACCAGTGGCGTCCAGCCACCCAGGAGCCGTGCATGTGGCCCGCGGCCTTCCCCCCAAAGGGGGGAAGGATCAGAGGGGAGTGCTGCTGATCGGCACACTCGCCGCCACCAACGTGGCAAGGGTCCCCTAGTTCGGCCCCCTCCTCCCCAGCGGGAGAGTCGCGACTCCAGTCCGGACACCTTCACCTCGGAGGAGGTGCGGAAGCTGGATAAGATGGCCGAGGATTCGGACCGGCGCCACACGGAGCTCATGAGCGTGGTGGGGCGCATGCCTGAGGCCATCGAGTCGCTGGCGACCAGTGTGCGCGAGTTCGGGGCAGCAACTGCCGCGAGTGGCCGCATGCTGACTGATGCCATCAAGACCCTGGCGGATGTGATGCGGGCGCACACCAGGACAACAGGGGCACTCACTGCTGCCACACGCGCTGTCTCAGGCAGGCATCGCCAGGGCAGCCGCCGCGCTGGACCATCCCAGCAAGCCGCCCCTCGGCTGATTGTTGCGGATCCTGCAGTGCGGGCCCGGCCGAGTGCCACCGCGCCACAGCACCAGCCAGCGCATCCCAGACGCCAGCTGGCTCACATTGCGCCATCCGTCGCTGCCATTCCCCCACTGGGGCGTCAAGGGCAAGCGGCTGCAGCTGATGGTGGCCAGGCTCAGGTGCGCCACTCAGCAGACGGCCCCTCGAGGCCCAAACGCCGTGTAGGCCGCCCCCCAGCGGCATCTGGCGGAAGGGCATCTGAGCCTCAGGCGCCTTCCCCCAGCCTCGCAGCAGCCACTGGGCAGAGCTTGCGAAGGAGCAGCAGGCCGGGCAGGGGAGGCAAAAGGCTGGGCAAGGTCTCGCCCTCGCGGGCCACTCAGCAGAGGGTGTGGCCAGCTTTCCTTTTATATGGCGGTGGCCATCTTTATTTTGCCCATGGTTGTGTTGTTGGAGGGCTTATTTTTTGCGTTAGGCCGACGTTGAGGCCCGGTTTGAAGAAATGTGGAGTGACTCCTCCCCAGTTTGTGGGAGTGAGTCGTTTGTTGGGCTTTTTGTGGGGCCCGTTTATTGTTTTGGGGGATTCATGTGGGAAGGGCTTTTCATTTTTGTGTAATAAATAATTATCTTTATTCATGCAGTCTCCATGGTTGTTCTTCTTACTGTTTGTTGGCTTCGCCGGCTGAGGGCTTGCGGAGCGGCTGCATTCATCTTCCCTCATGGCCCCTGGCCATTCCCTGACAGGGGGCTTAGAAGTACCGTGTAATAAGGTGGCGTCGTGCGGCCCTTGGCCCTGAAGTTCAATGCCACCGTCACCTTCACTTCCACCGACAGAGACGTCCTGCACCTGAGCTTTGGCCGCAGATCTCGGCGAAGCAGGTGGCAGATCTCTGCAATCACCTCCTTTCGGAATCGGAGCCTTTTAACACATCGCGCGGCACTCATGTTTAGGTAGGAGCGCTGCTGGCGGTATAGCCTGACTGGGTAAGGCCTACGTGGCCGACGCCTGTAGCCCCCTCTGCCTCTAGCCAGGGCTGCCCCTCTCACAATGCGTCTGCGAGCCCTACGGACATGGAGCTGCAGCTCCGCGTTGGCACCCCATGCAACCCCCATCAAATCCTGGCAAACACTCAAATTTCCAAAAGGCCACTTGCAGCGCTCTGGCCCGAGTCCAAAAATACCTGAGCTCTTGCTGCTTGAAACCAGTTAGCTATCCTCCTTGTTGTGTCTCCAGAAATGCGTTGCACAAGAGTGTTTTCTGAAAAAAGGCTGGCCTTTATACTGGAGAGCACGTCCCCTTTAATTTGCGCCCCCCGGGGCCCGCGCTGGTTGTGTTGCATTCCTTTTTCCAAACGCTCCGGCCGCCAGCCGCACAATGGGGCGGTCCGACTGAAGTTTGGAATCGGGGTGGCCAAAGGGCGTTGCACGAGGATGTGACGTCATTTTCTGCGCACGCATCCGGCCGGGCGCTAAACTTTGCGCCGGCGCTAACGGGCAACTTAATTTGGGGCGGGGCGCAAACTGCGCTGCGCACGGGCGCTACACGCATAGCGCCCGAAAATCACTTCTCTTAAGGCGCTAACTGCTGGCGCTAGCAACTGAAAATCTAGCCCTTTGTACTGTCAATTTCACAGGGCACTATCTTCAATCAACTGTGTTTCATAACCAATTTTTCACCTGTTTACAAAGGCACAACATTATGATGTAAACACCAATAGCCCTAGATTTCCCTTCTCCTCTAGAGGTAGACTCAGTATAGAGAGCTGGAAAACATTAAAAGGAAGTTGACCCAGGAAAATAAATGGGTCAAGGCGGGATCACTCTGGGGAGCAGAAGTGAAGTCCTGGCGCACTTCTGGTGATAAACCTATATGGAAGAAAATCTAACCCATGATGTATTTACTGAACTCTTTCCTAACACTGCCTTGTGTTGTGTACAACAGGTAGTTCAAAAATGTAAAAGGCTGATTCCTCAATCAGACACTCCCAGTGCTGCTTGCCGGGAACTCCGGTTGGGAAATCATGGGGCTGTAGTGCATGATTTTTCTATTCATTATTTTAAAAGGGCAGAAAATCAGACACTACAGGTCTGTGATTTCCTGACTAGTGCCTCCTTCCTGTGAGTGCCATTCTGCACTAGAAATGCCCAGCAGGGGAATCAGAACTACAGTTTAGTAATTAAACACAATTACAAATTTTAAATTTGTAATGTGTGCTCAAACTTCAGTTTTACCAAAGCCGAAATATTCTTTTCTTAATACTTGAAGGGAAAATGCCCAATTTGGAATTCATTTTGTTTACTACTGTACTTATTTAAAAATGTCCAGATACAAGATTCATGCATTACCATGCCATCAGCTTCGATTTCGCTGTAGTGGATCTGTGCACTTTTCCAGCCAATCTTGTCGGTCTGTGTTCCTGCATCCCAACAAAAGGAACACCAATAAATCTAATCCACTTTAAAAATCCAAACAATTTTACACTGCAGAATATTAGGGACTTACTTGTTTAAGCAGCTTAAAAGGAGTCTAATTCAGAAATCATAAAAAAGGCTGGTAGGAATCTATTTTAGCTTGTGGGGAAATCATGTGCTGAATATTCATGTAAAATATCATCATGACATTGCAGATAGGTGGTGGTGCACATAATCCCCTTGCCTCAGCATTGTATAAGGCCATTGTATAAAACCTGTACTATTGCACCAGTCTGTTTTAACCCGAAGCTTAACTAAAAATAATCACTTTGTTTTATTCGTTTATGGGATGTGGGCATTGCTGGCAAGACCATCATTTATTGACCATCCCTAATTGCCCTTGAGAAGGTGGTGTTGAGCCACCTTCTTGAACTGCTGCAGTCCGTGTGGTGAAGGTACTCCCACAGTGCTGTTAGGGAGGGAGTTCCAGGATTTTGACCCAGCAACGATGAAGGAACGGTGATATACTTCCAAGTCAGGATGGTGTGTGACTTGGAGGGGAACTTGGAGGTGGTGGTGTTCCCATGCGCCTACTGCCCTTGTCCTTCTATGTGGGATAGGTCGTGGGTTTGGCCACGGTATGCCGGTGGTGGAGGGAGTGAATATTTAAAGTGGTGGATGGGGTGCCAATCAAGTGGGCTGCTTTGTCCTGGATGGTGTCGAGCTTCTTGAGTGTTGTTGGAGCTGCACTCATCCAGGCAAGTGGAGAGTATTCTATCACACTCCTGACTTGTGCCTTGTAGATGGTGGAAAGGCTTTGGGGAGTCAAGAGGTAAGACACTCGCCGCAGAATACCCAGCCTCTGACCTGCTCTTGTTGCCACAGTATTTATGTGACTGGTCCAGTTAAGTTTCTGGTCAATGGTGGCCCCCAGGATATTGATGGTGTGGGATTCGGTGATGGTAATACCGTTAAATGTCAAGGGGTGGTGGTTAGACTCTCGCTTGTTGGAGATAGTCATTGCCTGGCACTTCTGTGGCACGAATGTTACCTGCCACTTATCAGCACAAGCCTGAACGTCATCCAGGTCTTGCTGCATGCGGGCATGGACTTCTTCATTATCTGGGGAGTTGTGAATGGCTGTGCAGTCATAAGCGAACATCCCCATTTCTGACCTTATGTGGGAGGGTCATTGATGAAGCAGCTGAAGATGGTTGGGCCTAGGACACTGCCCTGAGGAACTCCTGCATGACTCCAGCCAGTGGAGAGTTTTTCCCCCCCGATTCCCATTGAATTCAGTTTTACTAGAGCTCCTTGATGCCACACTCAGTCAAATGCTGCCTTGATGTCAAGGGCAGTCACTCTCACCTCACCTCTGGAATTCAGCTCCTTTGTCCATGTTTGGACCAAGGCTGTACTGAGGTCAGGAGCTGAGTGGTCTTCGCGAAACCCAAATTGGGCATCAGTGAGCAGGTTATAGGTGAGTAACTGCCGCTTGATAGCACTGTTGATGACTGTGGTGATTATTCCTTGTTTAGTAAAAGTATTGTGATTGGTTGTTTGTTAACTGCCTTGGGATATATGTTGTAATCTCATTGGTAGTTGATGTCACATGATGTGTGGTGGCCACCTTAAATTCAGTTCTTTTCCAGCTTTGGTTGGGACTGGATGTGGAAAGATGTGCTGCAGATTTTAAAGTTAATAAAGCCTAGCTTTGGAAGGCAAATCTATTCTTTATTTCAATTTATTAACTTTATGTTAGAATGGAGCGATATCTTCAACCAGAACGATTCAAGGCTGACCCCAATTCTGCTGGAGTGGATGATAAATGGAAACATTGGTATTGTACATTTAAAAACTTTTTGGGCGTGTTGGATCAAGACTCTCTAAATAAGCTGAATATGCTGATCATCTACATTGCTCCGGATGTATATAAATATATTTTGGACTGTAAAACTTATGAAGTGGCTATTTCTACATTGGAAAAGATTTTTGTTAAACCAAAGAATGAGGTATTTGCACGTCACCTTCTATCTGCCCGTAGGCAGCAGGTGGGAGAATCTTTGGATACTTATTTACAAGCACTTCGGTGCCTTAGTGTTAACTGTAATTATAAGGCCGTGACGGCTGAAGAATATAAGGAAGAATCGGTACGGGATGCTTTTATTAATGGATTATTGTCTAGATCAATTCGTCAGTGGTTGTTAGAAAATAAGACTTTGGATCTTAAAAGTGCTTTTGAGCAAGCTTCTACATTGGATGTGGCTCAGAGAAGTTCGGATTCTTATGCTCTTTTTAATCGGCCTGCGACTATGGTTTCGGCAGTTTCGGATGAAAAGGAATTATGTGGACTTAATGGGAGTGGTTTACTAGATTCTGAAACAGTTTCTACTTCGGCGGCTGTTGCCTCTAGGATTCAGAAGTGTTATTTTTGTGGGAATATCCGGCACCCTCGTCTGAAGTGTCCTGCTCGGGAGGCTGTGTGTAGTAAATGTGGCAAGAGAGGTCATTATGCACGCGTGTGCAAATCATCAGGTTCAATTACCTCCTCCTCTCCTGGTGTGGGAGGGCCCTCCTCTACCACCTCCTCCTCTGTGACTATTCAGCCTTTAGATAGGGTGTTTATTACATCAATTTCTGCTGCATTTGCTCATGGCCTAAACAAAGCTATAGTTACGGCTCAAGTTAATGGGTTGGAAGTGAAGGTCCTTATAGATACGGGCAGTACTGAGAGTTTTATAAGTCTTCAGTTTGCGAAGGAGAAGCATTTGAAAATTTCGCCTGTTACGTATCAGGTGTGTATGGCTCAGACGACCCTTACTTCACAAATAGCTGGTTGTTGCTTTGTGAAAATGATTCTTCTAGGTAATACGTATACTGATATATGCCTATCTGTTTTGCCTAATCTCTGTGCAGATATTTTGATTGGACATGATGTGCTTCAGTTACACGAGTCTCTTAGTCTTTCATTTGGAGGGACTAAGCCACCTTTATCTATTTGTGGATTAACCTCTTTATCCATTTCTCCATTATCACTTTTTTCCAATTTGATGCCGGATTGTAAGCCAATTGCTACCAAGTCAAGAAGATATAGTAGTCAGGATAGAGAATTTATTAATTCTGAAGTTCAACGTCTCTTATTGGAAGGAATCATTGAACCTAATTGTTCGCCTTGGCAAGCACAGGTAGTTGTCACGACTAACGAGAGACGCAAGAAACGAATGGTGATAGACTATTCCCAAACTATTAATAGGTATACTCAATTAGATGCATACCCTTTGCCTAAGATTGATGAGCTTATCAATAAAGTATCTCAGTATAAGGTTTTTAGCACTATTGACTTAAAGAGTGCTTATCATCAGATTCCTATTGTTAAGAAGGATCAACCATATACGGCCTTTGAGGCTGGTGGAAAGCTGTATCAGTTTTGCCGAATACCATTTGGTGTTACTAATGGTGTAGCTTGTTTTCAACGGGCAATGGATGCTTTTATAAGTGATAACTCCCTCTCTGACACCTTTTCATACTTAGATGACATCACAGTGTGTGGCAAATCAAGGGTGGAGCATGATTCTAATTTAAAAAGATTCCTTCAAGCTGCGGAAAAAGTTGGTTTAACTTTTAATAAAGAGAAATGTATCTTTTCGACTACTGAGGTAAATCTATTGGGGTATATTATCTCGGGAAACAAGATTAAACCAGATCCAGAACGTCTGCGACCATTGATTGATTTACCTTGTCCTACTAATTCTAAGGCTTTGCAATGAGTTGTTGGACTGTTTTCTTATTATTCTAATTGGATTGCAAATTTTTCACGGAAGATCCAGCCTCTTATTCGGGTTACGACATATCCTCTATCATGGGAGGCCAGGACATGTTTTGAGAATTTTAAAAAGGATATTTTAGGAGCAGTTGTGCATTCTATTGATGAGCAGGTTCCTTTTGTGATCGAGACGGATGCTTCTGATTTTGCAATTGGGGCTACTCTGAACCAAAATGGAAGACCTGTGGCCTTTTTCTCACATACTTTGAACAATAGTGAAAAAAGACATTCTTCAATAGAGAAAGAGGCATACGCAATAGTAGAAGCATTGCGTAAATGGAGACATTATTTATCGGGGCGACATTTCACGTTGGTAACTGATCAAAAATCTGTGTCCTTTATGTTTGATGTTAAACATTTTGGAAAGATCAAAAATGATAAAATAATGAGATGGAGGATTGAGTTGGCATGTTACCATTTTGACATAGTTTATCGTCCGGGGAAGGATAATGTTGCTGCTGATGCACTGTCAAGGGCTTATTGTTCTGTGATTCACGGAGATACGCTTATTAATCTTCACAATGCCTTATGTCATCCTGGGGTTACGAGGATGATACACTTCGTACGCAGTAAGAATTTGCCCTTTTCAGTTGAAGACGTCAAGCGGATGACTTCATCATGTTCTATCCGCGCTCGGTGTAAACCGAATTTCTTTAAGCCTCAACGAGCTCATCTTATAAAGGCTACTTCTCCTTTTGAACGTTTGAGCGTCGATTTTAAGGGGCCTCTTCCTTCAACTACTCAAAACCGATATATTTTTACTGTTGTGGATGAGTTTTCAAGGTTCCCTTTTGCTTTTCCTTGTGCAGATGTATCAGCTGCTACAGTTATCAAATGTCTGACTCAACTTTTTGTCATCTTTGGGATGCCTGCGTATATCCATTCGGATCAGGGAAGTTCTTCTATGTCTTCCCAGTTGAAGGAATACCTTCAGAGTCGGGGAATTTCTACTAGTAGAACTACCCCGTATAATCCCCAGGGTAATGGACAGTGCGAACAATACAATGGGGTGATCTGGAAGGCAGCTATGTTGGCTTTGACATCCCGGAACCTTAAGAATACACAGTGGGAAATGGTACTGCCTGATGCCCTGTATTCCATTAGATCATTGCTTTCAACGGCTACTAATGTGACCCCCCATGAAAGGCTCTTTAACTATCCGCGGAGATCTACTACGGGATATTCGGTACCTTCATGGCTTACTATGCAGGGACCTGTGCTGCTTCGACGCCATGTTAGATTGTCAAAATATGATCCTTTAGTGGAGGAGGTGGAGCTGTTGGAGGCAAATTCCCAATATGCTCATATTCGATTCCAAGATGGGAAAGAAAGTATCGTTTCAATTAAAGACTTGGCTCCTTGTGGTGGCCAGCCCTCTTCTGAGGATATTAACAATAGTCATGATTTAGATAATGTGGATGCTGTTACAGATACTACGAATGTCTCCAATCCGATTGCAGATAATTATACTTCTATTAGTCAGCCCTTGATGGATGTTTATGACCATCCCAGTTTACCTTCTGATGGGATTTCTAATCCGGAAACCGTTGAAAATCGGGATATGGATAGCCTTCCTGCTGAAGATACTTCTGTGCCTTCTGGTGTGGGAGGGCAAGGAATTTCACCAAGGTTAAGAAGGTCGACACGAACAAGATATCCGGTCGACCGATTGAAAATGGACTTTTAAATTGATAGTAATGTTTTAAAATTGTTGAAATATTATATTATATTGTTTTAGTTGAGAGATACTTAATACTTATGTGCAATGTTATTATTTGTTGTTGTTCACTTAGTATTGTGTCATGTAAACAGTTTTACTCTTGTTGTGCATAGTTTTAGTTGTAAATAATTAATTATAAATTGTAAAGGTTATTTCGGTTGGAGTATATTTTAAAAGGAGGGGTGAATGTGGTGATTATTCCTTGTTTAGTAAAAGTATTGTGATTGGTTGTTTGTTAACTGCCTTGGGATATATGTTGTAATCTCATTGGTAGTTGATGTCACATGATGTGTGGTGGCCACCTTAAATTTAGTTCTTTTCCAGCTTTGGTTGGGACTGGATGTGGAAAGATGTGCTGCAGATTTTAAAGTTAATAAAGCCTAGCTTTGGAAGGCAAATCTATTCTTTATTTCAATGACACCTTCCATTACTTTGCTGATGATTGAGAGTAGACTGATGGGGCGGTAATTGGCCAGATTGGATTTGTCCTGCTTTTGGCAGTTTTCCACATTGTCAGATAGATGCCAGTGTTGCAGCTGTACTTGAACAGCTTGGCTAGAGGCGCGGCTAGTTCTGGAGCACAAGTCTTCAGCATGATAGCCGGGATGTTGTTGGGGCCCATAGCCTTAGCTGTATCTAGTGTGCTCAGCCATTTCTTGATATCACGTGGAGTGAATCGAATTGGCTGAAGACTGGCTTCTGTGATGGTGGGGACCTCAGGAGCCGGCTGATATGGATCATCCACTCGGCACTTCTGGCTGAAGATTCCTTCAAAACTATATCCTGAAGGGCTGGATCAGTGGAATTGTACTGTGTAGAGGATGCATTGATCATTTGAAGAATGAGTAACTCTACCATGTAGCAATATAACTTCTTCATTCCACATCTTCACACACTGCAAGGAACATACCAAAGTAATTCAAAATTAGGAGTGCCAATCTCTCTGTAGGAGCTGTAACAACAGCTTTCAGGACTGTAAAGCAAAGGTATTGGCCCGGATTTTCCGGGGCCTATGAACATGTATGTGGCCGTAAGTGCCCCGCAAGTTCCGGGTTCCCGCATACGCTGCGCATGCACGAAAACCCGGAACTTGCGATCGGTCAAATCTCAGCATGATAGACCCTCCGCATCCCCGGGAAATGGACATTCATTGGTAGAGAGTTGACTGCCCAGCGAATGCCTGTGAAACTCTTATGCCTGGTCAAAGCAGGCATAGGGCCTTCTTTGACCAGCGTAAGAGTTTAAATAAATATTAAAATAATTAAAAAAAAATTATTTAAACATAAATAAACTTCAATATTAGTTATAGGTTATTTTTAGCCCCTTTAAAATCTTTACATTTATTTTTCAAAAAATATTTTTTTTGTTTTAAATGTTTAATTAGTTGTATTTTAATTAATTTTGAACATGGAATGATTTATTTTTATTTAATTGGTGTGTAATTGTGTTTTTTAGGGGATTCCTATTCATGCTTATGGGGATTCCTTACATAAATGGAATCCCCATAAGCATAATGGGGACCCCCCCTTTTTGATTGGTTGGCCTGGCTCACGTGATTCCAGGGTCGCTTGTGAACCGCATGCACCCCTGGGATACGTAGGCCTTTGTGCAGGTATACACATAGAGGCCCAGGATCACAAGTTTACGAACCTCCGGGACCAACAGGTAGGTTCGTACTTTTCTTGCGGTTCAGAGGCATTCGCCCGCGGGAAGCCTCCGACTGCAAATTCAGGCCCATTGTCACATTCTGCAGTTAAATCTAGACGGTAATTTAGTTAATGTGTGAGCATTGTTCTGTGTGCCAACCTTGGAGATGCTACAATTAGAACCCGATTGAGAGAAAGCGCCCACAGAATTAAAATACCCTTTGGGCTTCTTCATTTCAAGATAGAATCATAGAATAGTACAGCAGAGAAGGAGGCCATTCGGCCCATCAAGTGTGCACCGGCTCTTTCCAAGTACAATCCAGTTAGTCCCACTCCCCGCTCTTTCCCCATATCCCTGCAATTTTTTCTCCTTCAAGTAATTACCAATTCACTTTGACTTTAAGTTCATCCACAAGTGTCTCCATCACGCTCCTTAAATGTGTTAATTTAGATGTTTTACTTTTAAGTATGTAGTGTAAACCAACTGCACAAATTAGAAGTAGTAATTTAGCAAAACAAACATAATTACAGGCGTTAAGTAACCAATATGGCCTTTGGGAACATGGATTATGGGAACATGGATTATTTATTTTCAATTATCACTTAGTCATTTACTTTTCAACAAGCCTTCTGCTCTCTGTTTGCTTTCTTTTCCTCTGTGTATATATACAGATATACACATAATACTGTGACAATTTAATCAATAATTATGTTGTTTAAGAGGCATAATCTTTTGAACAATCAAAATGTCAATACCTGTGTTTGATGCCATATTGCACAGTCTGTGTCCAGATGAACCTGAACAGGAGACATTTCTGTAAATCTGAAGAGCAAAAAATATGCGTAAAAGACAGATATTTATTTCCAAACATTAATTCTGAAAATAAACATACTGTATTGGACCAGAAATTCCTGGAGCATTGTTCTAGCACTAAAAGTGTGGCGGGCGGAACTTCTGGCCACTAGTCTTCCCTGGCGCTGACCTGGTCCCAAATCCCAGAGACAAGTTAATTTGTATAAAGCTGGGGTGCACCCATACCATTTATGAGACTCCCTGGGTATCTGCCCCATAATATTGCAAGAAGTTTGGTAGGCACCTTTCTACTGAGTTGGGGGGCTGAGTCAAGTGGGCCAAGGATCTCTATATTTTTAAAATAAAATTATCCATGTCGCTAAAGCTGTTTTCCAATAGCAATCAATCCATGCCACATTGATATACTTAGTTCCTTTGCAGATATATTAGCTGGGAGAAGGCAAACCAATCAAATTGCTCCAAATACTCACTGAAAATATTTTCACTGCCATTTTTTCCCCTGCCACCTGACTACACATAGGTTAATTACCCCAAAATTGCAGCACCTGTGCCATTACCTGGTCAGCGAACAGCAACGTTTCAAGGGCCCTTCGGTGGAAGAAGAGCACAGTAAACAGACCCCCCAAACCACTGAAGGTCTGATCATGGAGGCCCCTCCTGCTGACGCTACAAACGATGGGGTCAGTAGCAGAGCACCACAGTGGATGCAATTACTGTGTAACTGTACCCGTAGATTCCTACTCCATAATTTATAATGTAACAAAAATAAAAATGTACAAAAATTGGTAATTTTTTTTTCAATTTAACAATATAATTGCCCAACTCTTCCCATAAATAATTCCATTATGTTTTGCTGCTTGAAGCCTAATGGTTGTCCGAGGCCTGGGTGGGATCTTTACTATGATCAGGATGGGCAGTCCGCTCTCCCTTTTCTTCCTTGGGCATCAAGAGCACCAGCACTCTTCACCCACTAAAAGTATCAGAGAGTCTGAGCGAGCGGACCTGCGGGAGGAACGGAGTTGGAGACCGGGGTTAAAGGCAGCGCGGAGCAGAGGCCTGGGAGTCTGAGCGAATGAACCTGCGGGAGGAACGGAGTCGGAGACCAGGGATAAAGGCAGCACGGAGCAGAGGCCTGGGAGTCTGAGTGATAGACTACCGGCGAGGGAGACAGTCGGCAAGTGACACAACTAAGGAGTGACATCAGAATTCAAAGGTGTCGCTGGCACAAGGGAGCTGAGAGGTGAGTATCGAGTGAGTATTTGTGGCAAGTTTTTTTTGTTCTGTTTTCAGTATATTTCTGCTAAGTAGTTCATAGCCTATCTAAAAGAGGGAGGTGCTGATTGGTGGGTAGCTGTTGAGTGTTTCTTGTTAAGTTTATTTCTGCTAAATTACCTCCATAGTCTGGTAAATAGAGGCATGGCAGTCCTGTGATTTGCACATCCTGTGCCAGGTGGGAAACCCTGGACGCTTCTTGCAGGAGTGTTGCCAACTGCAGCAACTCGAGCTCCGGGTTTCGGAGCTTGAGCAGCAGCTGGAGTCACTACAGTGCATCCGCGAGGCTGAGAAATACTTGGAAAGCACGTTTCTAGAAGTGGTCACCCCGCAGCCTCTGAATGTGCAGGCAGAGAGGGAATGGGTGACCACCAGACAGAGGAGGAGGACCAGGTAGGTAGGGCAGGAATCCCCAGAATGCATCTCGCTCGCTAACCGGTTCACAGTTCTGGAAACTGGTGGGGGTGATGGCTCCTCTGGGGAGAGCAGCCAGAGCCAAGGCCATGGCACCACGGGTGGCTCAGCTGCACAGAGGGGGGGAGGATGAAGAGTGGAAGAGCAATAGTGATAGGGGATTCATTGGTTAGGGGAACAGATAGGTGTTTCTGTGGACGCAGACGTGACTCCAGGATGGTATGTTGCCTCCCTGGTGCCAGGGTCAAGGATGTCACTGAACGGCTGCAGGACACTCTGAGGGAGGAGGGTGAACAGCCAGAGGTCATTGTCCATATCGGTACAAACAACATAGGCAGAAAGAGGGATGAGGTCCTGCAGGCAGACTATAGGGAGCTAGGAAAGAGATTAAAAAGCAGGACCTCAAAGGTAGTAATTTCCGGATTACTCCCAGTGCCACGTGCTAGTGAGTACAGGAATAGGAGGATAAAACAGATGAATACGTGGCTGGAGAGATGGTGCAGGAGGGAGGGCTTTAGATTCCCGAGGCATGGGGACCTTTCTGGGGACGGTGGGACCTGTACAAGCAGGACGGGTTACGCCTCAACAGAGCTGGGACCAATATTCTCGTGGGGAGGTTTGCTAGTGCTGTTGGGGAGGGTTTAAACTAGCTTGGCAGGGGGGTGGGCACCAGCATAAAGGAGTAAAAAAGAGGAATAAGGTGTGTAAAAGAGTGAGTGTGTTGGATAGTACTAGAGAGGAATGTAGTACTAGAGGTGGAAGTAGTACCATATAAGATAGGAGCAGACTAAGAAAGACAATGAAAAATTCAAAAGAGGGTTTGGAATGCATGTACGTAAACGCATAAAGTGTGGTGAATAAGGTTGGTGAGCTACAAGCACAATTAGCCATGTGGCAATATGATGTTGTGGCATTAATGGAAACATGGCTTAAAAACAGTGAGGACTGGGCACTTAATATTCAAGGGTACAAGGTGTTCAGAAAAGATAGGAAAGGAAAGAAGGGAGGTGGGGTGGCAGTGCTGATTAAGAAAGACATTGTAGTGTTGGAAAGGGAGGATTTTTTTAGGGGACAAGGACAGAATCCATTAGGTCAGAGTTGAGGAGCAAAAAGGGTATGATCACGCTATTGGGGGTATTCTACAGGCTTCCAAATAGTGAGTGGGAGGTAGAGGAGCAAATCTGCAGGAAAATCGCAGAGATATGCAAGAGCTATATAGTGGTGATATTGGGGGACTTTAATTACCCAAATATCGATTGGGATAATGCTAGTGCAAAGGGAAAGGAGGGGGAGGAATTTATGAAATGTGTTCAGGAGAATTTCCTTGACCAATATGTTCTTGGCCCAACTAGGAAGGAGGCATTGTTGGATCTGGTGTTGGGTAATGAGGTGGGCCAGGTCGACCAAGTGTCTGTGGGAGAACACTTGGGTACGAGTGATCATCGTATCATAAGATTTAGATTAGCAATGGAGAGGAGCAAGGACCAATCTAGAGTGGAACTTCTAAACTGGAATAGGGCTAACTTCAATGGGATGCGAAAGGATCTAGCCAGGGTAAAATGGAACCAAAGACCGACAGGAAAACTGTAATGGAACAATGGGTGATCTTTAAGGAGGAGATGTTCCAAGTACAGGCTAGGTATATTCCAACAAGAGGGAAGAGTAAGGGAACCAAAGCAAGGGCTCCTTGGATGACGAGGGAGATAGAGAAGATGATGAAACAAAAAAAAGAGGGTGTATGATGAATGTCAGGTGAATTCTTCAAGGGAGAACCAGGCCAAATACAATAAGTTGAGAGGGGAAGTGAAGATGAAAATAAGATTAGCAAAGAGAGAACATGAGAGTAGAATGGCAGATAACACAAAAGGGAACCCAAAAATCTTCTACTGGCATGTAAACAGTAAGCGGGTAGTAAGAGGCAGGGTGAGGATTATTAGTGTAGTGTATGTACTTTGCAGAAGGAACTATATTCTGCAGCCCCTGTATACTGCAGTACCAGTAGTGACCATCCCTGTATATAAGCCTGTGTAGTAACATTTGCATAGTAGTTCCAGGTTGCCTCCATACAGTAAAGACCTGTTATAACCAACTCCTGCAGTCCGTGTCTCAATTATACATGGACATAATACCGGCGATGAGCAGATATGAACTTACCTACAGTCTGCACCACCTCATGGGGATCCATCCCTGAAGCGAAGTTATCAGAGGTCGAGGCCAGAAGGAAGAAAGAAACAGAAGAAACGGGCGTCGACCGTGGGCATCCGCCTCTGAGTCAGCGGAGTTGAAGATTTGCAGGAGAGGCTGTCGAGAGCGGGGCTTGGTTATCCTGTCGATGGTGCTTCAGCTAATCGGGCTGGTGGCAGGTAGTACACTGATCCTTCCTGGGCTGCGGCGGTCTAGAGCTCGAGCGGGTGGCTTTGCAACGGGGCCGAGCAGTGTTGTCGGGAAGAGGAGGGAGAGAGAGAGGGTGGAGCACACAGGGCGCGGCCGGTGCTACGAAGCCGGGCAGCGTACAGACCCGAGAAGAGGGAGGCAAGAGTCTCGCAGGGTTGTTCCGACGACGGGGAAATAATAAAAATTAAACGCGCAGAAAGCCACGAGGAGCTGCAGTTTGCCACGGGAACCGCGGAGAGTGGCGTTAGCAGCAGCGCGGGGGGAAGTGCGCGAAGACCATAGGGCATCGCCTTCAAGGCATAAAACGCCAGCAACAGCGCTAGCAACAGCGGAGGAGGCAAAGCGTGGGAGGCGCCGTTTTGTTAAATCGGGGAAGAAGGCAAAGCGCGGGAGGCGCCATCTTAGATTTCCAAGATGCCGAAGACTGGCAATATCACTGCCTTCGATAATGCAATAGAAGACTGGACCACGTATGTGGAAAGAGTCGAGGTATATTGCAAGGCAAACGAAGTAGCCGATGAGAAAAAGGCATCGGTACTGCTAAACTTAATGGGCGCAAGAACGTACGGCCTATTGTGGGACCTGATTACTCCAGCCAAACCGAAGGTGAAGAGTTTTAACGAAATTGTTGCTATCCTACAGGAACACCTAAATCCTACACCGCTGCTGATAGCAGAAAGATTTAAATTCCACAGGAGAAATCAGCATAAAGATGAGAGCAATGCTGATTACTTTACGGAACTACGCAAGCTATCAAAGCACTGCCAGTTCGGAGCAGGACTGGCAGATACCTTACGGGACAAATTTGTCTGTGGACTCCAGAAGAGGTTACTCTCAGAGAAAGAGCTGACGCTAGAGAAGACTTTCAGCGTGGCAGTATCGTACGAAGCAGCAGCAAGGGGAGCTGTGGAAATACAGGAAAAGCCACAGGAATACGGCACCCACGAAATCACACGGGGATTTGCAAAATGTTATCGCTGCGGCAGAACTAACCATGACCAGAAGGACTGCTGGTCCAAGGACAAAATATGCAGGCAATGCGGAAAGATGGGACACATTGCACGGGTTTGCAGGTCTGGGAAGAAGACCAACGACAACAAAAAGGCTACTAAGGAACTGTACAGGAAAGTACAAAAGATGACGGACAGTAGTTCCGAAGACCAGATGAGCGATAGTGAATCTGGGAACAAGGGACTAAGCTGTCTCAAACTTCACAACGTAATCGCAAAAGAGGATCACCAAACCATTTGTGTCACCTTCACGATAGCAGGGTCCCAAGTCAAAATGGAATTGGATACAGGATCAGCTTTAACCGTCATGAATCGACGAGACTACGAGCGGCTATTCTCACACATACCCTTGAAAGAGACATCCATTGTCTTGAAGACGTATACGGGGCAAAAAGTATACCCCAGAGGAAAAATAAGGGTGCCTGTCGAATACAACGGCAAGGAAAGACAGAAATTGTATCTGTACATACTGCAAGATGGTGGACCACCGTTATTGGAACGTGAATGGATCAGAAAGATAAGTTTAGACTGGCACTCCGTTCAGGCACTGACGGTGGCTGGTAAAAAGGATGACGACGTCACTCCTGGACGATTGTCAACAATCTTAGCTAACGCCAAAGAGGTATTTCAACAAGAACTGGGAACTCTTAAAGGCGTAACCGCCTCGATAAAAATAGAAGAGAATGCAATTCCCAAGTTTTTCAAAGCAAGACCGGTACCATATGCAATTCGCCCAGCCGTCGAGGCAGAGCTGGAGAATCTGGAGAATGCAGGCGTGTTATCTAAGGTAGACTGGAGCGAGTGGGCGACACCCATCATTCCTGTCATGAAGAAAACGTTAAACAATAAGTCTGAGGAGCCAAGGAAGGTTCGCATCTGTGGGGACTTCAAGGTGATGGTGAACCCAGTCCTTCACACTGTACAATATCCTCTTCCAAGGATAGAAGATATCTTCGCCTCACTATCTGGAGGGAAGCGTTTTACAAAAATTGACCTAGCACAAGCATATTTGCAGATGGAGGTTGAAGAATCCTCTAGGAAGTATCTCACGATAAACACTCACAAAGGTCTTTACCAGTATAATCGACTGGTATTCGGAGTAGCATCAGCTCCGGCGATATGGCAAAGAACAATGGTGTTAAGCATTACACATCCGCCCCATATCATCCAGCCACTAATGGATTGGCCGAGAGGTTCGTTCAAACATTCAAGAAGGCTATCAAGGCAATGTGTAATGAAGATATACCCCTACAGCACAAGGTGGATAACTTCTTGTTTGCCTACCGGAATGCGACACATGCGGTTACCAACCAAACTCCAGCCATGATGTTCTTCAATCGAAGACTACGATGCCGCTTGGATTTGGTTAAGCCAAACATCAGAAGAGATGTGGAGAACAGGCAGTTTCAGAATATGAATGAAAGGCCGACCAGGAGTTTTAAGATAGGTCAACCAGTTTTGGCCCGGGACTACCGCACAGAGAAATGGCAGCCAGGAACGATCTGTACACGGCAAGGACCTCTAATGTATACCGTGGATGTTGGAGAGAGCATTGTAAGACGCCATGCTGACCAGATTCTAGAGTCACTGGGAAACGTCAACTCCACACCACGATTTGATACACCTGGTGATGAAACCGAAGTACCAATTGCATCTACCTCAGAATCGGTGATATTGGAAGCAGACGAACCAAACAACGACATTGATCCCGACTCAACATTGCCAGAAGAACCTGATACCCCAAAGGGGCGTTATCCAGACAGAATCAGGAAGCCTCCTCAAAGACTGAACTTATAATTGCTTAACTTCAACTAATGTATCTAGCAACTGTAATTGTAAATATGTTATTTACTTATTAATCGAATGGTATGTACTGTTTAGCTAAAAGGGGAAGAATTGTAGTGTATGTACTTTGCAGAAGGAACTATATTCTGCAGCCCCTGTATACTGCAGTACCAGTAGTGACCACCCCTGTATATAAGCCTGTGTCGTAACATTTGCATAGTAGTTCCAGGTTGCCTCCATTCAGTAAAGACCTGTTATAACCAACTCCTGCAGTCCGTGTCTCAATTATACACGGACATAATAATTAGGGACAAAGAAGGTGATATATGCTTAGAGGTGCAGGGCAAGGCTAGAATACTCAAAGAGTACTTTGTATTGGAGGTGGATGCTGACAAATTATTGGTAGAAGTGGAAAAGGTAGAAGCAATGGAAGGGGTGACAATTGATAGACAGAATGTACTAGAAAGACTGTCTATGTTTAGAGTGGATAAGTCACCTCGTCCAGATGGATGGCATCCCAGGTTGCTAAGGGAATTGGGGGAGGAGATAGCAGAAGGGTTGCCATAATTTTCCAATCTTCCATAGATGTGGGGGAGGTGCCTGAGGATTGAAAAGTGCCAAATGTGACACCATTGTTCAAGAAAGCGTGTAAGGACAATCCTAGTAACTACAGGCCGGTCAGTTTAACATCAGTGGTGGGTAAAGTTTTAGAAACAATAATCAAGGAAAAAATTAACGGGCACTTGGAGAGGTTTAAGCTAATTAAGGAGAGCCAACACGGATTTGTAAAAGGCAGAACGTGTTTGACTAATGTAATTGAATTTTTTAATGAAGTAACAGGGAGGATTGATTAAGGGAATGCAAAGGATGTTGTCTACATGGATTTTAGGAAGGCATTTGACAAAGTACCACATAGAAGGCTGATTAACAAAATCGAGGCTCATGGAATAGGTGGGTCAGTGGCAGCTTGGATAAGGAATTGGCATAAGGACAGAAAACAGCGAGTTGTGGTAAATGGCTGTTTTTCAGACTGGAGGATAGTAGACAGTGGTGTTCCCCAAGGGTCAGTGCTGGGGCCACTGCTTTTTTTGATATATATAAATGACCTGGATATTGGAATATAGAGTAGAATTTCTAAATTTGCTGTTGACACCAAACTTGGGGGTGTGGCAAACAGCGATGATGATACCAATCGACTGCAACAGGACATAGAAAGGCTAGCAGAATGAGCAGACAAGTGGCAGATGGAATTTAATACAGAGAAATGTGAGGTGATGCATTTTGGCAGAAGGAACAGGGAGAGGCAATATACACTTAATGGCACAGTTTTAAAGAGTGTCCAGGGACAGAGGGACCTGGGAGTTAATGTGCATAGGTCTCCGAAGGTGGCGGGACATATTGAGAAAGTGGTTAGCAAAGCATATGGGATCTTGGGCTTCATAAATAGAGGTATTGAGTACAAAAATAAAGAAGTTATGCTGAACCTTTATAAAGTGCTGGTTAGGCCACAACTGGAGTATTGCGTCCTGTTCTGGTCACCACACTTTAGGGAGGATGTGAAAGTACTTGAGAGGGTGCAGAGGAGATTTACCAGAATGGTCCTGGGGATGGGGGATCTTAGCTACAAGGACAGGTTGGCGAAGCTGGATTTGTTTTCATTAGAGCAAAGGAGGTTGAGGGGTGATTTGATAGAGATGTACAAGATTATGACGGGTTTGGATAGGCTAGACGGGAAAAGGCTGGTCCCAGTAGTTGAAGGTACAAGGACTAGGGGACACAGATTTAAGGTTTTGGGCAAGAGATACAGGAGTGAAGTGAGGAAAAACTTTTTTACGCAGCGATTGGTGAGGACCTGGAACTCGCTGCCGACGGAAGTGGTGGAAACGGAGACACTCAATGTTTTCAAGGGGAGACTGGATAGGCACTTGATAGAAATAAACTTGCAGGGCTACGGGGATAGAGCCGGGTAATGGGACTGACTGGATTGCTCTACAGAGAGCCAGCACAGACTCGATGGGCCGAATGGCCTCCTTCTGTGCCGTTATGACTCTCTGACTCTATGGGCACGATCTTGCCAGCCCTGGGGAGGTGGGTTTGGAGGCAGAACTGCCGGGAAAATGGCAGAATCTGTCCCCAACCCGCCTCCAGGCCATTTTCCCAGGAGGCGGGTAGCCGACCCGTGCCGGGTCCCGTCTCCTGTTGGTGGGAAGGGATTACAGCCACAGGTAGTTAACAGGCAGATAAGATAATTATCCCCATTTTATCCACACAAGTGCGGGCTTCTCAAAGGCTGCGAACCCTGCTGAGGTCACCGAGGCGAGTAGTGGGTCTGCGGGGGTCGGAGGGGTGCAAAAGTGGGCTGTGAAGGTAAATGATGGGTGCAAGTGTGAAGAGATGAGTATGTGAGGTAAGTGGAAAGTGTTAGAAAAAGTTTACTTACCTTTGTTTCTTCCTGCAGGCTTTAATTGTTGGGGATACGGAGAGTCTCGCCTCTCTGCTGCAGAGATGACAGATGGCTGCTGCATTCTCCAATGCAACAACCATCCAATTTCTGCTAAAGAAAGAGGTTTGATGAGTCTTGAATACAAGAACACATCAAACTACAGAGAATGTCAGTGTTTGACAGCTTCACAGAGCTGTCAAACGATGACAATTCATCTGTCAAACATTCCCCTGGGCGGGCTTAACAAGGTCAATCAAGGAAAAATAGCGTGGGTTGGCCAGAAGTCGATGGAGGCGGGACTAAAACCCGACAAGTGGGAGTCCCACCTCCAAAAGCTCCTCATTGGCAAAATCCAGCCCTATGACTCTATGTATGGCTAACCTCTCAGAATGTACTCAGGATCTTGCAGTATGCTACCCATCTTCCCTAACAGCAATAGCTTTTATGTCCAATCCCTTGCTCCTCTTCCCCTCTAATCCACTGCTGAAGCTACATGTGCTCTGCTCTAGGATTTTACTTTTATTCTTTTTTAATTCAACCCACCTTCTTAACACTGTTTCCTGTGTACCCCAGATCCCATTCTCACTCGAATTCTTGGCACTGGCTTCTACCCTCCATTTCACCCTAGCTCCCTCATGTCTGACAAGCAAAGCTGAGGAAGATCTGCTAGCATTTTTAAAATTAATTTATTGAACTTTATTAATTTATAGCAGTGCCCCACTATTTTTAACTAAAGGAATACTCTAGAAAGGCTCACTGTTTTGGTGAGACTTATACTAGCATCGTTCAGTTTATTAGATAACAAATTAAGTTTAAACACGTCCAAATTTCATGCTTTTATACACAGTGTACAGGATAATTGTGACCATTATATTCACAATTAACTTTTTTTCAGAGCACAATAATGCTTGAAATATCAAGGGATGCTGTGAAAGTGCTAAGAACTGACTGAAATTACATTGGCCCGGAATTAGAAAGTTGCCCACAAAGATCTAACAATCTCTGTGGCGTGAATTTCAGCTCTCCCGACCTTAGTTTGAATTTGGCGCAAAATCAAACGAACCTCCAGCGTCCAGCAACAGTGATGTCATCAAGCAGGCTAAGCAGCCAATCACATTCAAGAATTCTCACAGACATCAAACCAGGAAGTAAAATGCACAGATTATAATTTACTTTTTATAAATTTTACAGAGAGCAAAATAAACATTAGGACATACACATAGGATTAAAGTAGAAGCTGAAATATCATAAACAAACAAAAAAATATTTTATTAAAAGCCATGTAATTCTTATCATATTAATGGAAAAATTTGACATTCCACAAATATAAAATTAGTTTCAGGGCCAAATGGTTGTTCAGCAGTCAATACGCCGTTAAAAACCCAGTTACACCTCTTTCGGGTGGGGGGAGGGTGGTGGTGGGCGTGGTTTAACAGCGATATTCCAGCATAATAGGGGAAGTTTTCATCAGGAACTTATTTGAATTGATTGCTGGCTCTGGGTAGTTCCATAGCGCAATCTGCATGCATTATCTGTCTTGTCTGAAATCACTTAGAACAGTTCTTTTTAGTTCAGAATTGCTGTAAAAGACTTGTTCGGATTTTGCGGTCAGCGGTGAACAAACTGCGCTTGCCGTTCATTGCACTTACACTTGCTCACAGACTTTCTGTGGGCTTTTGCACTGTGATTTACGGTAACTAGTGAGCCAAAACAGTGCAGCGCCCTCTACAAGGGATCTGGGACCTGTGTGAACAGGGCAAGCAACGTGTGTCGCCTCAACCAATCAGACTGAAGAATCCTTACTGAGACACGCAAGGTCTAAACCAAGAAGTGTAAGTTAGAATATTTAATTCAATGTAAAATCACGTACAGAAAGCAAAATAAAGAAAGACTTGCATTTATACAGTGCCTTTCACGACCACTGGACATCCCAAAGCACTTTACAGCCAATGAAGTACTTTTTGAAGTGCAGTCACTGTTGTAATGTAGGAAACACAGCAGCCAATTTGCGCACAGCAAGCACCCACAAACAGCAATGTGATAATGACCAGATAATCTTTTTTTTTAGTGACGTTGATTGAAGGATAAATATTGGACAGGACACCAGGGATAACTCCCCTGCTCTTCTTCGAAATAGTGCCATGGCATCTTTTGCGTCCACCTGTCTCATCTCATCTGAAAGACGGCACCTCTGACAGTGCAGCACTCCCTCAGTATTGCACTGGAGTGTCAGCCTAGATTTTTGTGCTTAAGTCTCTGGAGTGGGACTTAAACCCACAATCTTCTGACTCAGAGGCAAGGGTGCTACCAACTGAGCCACAACTGACACTCAAGAGGGAATGAAAGATGGAATTAAGAGAGAGAGAGAGAGAGAGAGACAAAAGAGACAGAAAAAGAAAGTACCAGAGAGGTGGTTTGGCAGTAATTAAGGTTTATCACGCCGTTAAAAGTTTACTTACACTTGAATGGACAAGCCCTAACTTTTTCTGGCATGCTTACTGGGTATCTAGTGGGTAATTACCACAACTTCACGCCATTGCATGTTTGCGAATGCTGACTCTCTCGGCGAGGTACCGGTGTAGGGCAACTCGGACAGCAACTTCCTGATTTCCACGTTTAACTGCATTTATGTGGATGTCAGAAGTTGCTGTCCGATTTACTCCTTAATAACGATGAGCACCGATAGCCTTACTGTTATTTTTACCGCAAAATCCAGGCCAATGTAAAAAGTATTTTCCAGTGCCTGAACATCCCTATTTTCACAAGAATGTTGCAAGACGAGGCAAAAAAGAGAACTATGAACTTCGGCTATAAGGTAGTGAGGCACCCTGAGCAGGTACCGGGGACACTGAGGGGGAAGGCTCCCCACAACGTCAGCCGGGCAGTGTGGAAGCAAGTGGTAGTTGTTGTGAATGTACCTTTAAGAGAATAACTGGTCTCAGACTGCAGTACCGGCAGTGACCACCCCTGTATAAAAGGCGCTAGTGAGCCTCTGTTGTTTTCAGTTTCACTATTGACTCCCATCAGTAAAGACTTGTTTTGTTCAACTCCTGCTGTCCGTGTCTCAATCATTCACGGACATAATACTGGCGACGAGCCGATACGAACCTACCTACAGTCTGCACCACCTCCTGGGATCCATTCCTACAGCGAAGTGAGCAGAGGTCGAGGCCAGAAAGAAAAGAAAGTAAGAGGCAGTAGAAACGGGCGTCGACCGTGGGCATCCGCCCCTGTGTTAGCGGAGTTGAAGATTGCTGGAGAAGCTGTCGGAAGCGGGGCCTGGTTCCTGTCGACGGTGCTTCAGCTAATCGGGCTGGTGGCAGGTAGTACACTGATCCTTCCTGGGCTGCGGCGGTCGTGAACTCGAGCGGATGGCTTGCAACGGGGCCGAGCAGCGTTGTCGGGAAGAAGAGAGAGAGAGGGTGGAGCACACAGGGCGCGGCCGGTGCTACGAAGCCGGGCTGCGTATAGACCCGAGAAGAGGGAGGCAAGAGTCCCACAGGGTTGTTCCACGACGGGAAAATAATAAAAAAAAGAAATATTAAACGCGCAAGAAACCGCGAGGAGCTACAGGTTGCAACGGGAACCGCGGAAAGCAGCGCTAGCAACAGCGGGGAAGAAGGCAAAGCGCGGGAGGCGCCATCTTAATCAGCGGGGAAGAAGGCAAAGCGCGGGAGGTGCCATTTTGTTAAATCGGGGAAGAAGGCAAAGCGCGGGAGGCGCCATTTTAGATTTGCAAGATGCCGAAGACTGGCTGTATCACTGCTTTTGATAATACAATAGAGGACTGGGCCACGTATGTGGAAAGAGTCGAGGTATATTTCGAGGCAAACGAAATAGCTGATGAGAAAAAGGCATCGGTATTGCTAAACTTAATGGGCGCTAGAACGTACGGCCTATTGCGGGACCTGATTACTCCAGCCAAACCGAAGGCGAAGAGTTTTAACGAAATTGTTGCTGTCCTACAGGAACACCTAAACCCTGCACCGCTGTTGATAGCAGAAAGATTTAAATTCCACAGGAGAACTCAGCATAAAGATGAGAGCAATGCTGAGTACCTTACGGAACTACGCAAGCTATCAAAGCACTGCCAGTTCGGAGAAGGACTGGCAGATAACCTACGGGACAAATTTGTCTGTGGACTCCTGAGTGAAGGAACACAGAAGAAGTTACTATCAGAGAAAGAGCTGACGCTAGATAAGACTTTCAGCGTGGCAGTATCGTATGAAGCAGCAGCCAGGGGAGCTGCAGAAATTCAACAAAAGCCACAGGAATACGGCACCCACGAAATGACACGGGGATTTGCAAAATGTTATCGCTGCGGCAGAACTAGCCATGACCAGAAGGACTGCTGGTCCAAAGACAAAATATGCAGGCAATGCGGAAAGATGGGACACATTGCACGAGTTTGCAGGTCTGGGAAGAAGACCAGCGACAACAAAAAGGCTACTAAGGGACCGTACAAGAAAGTACAAAAGATGACGGACAGTAGTTCTGAAGACCAGATGAGCGATAGTGAATCTGGGAACAGGAGACTAAGCTGTCTCAAACTTCACAATGTAATCGCAAAAGAGGATCACCAAACCATTTGGGTCACCCTCACGATAGCAGGGTCCCAAGTTAAAATGGAATTGGATACAGGATCAGCGCTAACCATCATGAATCGACGAGACTACGAGCGGCTATTCTCACACATACCCTTGAGAGAGACATCCATCGTCTTGATGACGTATACGGGTCAAAAAGTATACCCCAGAGGAAAAATAAGGGTGCCTGTCGAATACAATGGCAAGAAAATACGGAAATTGTATCTCTACATACTGCCAAATGGTGGACCACCGTTATTGGGACGTGAATGGATCAGGAAGATAAACTTAGATTGGCACTCCATTCATGCAATGACGATGGACGGTAAAAAAGATGAAGACGTCACTCCTGGACGATTGTCAACAATCTTAGCTAACGCCAAAGAGGTATTTCAACAAGAACTGGGCACGCTTAAAGGCGTAACCGCCTCGATAAAAATAGAAGAGAATGTAGTTCCCAAGTTTTTCAAAGCAAGACCGGTACCATATGCAATTCGCCCAGCCGTCGAGGCAGAGCTGGAGAATCTGGAGAAGGCAGGCGTGTTGTCTAAGGTCGACTGGAGCGAGTGGGCGACACCCATCGTTCCTGTCATGAAGAAAACGTTAAGCAATAAGTCCGGGGAGCCAAGGAAGATTCGCATCTGTGGGGATTTCAAGGTGACGGTGAACCCAGTCCTTCACACAGTACAATATCCTCTTCCAAGGATAGAAGACATCTTCGCCTCAATGTCTGGAGGGAAGCGTTTTGCTAAAATTGACCTAGCACAAGCATATTTGCAGATGGAGGTTGAAGAGTCCTCTAGGAAGTATCTCACGATAAACACTCACATAGGTCTTTACCAGTATCATCGATTGGTATTCGGAGTAGCATCGGCTCCGGCAATATGGCAAAGAGCGATGGAACAAGTCCTGCAAGGGATTCCGGGGACTCAGTGTTACTTGGACGACATCCTGGTGACAGGTGAAGATGACAGTGAACACCTTAACAACCTAGAACAGGTGCTCACTAGACTACGGGAACATGGGCTACGAGCCAACCGCCCCAAGTGCGAGTTTTTTAAGAAACAGATATCGTATTGTGGCCACGTGATTGATGAAGAGGGGTTACATAAGTCCCCTGACAAAATTGAAGCGGTTGTTAAGGCCCCAGCACCTGAAAATGTGTCGCAACTGAGGTCATTCCTCGGATTGGTGAATTACTACAATAAGTTTTTGCCGAATTTGTCGAGAATTCTGCACCCACTGAACGCCCTGCTATGAACGGGGGTAGCATGGAAATGGAGCGATGATTGTAAGCGGGCCTTTCAGAAGAGTAAGGACTTAATCACTTCAAGGGAAGTATTGGCTCACTACAACCCAGCACTGCCGATCAGACTGGCGTGTGATGCGTCTCCCTACGGCATTGGGGCGGTACTGTCACGTAAATTCCTTGATGGTTTAGAGAGGCCGATAGCTTTTGCGTCATGCTCGTTAACTTCTGCCGAGCGTAACTACGCCCAGATTGACAGAGAGGCCCTCAGCTTAGTGTGGGGGGTGAAGAAGTTCAATCACTACCTGCACTGTCAAAAATTTACTCTACTAACCGATCATCAACTTCTTGTCTCCATTTTCAACCCTCAGAAGGGCGTACCAATAATGACAGCACAACGGCTGCAGAGGTGGTCCCTTTTCCTAGGGGCACACCAATATGACATCGAGTACAAAGGAACTAAACAGCATGGGAATGCTGATGGATTGTCACGCCTACCGTTGCCGATGGTGGAAGAAGAAGACCTTGCAGTGGATCCAATGGAGTTATTCCACTCGACCATAGTCGAATGTCTCCTTGTGACGAATGCAAACATAGAAAAGGAAACACGGAATGACCCGACACTATCACGGGTCTATGATTTAACGGTGAAGGGATGGCCAGCACATGGCGAACCACTGCTGCCAGCATTCTCGCCGAGAAGAGAACAGCTGTCAGTGTGCAGAGGAACCTTGATGTGTGGATCCAGAGTAGTAATTCCACCTAAGTTGACGGATAGAGTGCTCAAATGAGCTTCATGAGGGTCATCTGGGTGGGGTAAAAATGAAGAACTTAGCCAGAGCGTTTGTGTGGTGGCCAGGAATCGATAGAGAAATCGAAGAGATGACCAAGAGCTGTGCAGGATGCCAGAAGGTCCAAAACGCCCCCCCACAAGCTCCTCTGCATCCATGGGAGTGGCCCTCATCTCCATGGCAAAGGGTGCACATTGATTTTGCTGGTCCCTTCATTGACTCGATGTTTTTAATTGCGGTGGATGCACAAAGTGGCCAGAGGTAATAAAAATGTCCTCAACCACCACGGAAAAAACTATCACAGTTTTACGAACCATATTCGCCAGGAATGGGCTGCCTGAACAGATTTGCTCTGACAATGGACCACAGTTTGTGTCTGAAGAGTTCCGGAGGTTCTTAAAGAACAATGGTGTTAAGCATTACACATCTGCCCCATATCATCCAGCCACTAATGGATTGGCTGAGAGGTTTGTCCAAACATTCAAGAAAGCTATCAAGGCAATGTGTAATGAAGATATACCCCTACAACACAAGGTGGACAACTTCTTGTTTGCCTACCGGAATGCGACACATGCGGTTACCAACCAAACTCCAGCCATGATGTTCTTCAATCGAAGACTACGATGCCGCTTGGATTTGGTTAAGCCAAACGTCCGAAGAGATGTGGAGAACAGGCAGTTTCAGAATATGAATGAAAGGCCGACCAAGAGTTTCAAGATAGGTCAACCAGTTTTGGCCCGGGACTACCGCACTGAGAAATGGCAGCCAGGAACGATTTGTACTCGGCAAGGACCTCTCATGTATACCGTGGACGTTGGAGAGAGCATCGTAAGACGCCATGCTGACCAGATTCTAGAGTCACTGGAAAACGTCAACTCCACACCACGATCTGATAGCACGGTGGCATAGTGGTTAGCACTGTTGCCTCACAGCGCCAGGGACCCGGGTTCGAATCCGGCCTCGGGTGACTGTCTGTGTGGAGTTTGCACATTCTCCCCGTGTTTGCGTGGGTTTCCTCCGGGTGCTCCGTTTCCTTCCACTGTCCAAAGATGTGCGGGTTAGGTTGATTGGCTATGATAAATTGACCCTTAGTGTTAGGGGGGATTAAATACGTGGGGATAGGGTGGGATATGTGTTGGTGTAGGGGTTATGGGGATTGGGTGGGACATGTGTCGGTGCAGGCTCGATGGGCCGAAATGGCCTCTATCTGCACTGTGGGGTTTCTGTGATTCTGTTCTGTGATTCTGTGACCTGGCAATGAAATCGACGTACCAATTGCAGCTACCGCAGAACCAGTGATATTGGAAGCAGATGAACCAAACAACGACATTGATCCCGACTCAACATTGCCAGAAGAACCTGATACCCCAAAGAGGCGTTATCCAGACAGACTCAGGAAGCCTCCTCAAAGACTGAACTTATAATTGCTTAAACTTAACCAATGTATCTAGCAACCGTAATTGTGATTGTAATTAGTTATCATTTAGTTGTTAAATGAATGTTATGTACTGTTTATCTAAAAGGGGAGGAATTGTTGTGTATGTACCTTTAAGAGAATAACTGGTCTCAGACTGCAGTACCGGCAGTGACCACCCCTGTATAAAAGGCGTTAGTGAGCCTCTGTTGTTTTCAGTTTCACTATTGTCTCCCATCAGTAAAGATTTGTTTTGTTCAACTCCTGCTGTCCGTGTCTCAATCATTCACGGACATAATAGTAGTGGCCTTGAGTGCCACTTTGTTGATGCTGCAGACTGCGGAATTGTGCTGGAAAAACTACAGTGGCCTGACTAGGACTGGCAAGGAGACAAACTCAGCAGGCTCTTCAAAATAATAAAACAAAACAAAACCAAAATAATGCAGATTTTCCTTTCTCGGCAGTTGCTGCTGCCTGATGTTTTGAGTTTTGTTTCATGTTATTTAAAAGGAATAGGCCTAGAAATTCAGTTGTTAGCGCCAGCCGCTAGCGCCTTAGGAGAAGTGGGGCGCGAAGCGGCTAGCGCCCGGGCGCAGCGCGATCTGCGCCTCTCGCGAACTTCAGTCAAGATTTAGCGGCGGCGCAAAACCGCAGCGCCCGCTCAGCTGCGCGCGCAGATCCTGATGTCATTTGATGGTGCAACGCCCTTGGTGCACCCCGAACCGGAACTTCAGTGGCGCCCCCCTTCTGTGCGCCTGGCGCCCCCAGCGACTGGTTGAGTGGAACGGTTCCCAGTCGCTGTGGGGCGCGGGGGGCGCTATTTAAAGGGGACTCTTCCTGCATTCTTTGTGGCAGCCATTATGTTCCACTCCCTCTGTGTGAGAGAGAGAGAGATTTGGAGAGAGACAAAGGGAGAGAGCTTTCTGCTTTGACTCAGTGCTCGCACAGGTACTTCTGGCTTCGGGCCAGAGCTTTGCACTTGGATTTAACTTTCAGTGCCATAGCCTTGAGTCGCCACATATAATGGGGGACAATGATCTAAGAATATGCATGGATCCAAAGGACTTAAATGCAAACATAAAACGTGAACACTACCAGATTCCCAAGTGAGAAGAAATCACCAGTGAAATGTCAGGTGCCAGATACTTTACAAAGCACGATGCCTCACAAGGATTTTGGCAACTAAAACTGGATGAAGAGAGCACCAAATACTGTACCTTCAACACACCATTTAGCAGGTATTGTTTCCTCAGAATGCCTTTCGGGATAATATCTGCATCTGAAATCTTTCATAGAGCGATGGAACACATAATTGAAGGTCTGGAAGGAGTTTGGGTCTATGTTGATGACATCATCATCTGGGGCTCCACACTGAAAGAACACAATGAGAGACTGACTAAAGTGCTACAGAGCATACGCCGGAATGGACTGAAGCTCAACAAAGCCAAGTGTCAGTTTGGCGTCCAGGAAGTCACTTTCCTAGGAGATAATCTATCTGGTAAAGGAATAGAGCCCGATATGGAAAAAGTAAACGCCATACTCAACATGCCCCGACCCACTGACAAAAAAGGAATGCTACGCATCATGGGGATGATAAACTTCATTGGAAAATTCATTCCTAACTTGTCAGCCAAGACAACCTGTCTGCGAGACCTGCTACATAAAACAAATGAGTTCGCATGGACAGAAAGACATGAACAAGAGTGGATGAATCTCAAAACAGTGCTGACAACCACACCTGTACTCACCTTCTTTGACCCAACAAAGAGAATCAAAGTGTCAACGGATGCATCAAAGGGTGGCCGAAGCGCAGTCTTGCTACAAGCAGAGGGTGAAGATTGGAAGCCTGTTGCTTATGCCTCCAGGTCTATGACTGATACTGAGTGTCGATACGCCCAGATTGAAAAGGAATGTCTAGGCTTGGTAGTTGGATTAGAAAAGTTCCATGGCTCCATATATGGACTTCCCACCTTCACAGTTGAGACAGACCGCAGCCCACTGGTTGCCATCATAAAAAAAAATCTGAATGAGATGTCTCCAAGGATTCAACGACTCATGATGAAGCTGCAAAGATATGACTTTGAACTGATCTACACACCAGGCAAATACATAGTGTTAGCAGATGCACTATCCCGAGCACCCAAAATGAGTCAAGTGAGCTCTACTGAAGAAGACGTGGATGTTCATGTGAGTATGGTCACTGCTGCGCTGCCCGTGTCAGACACAAAATCAAAGCAAATAGCAGAAGAAACAGTAAAAGATACAGTGTTACAAACAGTAATGGAGAACATTCATCATGGTTGGCCAAAAGGTTCCTGTCCAAAGTACTTTCACATCAGGTCAGAGTTGAGTGTCGCAAGTGGACTATTACTAAAACAGAACAGAATAGTCATTCCACAGGCTCTACGTCAAGACATGCTCAAAAGGATTCATGAGGGACACCTCGGAATTGAAAAATGCAAAAGGAGAGCAAGAGACACTGTTTATTGGCCTGGCATAAATAAGGACATTGAGAACATGATAGGCAAATGTGAGACATGTCAGAAACACCAAAACAAACAAACAAAGGAACCAATGATAGTAGCTGACTTACCAACAGCACCATGGCAAAAGGTTGGTATGGACCTCTTTCATTTGAATGGTAAAGAATATCTAATAGTGATTGGCTACTATTCTAACTATCCTGAGATGGCGCTGCTCTCAAGCACCACAGCAAGCAGTGTCATAATGCATGTGAAATCCATCTTCGCCAGACATGGAATTCCCAGGATTGCCATTAGCGACAATGGTCCGTGCTTCAACTGTAAGGAGTGGCAACAGTTTGTAGCACATTATGACTTTCAGCACATCACATCCAGTCCTTTGTATGCTCAGTCAAATGGTAAGGCAGAGAAAGGTGTTCAAGTTCTCAAGCAGCTACTGAAGAAAGCGACAGAAAGCAAGTCTGATCCTTATCTCGCCCTGCTGAGCTACCGAGCCTCACCTTTAGACTGTGGTTCTTCACCTGCTGAACTACTAATGGGTCGCAAATTGCGCACCACGCTACCCTGCTGTGCAAAAGAAAAGCAAAGTAAGGAATTGAGACAGAGACTTCAACTGCTAAAGCTGAAACAGAAATCATACTATGACAAGTCATCCAAAACTCTAAAACCATTGACAAGGGATGATGTTGTCAGGATTGAGGATCCAGATGCATGGAACAGGAAAGCTGTAGTTCTTGAGGAAGTACGACCAAGGTCATACACTGTTAGAACTGAGGAAGGACAGATTCTCAGGAGGAACCGTCGTTCCCTCCTGAAGACACAAGAAACTATCCAAGAGCAGATTGATGACAATGCTGCAACTGAATCTTGTCAATCACCACCAGAACAATCTCATGAAGACACATCAGACTTACCCGTGCTGAGAAGATCCACACGTGAAGTAAAAAAGCCTGATAGACTTAATCTTTGAGTATAAAGTAAAGCTTTGAAAATGTGTTGACTGTTGTGAAAATGTTTATGTTTATAGAGCACTAACAAAAGTCTTACTGATATCTTCTTTATCGTGTTTCTTGTAAGTTGATTGATATTGATTTTGTTTAACCTCAAAGAAAGGGGGATGTAATGATCAATAACATGTCATTCGAGTGGTACACTAGATGGAGCCGTAGAGCTGTATTGCTGTGTATATAGTTGTATGTGTTTAAGACTACACTGCCCATGATGCACTAGGCTACCCACAAGGCAGTGGTCAAGATGGCTGCCTGCACACAGAAGTACACATGCTGAATCTCTACGGATGCTGTACCTAGAGAACGTGTACTGAATAAATGACTAGCTAGAAGCTAGCTGTTCATAATAAGAATGTCTAGTTATTAATGAACATAACAGGGACTCTTCCTGCATTCTTTGTGGCAGCCATTTTGTTCCACTCCTTCTGTGTGAGAGAGAGAGAGATTTGGAGAGAGACAAAGGGAGAGAGCTTGCTGCTTTGACTCAGTGCTCGCACAGGTACTTCTGGCTTCAGGCCAGAGCTTTGCACTTGGATTTAACTTTCAGTGCCATAGCCTTGAGTCGCCACATATAATGGGGGCTGCAATGGGTAGAAACGTTGGGTTTCTGCATTGCATTCAAGGGGCTCAGAGACGCCGAGAAAGAGTGCCAGTCATAGCCAGATGGAGAAGAGCCAACAGGCGTCGGCACAGGAGGCCTTACCCACCCAGGGTCTACCGCCAGCAGTTCTCATATCTCAACATGTCTGAGGAGCAGTGTGTTTGGAGGCTGCGATTCAGAAGGGAGGTGGTCACTGAGATCTCCCACCTGCTTCAGAGAGATCTGCAGCCACAGCTGAGGAGCAGGACATCTCTGTAGGTGGCAGTGAAGGTGACAGTGGCTCTCAACTTCTATGCCACCGGCTCCTTCCAATCTGCTACTGGGGACATTGCCAATATCTCCCAGTTCATGGTGCAAGGGCCGTCCGTCGGCGAATTATTGCAAGTCGGTTCTAGGCCCCCTCTCAGAGAATGGCTTGTGACATTGAAAGAACATGAATGGAGCCGTTCCGCAAACCCTCAGCCGGTCAAGGCAACAAATAGTTCAAAGTGCAAACATGGACAATCTGAATAAAGACAATTTTTTATTTTACAAACTCTGTGCCCTTCCAGCATGACAAACAAATACAGAGAAACCCCCCCAGAAAACAGTCAGACACATAACTGGCTCTCACAACCTGGAGAAAATGAAAAAAACAGTTAAACAAAAATGACCATGATCCTCGGCCTTCATATAAAAAACGAACACAACATTGTCGGCCTTCATATAAAAAACAAACACAACATTCTCGGCCTTCATATAAAAAACAAACACAACATTCTCGGCCTTCATATAAAAAAAAACATTTTGCCACTGTGGTAAACCACTGTCGTTCACTCTTGTTTCACTGTTATACCTGACTATGCCTCAGCTGACTCCGCCCTTGGCTACCTGGTATAAGGACGGCTGCACGGCAGCTCTCTGCCATTCGGTCGTCCACTAGAGGCATAGTCCTGATCTGTTTGTAGTTGCATTCAGTAGTTAATAAAAGCCTGTTGTTCTGAACTCTACTCAGCCTTTTATTAGAATCGATAGCGCATCAGCCACACCTTCTACTTTTTCGCCTGCGAGGGTCATCCGCCGCGCTTGCACGATATGCCCCTTCCCGCCCTGCAGCTCCTCCTCAATGGGACCCCAGTGGCTGCAGCAAGGCTGGGGGAAGGCTGCTGAGGGTCAGATGGTGAGTCGGCAGATGCCCTTGGGGGACGGCCTGGACCAGCTCTGGGCCTGGAGGGGCCGGCTGCTGACTGCTCCAACTCTGCTTGGGCGGCAGCAGTCTGTCCTACGGGTGGTGGCAACTGCAGTGGAGGAATGACAGTGTTGGCAGCAGGGCTGCCAACCTGACAGAGCACAGGCACTCCTTGGCCGGCCGATACACTGGCACTCGCACGGGCCAGCACTGAAGCATGCGCAGCAATCTGCTGAAGCACAAACTGCTGGGCTGCTGCGGCGCGGCAAGGGCCCCGGCGATTCCTGGCCGATCCAGCGAGGGTGGCAGCAGTTAGTGCCCGTGTGGCCCTGATCTGTGTCTGCATCAGACCAGCCAGTGATTGCATGGCACGACTAAGCACTTGGCTGGAAGCCGCCTGTGCTGCCCTGAAGTCCTGCAGACTCCTGGCCTGTGCTGCCCCGAAGTCCTGCAGACTCCTGGCCTGTGCTGCCCCAAATTCCTGAACACTCCTTGCCAGTGACTCTATGGAGTCAGGCATCCTTGCCACTGCAGCCATGAGCTCAATGTGTCTGCACTCAGCCTGGGCGCCCATTTCACCAAGGAGCCGCACCTCCTCTGCGCTCACCGTAGCAGGACTAGAGGCTGCACTCACCCTCCAGGGAGAAGGCCGCCGAGCTCCCCCACCCCTCCCGCATTGCTGCAGCCCGCTGGGCCCCGGAGCTTCACCGTCATCAGACTCTTCCCCCCTGCTCCCCTCCAGGGAAGACGTGTCCCCATCATGGCCATGGGCTGCCTCGGCTGAGGGTGGCACTGATGGGCCGACTTCCTCTTCCTCCTCCGCGAATTCCGAATCAGTCGCAGTGCCAGCTTGAGGGCCCACCTCCTCACCTGGCGATTCATCATCTGAAAGCAGGGAGGCACAGGAGTTGCTTTAGAGTGAGGACAGGGCAGCAGCGATGGAGGCATGAGTGCTGCAATGCACTGCATTGGTTCGAGAGTGCCAAACGATGCTGGTGTGAGGCACAAGTGGAAAGAGAGAGGTCAAAAAGGTGATGACCTTACCATTGCTGTCCAGAACGGGGTCAGCATCTCCAGTGGCGACGGGGCCAATCAGCCAGCCTCCCATTATCCGCTCCACTCGCTGCTCCAGGTCGCTCAGGTCTTTAAGGTCAGGACGGCCTCCCCCGGTCCGTTGCTGCTGCCTCCGACTGTGGGCCAGCTTGCCCTGCAAGAGAAAGGAGGGCCTCTGAGTACAGTGTCAAGCCCTCATCTTGGCTGCACTGTCTCCCATGTTGGAATAGCCCTGACAGTGTCAAGCCCTCATCTTGCCTGCACTGTCTCCCATGGTCAAATAGCCCCGACAGTGTCAAGCCCTCATCTTGCCTACACTGTCTCCCATGGTCGAATAACCCTGACAGTGTCAAGCCCTCATCTTGCCTGCACTGTCTCCCATGGTCGAATAGCCCTGACAGTGTGTAAAGTGGTGAATGTGCATGTGATTTTCATGAGAGTCCCATAGCTGTTGGATGAGGGCTGGGCATTGGGGCTTTCAGGACCCTTTGGCCATAAAGTGAGGTGCCCATGCAGGGATGAAGAGGATACTGGAAAGGGTACTCACTCTGACAACCCGAGTGAGGTCGTTGAACTTTTTTCTGCACTGCGTGGGTGTCCTGGGACCCAGCTGTTGGAGGTCACTCTGTTCGCCACCTCCCTCCAGGCTTTTCTGTACTCGCTGGGCAGCGGCCTCCTGCCACTGTCAGGGAAGAGGACAGGTCGCCTGCGCTCCACTGCACCAACCAGAAGCTTCAGGGCACCCTCGCTGAAGCGCTGCGCTCGCTCCCTGGCCTTCTCCATAGTCGTGGGCGTAGCGTTCTTGAAGCAGCTCTGTTTAGGCCTAGATTCAGGGCTGCAGTGTGCAGGGCGTGGGTGCAATCCAAATCGACCCTCCCCCTTTAAGAGCTGACCGGCGCCAGCGTGTCTGCCTTCAATCAATAACTTGCCGCACCTGCGCTGCACCCGCCCTCGGTGGTAGCGCCTCGGCTCGCCGGCTTAGCGCTTTATGATAGTCGTGCACCGCCTGCTTTAGCGCAGCAGCAACCTCTTGGGGCGATGCAACTCAATTTCAGCGAAGGTGGCGCTAAGTTGCGCCGGCCGCTAAATTTTGCGAACGCCCAGCTGTAGCGCCCCAAACGTGGCGATACTGAATTTCTAGGCCATAATGTTTAAAAGCTCAACGTGGTCTCCCAGCAGTAGGTGCCAAAAAGGACAGAGCAGAGCATCGCGGGAAAGATAGATAGAAACATAGAAACAGAAGATAGGAGCAGGAGTAGGCCATTCGGCCCCTCGAGCCTGCTCCGCCATTCAATGAGATCATGGCTGATCATCCAAACTCAGTACCCTGTCCCTGCCTTCTCCCCATATTCCTTGATCGCTCTAGCCCCAATAAATACATCTAACTCCTTCTTGAATATATTTAATGAATTGGCCTCAACTGCCTTCTGTGGTAGAGAATTCCACAGGTTCACCACTCTCTGGGTGAAGAAATTCCTCCTCATCTCTGTCCTAAATGGCTTACCCCTGATCTTTAGACTGTGACCTCTGATTCTGGACTCCCCCGCCATCGGGAACATTCTTCCTGCATCTAGTCTGTCTAGTCCTGTTAGAATTCTATAAGTTTCAATGAGATCCCCTCTCATTCTTCTAAACTCCAGCGAGTATAAGCCCAATTGACCCAATTTCTCCTCATACATCATTCCTGCCATCCCAGGTATCAGCCTGGTGAATCTTCGCTGCACTCCCTCCATGGGAAGAACATCCTTCCTCAGATAAGGCGACCAAAACTGCACACTATACTCAAGGTGTGGTCTCACCAAGGCCCTGTACAACTGCAGCAAGACATCCTTGTTCCTGTACTCAAACCCTCTCGCTACGAAGGCCAACATACCATTTGCCTTCTTAACCGCCTGCTGCATCTGCATGCTTACCTTCAGCGACTGGTGCACAAAGACACCCAGGTCTCGTTGCACTTCCCCTTCTCCCAATCTATTGCCGTTCAGATAATAACCTGCCTTCCTGTTTTTGCCACCAAAGTGGATAACCTCGCATTTATCCACATTATACTGCATCTGCCATGCATCTGCCCAATCACCCAACCTGTCCAAATCATACTGGAGTTTCTCGGCATCCTCCTCACAGCACACACGCCCACCCAGCTTGGTGTCATCTGCAAACTTAGAGATATTACATCTAGTTCCTTCGTTTAGATCATTAATATATATTGTGAATAGCTGGGGTCCTAGGACCGATCCCTACGGTACCCCACTAGTCACTGCCTGCCACTTGGAAAAAGACCCGTTTATGCCAATGAGGAAGAGGAGGGTGTGAAAGACAGATTCTTGTGGATTCTAGAGGTGGCAATGCAGGGGTGGGAGCAAAAGCCATTGCAAGAGATGTTCTCCAATTATGATCCGCTAGTATTGTATCTGGTGCATGTTGCTGGGGTGATATGTCTGAAGGTGTAAATCGTTTTGAAGTATACTGATAGCTTCAATTTCATACAAAACTTTATGATTGGCTCAAATTTCGCTCATTAAAATGCAACCTATTGAAAACAGTTGTTTCACATTCTCTCATAAAATTCCCATTCACAAAGAATGGAATCAATCAAATCCCTTTAAAAATTGTTAGCTTCTTTTGAATTGTGAACACAGTTCCCCGTACCCCCCATTGCTCATCTTCTCCCCTCCCACTTTAGTCAGTTGTCCCATCCCAGAGTCAATGGAAAGGAAAATCGAACAGGATGATTAACTGGCAGCAGATCTGTTACTGCCAGTTTCCCCACCCTCCCCACCCCCCAGGTGGTGAAAGTTAAAATTTAGCCACTGGTATCTATCTCCAATCTTGCACTCATTGGCTACCATTTTGTTGTATACCTGGGCTTTATAAAATAGTGAACAATAGAAATTGAGAACATTTTCTATTGCCAAATGTGACAATTTTAAAAATTGTGAGATGTACAGAAGAGAGAGGAGACACTGTAAAGGAGAATGAATGAAATAATGAGAAAAAGAGTTAAAGACAAACACCCTACAATCAGAAAAGTGTGTCACAGTCATACAGATAGGGAGACATAGGGATGCAGGGAGGATGTTTCCCTTGGCTGGTGGGGGGGGGGGGGGCGGGGTGCATCTAGAACGAGGGGTCACAGTCTCAGGATACGTGGTTGTTATATCCGTGTATCTTAATGTTGTGTCCTTCAATAATCAGACAACAGACTGCAGGGAACGATCAACAGGTGTTTACTGAATGAGGATTACTCTAGAACTAAGTGTACAGATCACTACTCAGGGTTTATATACAGGTGTGGTCACTGCCGGTACTACAGTATACAGGAGCTGTAAAAAGTAGTTCTCTCCCTTAAGGTATATATACATTACATACATTACAATTCCTCCCCTTTTAGATTAACAGTACCATAATACTCATTTAACAATTAACATTTTTAATATACAATGTTATATGAAAATAGTCCATTCATATATTCAGTCTCTGGGGAGGCTTCCTGATTCTTTCTGGATAACGCCTTTCCCGAGTGTCTCGCTCTTGGTGCGGAGGCGATTCTAGCACCCTGTCGTCAGTTGATTCATTAGCTTCCAATGCTATTGTTTCTGAGGTAGATGCGACCTGTACGTCGGGTTCCTCACCAGGTACGTATGGCCGAGACATGGGGTTGACTCGTTCCTGTGACTCTAGGATCTGGTCAGCATGGCGTCTCACAATGTTCTCCCCAACATCCACTGTGTACATTAGTGGCCCCTGCCATGTGCATATCGTTCCTGGTTGCCATTTCTTTGTTCGGTAGTCGCGGGCCAAGACTGGTTGCCCTACATTGAAGCTCCTTGTCGGCTTCTCATTGATGTGCTGGAATTGCTTACTCTCAACATCTCTTCGTACATTTGGTCTGAGGAAATCCAGACGAGATCTCAACCTTCGGTTAAAGAACATCATGGCCGGGGCCTGGTTGGTGACTGCATGTGTCGCATTTCTGTAGGCTAACAGGAAATTGTCCACCTTATGCTGCAGTGGAATATAGTCATCACACATGGCGTTTACTGCTTTTTTAAAGGTTTGTACGAACCTCTCAGCCAATCCATTTGTGGCTGGATGATACGGGGTGGATGTGTAATGCCTTACCCCATTCCTTTTCATAAATCTTCGAAACTCTTCGGACACAAACTGTGGTCCGTTATCAGAGCAAATCTGCTCTGGCAAGCCGTTCCTGGCAAAAATGGTCCATAGGACTGCAATAGTTTTCTCCGTGGTGGTGGAGGACATTTTGATCACCTCAGGCCATTTCGAGTGCGCATCCGCGGCTATTAAAAACATTGAGTCCATGAATGGACCAGCAAAATCAATATGCACCCGTTGCCATGGAGATGAGGGCCACTCCCATGGGTGTAGAGGGGCATGTGGTGGTGCATTTTGGACCTTCTGGCATCCTGAGCAGCTCTTTGTCAGGTCCTCGATTTGCTGATCGATCCCCGGCCACCACACATAAGCCCTAGCAAGGCTTTTCATTTTCACCCCTCCCAGATGACCTTCGTGAAGCTCATTGAGCACTCTCTCCCTTAACTTGGGTGGAATTACCACTCGGGATCCACACATCAAGGTCCCCTGGCATACTGACAGCTGTTCTCTTCTGGATGAGAATGCTGGCAACAGTGAGTCGCCATGTGCTGGCCATCCCTTCACCGTCAAATCATATACCCGAGACAGTGTCGGGTCATTTCGGGTCTCCTTCTCTATACCAGCGTTAGTTACTGGCAAGCATTCAATTATAGTCGAATGAAATATTTCGACAGGATCCACTGCTGGTGCTTCCTCCACAGTAGGCAGTGGCAGGCGTGATAGCCCATCAGCGTTTCCATGCTGTTTCGTGCCCTTATACTCGATTTCATATTGGTGCGCCCCTAGAAAAAGGGACCATCTTTGTAGCCATTGCGCAGTCATCACCGGAACGCCCTTCTTTGGATTAAAGATGGAGACAAGTGGTTGGTGGTCAGTCAGCAAGGTGAACTTCTGCCCGTGCAGATAGTGATTGAACTTTTTCACTCCCCACACTAGGCTGAGGGCCTCCCTGTCAATCTGGGCATAGTTACGCTCGGCTGAGGTTAGTGACCGAGACGCAAAGGCTACTGGCCTCTCCGAGCCATCCGGGAATTTGTGCGACAGCACCGCTCCAATGCCATAGGGTGATGCATCACACGCCAACCGAATTGGTAGTGCTGGGTTGAAATGAGCCAACACCTCTTTTGATGTGATCAATGCTTTGCTCTTCTGGAAAGCTCGTTTACGTTCGTCACTCCACTTCCATGGTACCCCCGTTTGCAGTAGGGTGTTCAGTGGGTGTAGTACTGTAGACAAATTCGGCAAGAACTTATGGTAGTAGTTCACCAGCCCGAGGAACGACCTCAGTTGTGACACATTTTCCGGTGCTGAAGCTTTGACTACTGCCTCAATCTTTTCAGGGGACTTATGTAACCCCTCTTTATCAATAATGTGGCCACAATACGAGATCTGCTTCTGGAAAAACTCGCATTTGTGGCGATTAGCTCGGAGCCCGTATTCCTTCAATCTAGTGAGCACCTGCTCCAGGTTGGCGAGGTGATCACTGTCATTTTCGCCCGTGACCAGGATGTCGTCCAAATAACACTGGGTCCCTGGAATCCCTTGCAGGACTTGTTCCATTGCCCTTTGCCAAATAGCCGGAGCTGATGCTACCCCGAACAGCAGCCAGTTGTATTGGTAGAGACCTTTATGAGTGTTGATCGTGAGGTACTGTTTCGAGGCTTCTTCTACCTCCATTTGCAGGTACGCCTGGGCCAGATCAATCTTAGTGAAGCGTTTCCCTCCAGATAGCGAGGCGAAAATATCTTCAATCCGCGGAAGCGGATATTGTACAGTGTGAAGGACTGGGTTCACTGTCACCTTGAAGCCCACACACAAACTTGTCCCTTAAAGTATCTGCTAGTCCCGTTCCAAACTGGCAGTGTTTCGACAGCTTGCGCAGTTCCGTTAAATACTCAGCATTACTTTCATTTTTATGCTGGTTCCTTTTGTGAAACTTAAATCTTTCTGCTATCAGCAGCGGTGTGGGGTTTAAGTGGTCCTGTAGGATTGACACTATGTTTTCAAAATCCTTTCTACTGGCTTCTCTGGGGTTACTAGGTTTCGTAGTAAGCCATACGTTTTTGCACCCATTGAATTCAACAATACCAGCGCTTTCTTGTCATCTGGCACTTCATTCGCCTTGCAGTATACTTCTATGCGTTCGACATATGTCGTCCAATCTTCGACTTCATTGTCGAACGCTGTGATACTGCCTCTCTTCGGCATTTTTGGGTGTGGTTAGACTGGCTTAAAATGGCGTCTCCCGCACTTTCCTTTCTTCCCCGCTGCGGCTTAAAATGGCGTCTCCCGCGCTTTCCTTTCTTCCCCGCTGCGGCTTAAAATGGTGTCTCGCGCGCTGCTGCCAACGCCACTCTCGGCGGTCCTCGTGGCAAATGGCGACGCCCTGTGGGTTTCATGCGCTGCTCCTGCGCTGCTGCCAATGCCGCTCTCTGCAGTCCTCGTGGCAATGGCAGCGCCTTGCGTTTTCCTGCACGCCTCTCTCCCCTGTTGACGCTGCTCGGCCCTTGAACACCGGCTGCGCTCTGCTCTCTCTCGTCTCTCTCCCCGTTGACGCCGCTCGGTCCTGAACACCGGCTGCGCCCTGTGAGCTCTGCCCTCTCTCTCTCCCCCGTTGACGCTGCTCGGCCTTTTTCTGTGCCGCTCAGTCGGCTCTAGCCGCCGCTGTCCGGGAAGGGTCTGCGCAGTACCTGTTGCCAGCCCGTTTCGCTGGACCACCGTGACTGGAAAGCCAAGCCTGGCTCTCGACAGCCTCCCCTGCGATGCTCAAATCTCCGCTGGATGACTGGGCGGTTGCCCGTGGTCGACGCCCGTGCTTCTGGACACGACCTCCTTCCACTGTTCTCCAGGAGCGAATCCCTGGGAGGTGATGCAGAGTTGCAGGTAGGTTCGAATCTGCGTCGTCGCCAATGTTATATCCGTGTATCTTAATGTTGTGTCCTTCAATAATCAGACAACAGACTGCAGGGAACGATCAACAGGTGTTTACTGAATGAGGGTTACTCTAGAATTAACTGTACAGATCACTACTCAGGGTTTATATACAGGTGTGGTCACTGTCGGTACTACAGTATACAGGAGCTGTAAAAAGTAGTTCTCTCCCTTAAGGTATATATACATTACATACATTACAGTGGTAGGACATTTTGGGCTGAGAGGAGGAGAAATTTCTTAACTCAGAGGGTGGTGAACGTGTGGAATTCTCTACCACAGAAGGCTGTGGAGACCAAGTCACTGAATATATTTAAGAAGGAGATAGATAGATTTCTAGACACAAAGGCATCAAGGGGTATGGGGAGAGAGCGGGAATATGGTACTGAGATAGAGGATCAGCCACGATCATACTGAATGGCGGAGCAGGCTCGAAGGGCCGAATGGCCTACTCCTGCTCCTATTTTTCTATTTTTCTATGTTTCTATGAGACAAAGAAAGAGAGAGAAAAAGATTGGAAGATAAATAATAAGATAAACAGTGATGTAGGAAGAAAGTAGGACAGAGCAAAAGGGACAATTGCAGAATGAAAGAAACACTTTTTTTAAATCAGCATGCAATGTCAGAGGAGGTCAACTAGAACTAAAAGAAACTATTTGGAAAATAAGTGGCTTTTATCAAAATTAAAAGAAACAAGATGAAAATGACATTAATGCAGTTTCCTCCAGGGGCAGTCTTAGGCTTTTCAGGGTGCCCAGTGAGAACCACTGATAGTCCCCCTTGAATTGTTTGCATTTACTTATTCTTTTTAATTTTGTCAGTGTGCATTTGATACACTTTATATACACAGCATTCTACATTTCATTAAACAGCACTTCTATTCTCTTTGCTCTATCTTTGCTGTTAAAAGTCTTTACAGATTAACCTTACCTCCTCATAGTCTGGTGACCAGTGACTAACATCTTTATTTTAAAGTGCTTCCATGCTCTTTTGTTGCATTTTTACCAGCAAAGAGTTAACTTGCTTTTCAAACCCCATAGGCTGCATTTCTAACTGAACATTTCATTCAATAAAATATTTGGTGCAATGGTTGGTAGCACTCCACCAGGGCTGTAGTGGATGTCCTCCCTATGTTGCCCATCACCCAGAGTTATTATACCTTTTACTGTTGCTCTCTGTTCAGTGCTGTGTACACCGTACAAAACCTCTGCCAATTAGTAATCTGTCCCAACAATTGCAAGAACCATATAGCCTAGTAGTGCACATACAGAAGAACTGGGTCATTGTGGTTCATGAAGCAACCTTGGAGAATGTGCAAAGTTTGAAACCTCACTGAATTTTGTCTCCAGGATGTTGGATTGGATCCTAGAGCAGTTAGTACACATAGGCCTAGAAATTGGGTTGGTAGCGCCGGCGCTGAGTGCCTAAAGAGACCTAGAATTGGGGCGAAGCCCTATGTTGGGGCGAGCGCTATGAGGACTATACATTTAGCGCCTGCGCTAAGTGTTTGCGCGCGCCCACGAGCGCAAACGGCTCATGATGTCATTTCAGTGTGCAACGCCTTTTAGGAGCGCCTGAGCGCATATTGGGTGGCGCCCGGAGCCTTAGCGCCCAGCGCTATTAGTGACAGTTCGAAGGAGGGCTAACAGGCCCTTCTCGGAGTAGGGCGGCGCTATTTAAAGGGGACAGCTCTAGTGCAGAATCTTCTGCCACTTGGCCTGCTCATTGCGATCGCTGCTGGAGAGAGTTGGCGAGCTAATGTGGAGCGGAGTTCTGGGATTTAAGCTTTACAGTACTTGGGACCTTCAACTCTGTCCGAAGCACTTGCAGCACTACACCTAAAAGCCTTTTGACCAACTGGCATCGGAATGGGAGCTTGTTTGGAGGGCGACGGCCTCATCGCCCAACACTGTGAAGGGGCAGAGAGACAGCGGGAGAGAGGGCTGGGATTGTCCAGAAGGAGGAGGGGCAATGGAGGTCGGCCAATCCGACGGGAGGCTGCGATGGTCTTTAGGCAGCAGGTGACAAGCCTTGACATGTCGGAGGAGCAGTGTTTGCGAAGGCTCCGAATGTGGAGGGACATTGTTACTGATCTGTGCCACCTGCTTGGTCAGGATCTGCAGCCGCGTGAACGCTGCAGAACCTCTCTGTCCGTGATGGCTACACTGACTGAAGGCCTCCATTTTTATGCCAACGGCTCCTTTCAGTCAGCCATTGGGGACAATGCGACTGTCGCTCAGGCTGCAGTCCGCTGTTGCATCCGGCAAGTGACAGATGCCCTTTATAGGCGAACGCGTCCATTCATTACCTTCCCTCGGACCCTGCACAAGCAGGCGGAGGAGGAGGAGTATGAGGAGGAGGAGGAGGAGGAGGAGGAGGAGGAGGAAGAGCAGGCGGAGGAGGAGGAGGAGGAAGATGGAAGGGCTGCTGAAAGTGGAAGGTCCATTCGTCAGAGGCTCCTCTGGACTCGTCTCGACACCCCTGTGGCGGAATGATGAGAGTCTTACCTCATGGGCACTTTGGATGTTTGAGGGCCTCTGCATGCCAGCATCACTGAAAGTAGTCACATGCACCAAGCAACATTTAAACTTCTGTTTATTGACACAAAAGTCTTTCATTACAGCTAAACAACGTAAAGTGAGCAGAAACCATCACTGCCAAAATAAAAGTGACCTGTTCGGCAAAGCAGCAAAACTCAACAAAAATCTGCACCTATAACAGCAGGTGAGGGTGTCCGTGAATTTGGACAAACAAACGTCTCAGCACCTCCATCTACAACTGGCCCCTTGAGGGAGAACGACTTCTCGTTCGCGCCCGGCCCCTTCCCTCCCTGCTGCTCCTACGTAATTGCACCCCAGTGGCGGCCTCAAGGCTGGGGGACGCTTGCCGACTGTCTGGAAGCGCAGAAGCCCCTGAGGTACGGCCTGGCTGACCTCTGGGCTTGGAGGGTGCGGACGCGGGATGCTTGCTTTGAGCATGGCTGGGAGCAGTGTGGCCTGCAGGTGGTGGCAGCTGCAATGCAGGCGTCCCATCGCTGGCATGTGCAATGGTCTCCTGCCGAGAGAGGACACCTGCACCATGGTCGGATGACACACTGGCTATCTGAGGGGAGCGGCTCGGCTCATCCGCCACAATCGCAGGCTCCACGGATTCCTGGCCTTGTACGGGAGTGGAAGGGCCCGGGGTGATCCTATCTGATGCAGAGAGGGTGGCTGCAGTGAGACATCGCGTTGCGTCAATCTGGCTGTGGAGGAGCCCAGCAAGTGAATGCGTGGCAACAGTGAGGACCTGTGTGCCAGGTGCCAGTGCTTCGGAGAAGGCCTGGACAGTTCTTCCCATGGCTTCGGACAAGGCAGGAGCCGACCGCTCCACTGCCTCGGACAAGCCCTGCACAGACCTTTCCAGGGATTGTCCGAAGCCCTGAACAGTCCTTTCCATTGCCGACTCAAAGCCGTGGACAGTCCTCTCCATTGTTGGGCCGAAGCCCTGGATAGTCCTGTCCATTGTGGCCCCGAAGCCCTGGATAGACCTGTCCATTGTTTCCCCGAACACCTGGAGAGACCTCTCCATTGTTGCGCCAAAGCCCTGCAGAGTCCTCTCCATTGTTGCCCCGAAGTCCAACATACTCCTAGCCAATGAATCTATTGACTCAGGCATCTTCTCCACTGCAGCCATCAGCTCCGTGTGTCTGACCCAGGCCTGTTTGCTCATCTCTGCCAGGCGCCGGACCTCATCTGCACTCTGTGCAGCAGTCATGACGACCTGCCTTGCCCTGCGGGGAGACGGTGGCCGAACTTGCCTATCCCCCCTGCGTTGCTCCATGCCGCTTGGTCCAGCAACTGGTTCATCCTTAGAGCCACCCCCCCTCCCCTCCAGGGGACTACTATCCCCAGTCTGCAGATGTCTCAGCTCCCCGGATTCTGCAACGGCTGGTCCGGATTCCTCCTGGTCCTCGCCTCCGGTGGCACTGGCACTGGCAGCTTCAGCGCGTTGAGCCCGAGTTGGTGCTGCTTCATCTGAAAGTGGGAGGTGGAAGAGTGGCTTTAGCAAAAGGACAGGTTTGCTGAAAGGCATGCCAGATTGCGGCATGGCTCTGACATGGCTGCACACTGAGGATGCATGCTGGCGGGGGGACCAAGTGGAAGGCAACAGGTGGAAAAGGTGAGAGTCTTACCCTCGCTGTCGGTAATGGGGTCGGCAGATGCAGTGGTCACTGGACCAGACAGACGTCCTCCAAGTATCTGGTGCACTCTCTCCTCCAGATCCGTGAGAGTGACCACTTGTGCAGGTCCGCCACTGGTTCGACGCTGTTCTTTTCTAATCTGCGCCATCTTCGACTGCAGGGGAAAGAAGGGGAGGTTCTGTTACATGAGGCCTTGAGACATCATTGCATGCCCCCCATGGTGCAAGAGCCCTTACATGAGGCCTTGAGACATCATCGCATGCCCCCCATGGTGCAAGAGCCCTTACATGAGGCCTTGATACATCTGTCCATGTGTCTGCCCAGAAAGGGCCATGGGTGCATACTGACAGATGGCCAGTGGCGCATCATTGCAGCAGGGTGCCCGAAGTCAGCTGCAGATGGAGGGAAGCACAAGTTTGGTAAACCATCACTCACCCTAACGATCCGTGTCAGGTCGTTGAATTTCTTCCTGCACTGAACAGGGGTCCTGGTCGCCATGCTGCTGGAGTTGACCCTCACAGCAACCTCCCTCCAAGATCGTCGGTAAGCCTTCTGATTTGGCCTCTTGCCATTATCCGGGTACAGCACCTGTCAACGGTGTTCAACTGCAGCCACCAATTGGTCCAGAGCCTCAGTGCTGAAGCGCTCTGCTCTCTGCCTAACCTTCTCCATAATGATGAACTTTGTACCGCCAGACAAGGGCGAGCGCCGAATCTGAGGCCTACAGGGCGTAGGGTGTTGAAGCTCAGTCTGACTGACCCACCCCTTTAAGAGCCGGCCAGCGCATGCAGGTCTCGTGCTTTGCCGTAATTGAGTTCACCTGCGCTGCGCCCGTCCGCATCGAAATTGAGTAGCGCCTGACCTTTGGCGCCTTAAGAGCACCGTGCAACAGCTGATTTAGCGCCTGAATCCCCTTTGGGGGGCGATGCAACCCAATATCGCCCCAGGCGCGGATAGCTCTCGTCTGGCTATAAACTTAGCGCATCGCCAGTTCTAACGCCGCAAGCGGGGCTATACCCAATTTCTAGGCCTAATAATTTCCAATTTTGTGCTGTTGAAAATTATCCCAGTATGCATTAATAAATGGATAGAGGTTCTTGTGTTCTGATGCATTGCAATGTGGGTGTCAGAGGGATCATGGACTTATAACTAGCCTGGCCATTCAGCCTGAATCAAATTTCATGGGCTCAACAGGCAGGCTGTTTTATGTGGGCACTACCACTGATACTGACTCCTACTTCACTATTTTTACCTCATGTGTCTGTATACGGTATGATGGGTCAAACCAAGAATGGAATTGGGGGGCCAGTCATTGGTGGGGGGAGAGGCCCGCCAAGTCTTGTACCCATATGATTTGCAGAACCTTAAGACAACCTATGAATTCCTCAAAAATATTATTGTAATCCAATTTTGTTATACCAGAGAGACAGCTTTAAAAGGACGATGGAGAATCCTTTGCTGGTTGGACATACTTTATGCAAGTTGTGGAGTAGCCTGAAATTTGGAAGTGAATAGCTAAGCATTAGGCTGAGGCACCTAAAGCTATCTGAAAAATGAAAAATGCACGTAGGTTTTATATACTTTTGAGATATATATGTAGTGGTTAATTTTTTGTTGAACAGAATTATGATTTAAGTTGTAAACATCATTACTAAACCTTTAACCTGGAATATTTCTTATCTTATAATTCTATCAAAAATACCTGTCAATGCTAGCTTGAGTGCTGTTCTTGTTGCACATCGTGGTCACACTTGGATAGACTTGCATCTTTTTAGGTGCTGTATAATACATGTACTTAGAAAGGAAGGACTTTGCTGTTTTCTTCAAGGTTCTTGGAGTGAAAGGCTGCCTTTCTTCTGTAAACCAATTGGAATGTTTATCAAGGATATCTCCACTGAATGTTTTCTTTTGTGGGTCTTGAAAAGGTCTGTTCATCAGATATTTGTCTATGAACTGGATTGATCCAAAAGTATAATAATGAATAGTCAGCATAGATTTCAAAAAGGAAAAGAATTCATTGAGGAGGTAACAGGGAGAATAGACAAGGGTAATGCAGTGGATGAAATTAATCTAGATTTCCAAAAGGCCTTCGATAAGGTGCCACATAATAGACTAATGAATATGGTCAGATCATGCAGAGTCAGGAAACAAGATCCCACGGCACTATTTTGAAGAAGAGCAGGCGAGTTCTCCCCGGTGTCCTGGACAATATTTTTACCTCAACCAACACCACTAAAACAAATTGGGGCAGGGGACTGGGCTCTGTAGTGCACGTTTTTAGGTGCTACATGGCTTCTTAACACTCATAAAAGGTGCGCGATGCGCACGCACACTTCCGCTAGGAAGTGAACCAAACGCCATCTTGATTAAGTGGTTTGCGTGCGCGCGCCTAACAACCACCGGGCATATTATACGGTATGGTGGGTCAGCAGATGTGTTTACAAATCAAGAATGGAATTAGGAGGCCAGTCATAATATGCAGAGCAGGCATATTATGATGTCAATCAGTGTACAACGCTGATTTAATGCCAATGATGCCATTTTTGAAAGCCACGCTCCAGCCTACATCCTGTCTTATCCTCGCACAGCTGAACATAACAATAAAGGGCATGAAGGACCCTCACCAGCGCAACTTAAAGGGATCATGAACTACTTACAGGTTAATTGCTAGATTATTTATTTTTGCTGCTGGTGCAATTGTGAGCATTTTTAATGCTTTCCTATACTTGCCTAAAGTTTGAATAGTCCACAGGGAGTGGTCTGGCTGGTGCTGAAGTACCTTTTTGTTCATTTAAAATCATGTGCTGAAACAAGTTGCTTCCAGACATGGGTAGCCTGGTAGGGCTTCCTCTGGGAATTGAGCATGATTGGGAGAATGAAGAGAGGTCATGCAGAAGAGCACAAGCTGCTAGAAGAGGGAGGACAAGGAGGGGGAGAAGGGCTGGAAGCAGGAGGCCATATCCGCCGAGGGTCTTTAGGGAGTAATTCTCTTATCTCAACTTCAGCAAGGACCTAGGCTTGAGATGTCATCACTTCACTAAAGAGGTCATGACTGAAATCTGCCAACTGCTGCAGCTACAACAGGGGCCAGACCGCATTGCCTGTGGCTGTCCAGGTGACCGTGGCTCTTAACTTTTATGTGTCTGGCTCCTTCCAGGCTGCTGCTGGAGATATAAGCAATGTCTCGCAGTTTGCAATACACTGCTGCATAAGGGAGGTCACTGAGGCTCTCTATACACAGAGAGACAGCTTCATCTCATTCTCTTGAGAGCGGCAGCGGCGGGAATCCGAGCGGCAGCGACCTATAAAAGGTAAGCCCGAGGCGCAGGTAGGCCTCAGAGCAGCGGCGGTGGGAATCTGAGTGGCAGCGACCTATAAAAGGTAAGCCCGAGGCGTGGGTAGGCCTCAGAGCGGCGGCGGCAGGAATCCGAGCGGCAGCGACCTATGAAAGGTAACCAGGGTGTGGAGATGCCGGTGTTGGACTGGGGTGGACAAATGTAAGAAGTCACACAACACCAGGTTATAGTCCAACAGTTTTATTTGAAATCACAAGCTTTCGGAGTGCTGCTCCTTCATCAGGTGAAGTGGAGAGATGCATAAAGACACAGCTTATATAGTCAGAGAATAATGCCAGATGATTACAGGTAATCTTTCTAACTGCCATTTATCACACCTCGGCAGAGAGATAATCACAGCAATCAAAGGTGTGAATGGTGTCCAAACAGGTCAGTCAGGAAAACATTACATCAAAGAACAATGAGGTGGGGTCACATGGGGTCAAATGTTGCAGATGCTGGGGTCTGTATGAAAAACAAAAAACAGACAAAAAAACATTTTTTTTGCTGGAAATCACAGCAGGTCCGGCTGCATCTGTGTAGAGAGAACAAGCCAACAACGACTCGAATCTGGATGACCCTACGTCAGGTGGGGTTACATGTAGCGTGACATGAACCCAAGATCCCAGTTGAGGCCGTCCCCATGAGTGCGGAACTTGGCTATCAGTTTCTGCTCTACGATTTTGCGTTGTCGTGTGTCTCGAAGGCCGCCTTGGAGAATGCTTACCCGAAAATCGGAGGCTGAATGTCCTTGACTGCTGAAGTGTTCCCCAACAGGGAGGGAACACTCCTGCCTGGCGATTGTTGCGCGGTGTCCATTCATCCGTTGTCGCAGTGTCTGCATGGTCTCGTCGATGTACCATGCTCCGGGGCATCCTTTTCTGCAACGTATGAGGTAGACAACATTGGCCGAGTCACAAGAGTAAGTACCATGTACCTGGTGGGTGGTGTCCTCACGTGTGATGATGGTATCTGTGTTGATGATCTGGCATGTCTTGCAGAGGTTGCCATGGCAGGGTTGTGTGGTGTCGTGGTCACTGTTCTCCTGAAAGCTGGGAAATTTGCTGCGAACGATGGTCTGTCTGAGGTTAGGTGGCTGTTTGAAGGCGAGTAGTGGAGGCTTGGGGATGGCCTTAGCGAGGTGTTCATCGTCATCGATGACATGTTGAAGGTTGCGAAGAACATGGCGTAGTTTCTCCGCTCCGGGGAAGTACTGGATGACGAAGGGTACTCTGTTGGTTGTTTCCCGTGTTTGTCTTCTGAGGAGGTCTATGCGATTTTTTGCTGTGGCCCGTCGGAACTGTCGATCGATGAGTCGCGCGTCATATCCCGTTCTTACGAGGGCGTCTTTCAGCGTCTGTAGGTGTCCATTGCGTTCCTCCTCGTCTGAGCAAATCCTGTGTATTCGCAGGGCTTGTCCATAGGGGATGGCTTCTTTAACGTGGTTAGGGTGGAAGTTGGAGAAGTGGTGCATCCTGAGGTTGTCCATGGGCTTGCGGTAGAGTGAAGTGCTGAGGTGCCCGTCTTTGATGGAGATTCGTGTGTCCAAGAATGAAACCGATTCTGAGGGGTAGTCCATGGCGGGTAGGCCTCAGAGCAGCGGCGGCGGGAATCCGAGCGGCAGCAACCTATAAAAGGTAAGCCCAAGGTGCGGGCAGGCCTCAGAGCGGCAGCAGCGGGAATCCGAGTGGCAGCGACCTATAAAAGGTAAGCCCGAGGTGCGGGTAAGCCTTAGAGCGGCGGCGGCGGGAATCCGAGTGGCAGCGACCTATAAAAGGTAAGCCCGAGGTGCGGGCAGGCCTCAGAGCGGCAGCAGCGGGAATCCGAGTGGCAGTGACCTATAAAAGGTAAGCCCGAGGCGTGGGTAGGCCTTAGAGCGGCGGCAGCGGGAATCCGAGCGGCAGCGACCTATAAAAGGTAAGCCCGAGGTGCGGGCAGGCCTCAGAGCGGCAGCAGCGGGAATCCGAGTGGCAGCGACCTATAAAAGGTAAGCCCGAGGCGCGAGTAGGCCTTAGAGCGGCGGCAGCGGGAATCCGAGCGGCAGCGACCTATAAAAGGTAAGCCCGAGGCGTGGGTAGGCCTCAGAGCGGCGGCGGCGGGAACCCGAGCGGCAGCAACCTATAAAAGGTAAGCCTGAGGTGCGGGCAGGCCTCAGAGCGGCAGCAGCGGGAATCCGAGTGGCAGCGACCTATAAAAGGTAAGCCCGAGGCGCGAGTAGGCCTTAGAGCGGCGGCAGCGGGAATCCGAGCGGCAGCGACCTATAAAAGGTAAGCCCGAGGCGTGGGTAGGCCTCAGAGCGGCGGCGGCGGGAACCCGAGCGGCAGCGACCTATAAAAGGTAAGCCCGAGGCGCGGGTAGGCCCCAGAGCGGCGGCGGCGGGAATCTGAGCGGCAGCGAACTATAAAAGGTAAGCCCGAGGCATGGGTAGGCCTTAGAGCGGCGGCGGCGGCGGCGGGAATCCGAGCGGCAGCGACCTATAAAAGGTAAGCCCGAGGCGTGGGTAGGTTTACCAATCTCCAATCTCAGAGGGAGAGAAGTAAAAAGTAATCGAGGTGTGACGTCACCACAAAGCAGGTAAGTGATTGGTTGGGAGTATTTCTCTCTTTTTTAAAACTTTAACTCTGTGGTTTATAGTTTTTAAGGTCTCTGTGGTGTAGCAGGGCAGTTTGTAAACCAGGGCCCGTAAATATATGATTTAAAAATAATAATAATAAATTTAATTAATTACATAGAATGGCAGAGCAGGTGATGTGTTACTGCTGCAATATGTGGGAGCTGGTGGACACCATTGATGTTCACAGTGATCACATTTGCAGTAAGTGTTGGCTGCTCGAGGAACTCTGGCTCCGTGTTGATGAGCTGGAGTCCGAGCTTCAAACACTGCGACACATCAGGGAGGGGGAGAGTTACCTGGACTCTGTGTTCCAGGAAGTAGTCACACCAATTAGATTAACTAATTCAGATGTAGTCCGTGGTCAGGGACAGGAGGGTGTGACTGTGAGTGAGGCAGGTACGGGATCCAGGAGGTAGTGTTGGAGGAGCTGCAGCCCTTGCTCTTGTCCAACAGGTTCGAGGCTCTTACTCACTGTGGGGACGGGAGCGGGGACTGCAGGGAGGATGAGCAACCTGGCCACAGCACCATGGAATGAGGGGCCATTCAAGTGGGGGGAGTAAAAAGAAATGTTGTAGTGGTAGGGGATAGTGTCATTAGGGGGATAGATAGGGTTCTTTGCAGTCGAGAGCGAGAGTCCCGAAGGCTGTGTTGCCTGCCCAGTGCCAGGGTTAAGGACATCTCCTCTGGGCTGGAGAGAAACTTGGAGTGGGAGGGGGGGGATCCAGTTGTCGTGGTCCATGTTGGTACCAACGACATAGATAGGACAAGGAAAGAGGTTCTGCTGAGGGAGTATGAGCAGCTAGGGGCCAAATTAAAAAACAGAACCACTAGGGTAATAATCTCTGGATTACTACCTGAGCCACGAGCAAATCTGGCTAGGGTAAATAAAATCAGAGGGTTAAATGCGTGGCTCAAAGACTGGTGTGGGAGAAATGGGTTTTGCTTCTTAGGACACTAGCACCAGTACTGGGACAGGAGCGAGCTGTTCCGTTGGGATGGACTTCACTTGGGCAGTGCTGGGACTAGAATCCTGGCGAATCGAATAACTAGGGCTGTAGAGAGGGCTTTAAACTAATTAGTGGGGGGGAGGTTTCAAGAGAGCAAAAAATAAAATGTCAGCGGAGAAGGCAATAGAGCAAGGTAGCAGTGGGGGAATTAAAAACCAGAGTGTGCCAGGAAGGGACAGAATGTATAAAGATAAAGGTAAAGTAGTAAAGGGGGTAAAAGCAGGAATAAATTGTCACAAAACATATTTAAAAGTTCTTTATCTGAATGCACGCAGCATTCGTAACAAAATAGACAAGTTGACGGTACAAATAACTACACATGGGTATGATCTGGTGGCCATTACAGAAACATGGCTGCAAGGTGACCATGACTGGGAACTAAACATCCAGGGGTATTTGACAATTAGGAAGGACAGACAGGAAGGAAAGGGAGGTGGGGTGGCTATGTTAATAAAGGATGGAATCACTGCAATAGTGAGAAATGATATTGGGTCAAAGGATCAGGATAGTGAAACAGTTTGGGTGGAGATAAGGAATAATAAGGGGAAAAAGTCACTAGTGGGCATAGTCTATAGGCCCCCTAACAGTTGCAACTCTGTTGGTCGGAGTATAAATCAGGAAATAGTTGGGGCTTGTAATAAGGGAACAGCTATAATCATGGGGGATTTTAACTTTCATATTGACTGGACAAATCAAATTGGGCAGGGCAGCCTTGAGGAAGAGTTCATAGGGTGCATTAGGGATGGGTTCCTTGAGCAGTATGTTACTGAACCAACCAGGGGGCAGGCAATCTTAGATCTGGTCCTGTGTAACGAGACAGGATTAATTAAAAATGTCCTAGTAAAGGACCCCCTTGGAATGAGTGACCATAACATGGTTGAATTCCAAATTCAGTTGGAGGGTGAGAGTTGGATCTCAAACCAGCGTACTAAGCTTAAATAAAGGAGACTATGAAGGTATGAGAGCAGAGTTGACTAAAGTGGACTGGGAAAATAGATTAAAGTGTAAGATGGTACATGAGCAGTGGTGTACATTCAAGGAGATATTTCACAACCTTCAAGAAAAATATATGCCACTGAGGAAAAAGGGACGTAAAAGAAAAGACAGCCATCTGTGGCTAAGTAAAGTAATAAAGGATAGTATCCGACTGAAAACAAGGGCATATAAAGTAGCCAAATCTAGTGGGATGATAGAAGATTGGGAAGCATTTAAAAGGCAGCAAAGAATAACTAAAAGATTAATTAAGAAAGGGAAGATAGATTATGAAAGTAAACTAGCAAAAAATATAATAACAGATAGCAAGAGTTTCTACAGTTATATAAAAAGAAAAAGAGTGGCTAAAGTGAATGTTGGTCCCTTAGAGGACGAGACCGGGAAATTAGTGGTGGGGAACATGGAGATGGCAAAAACGCCGAACAAATATTTTGTATCAGTCTTTACAGTAGAGGACACTAAAAATATCCCAACACTGGACAAACAGGGGGCTATAGGGGGGGAGGAGCTAAACACGATTAAAATGACTAAGGAGGTGGTACTCGGTAAGATAATGGGACTAAAGGCGGATAAATCCCCTGGACCTGATGGCTTACATCCTAGGGTCTTGAGAGAAGTAGCGGTAGGGATTGTGGATGCATTAGTGGTAATTTTCCAAAACTCCCTGGATTCAGGAAAGGTCCCAGCAGATTGGAAAACTGCTAATGTAACGCCCTTATTTAAAAAGGGAAGTAGACAAAAGGCTGGAAACTATAGACCAGTTAGCCTAACATCTGTGGTTGGTAAAATGTTGGAGTCCATTATTAAGGAAGCAGTAACAGGACATTTGGATAAGCATAATTTAATCGGACAGAGTCAGCATGGTTTTATGAAGGGGAAGTCATGTTTGACAAATTTGCTCGAATTCTTTGAGGACGTAACAAACAGGGTAGATAAAGGGGAACCAGTGGATGTGGTGTATTTGGACTTCCAAAAGGCATTTGACAAGGTGCCACACAAAAGATTACTGCACAAGATAAAAAATCACGGGATTGGGGGTAATATACTGGCATGGGTGGAAGATTGGCTATCTAACAGAAAACAGAGAGTTGGGATAAATGGTTCATTCTCAGGTTGGCAATCAGTGACTAGTGGTGTTCCGCAGGGGTCAGTGCTGGGACCCCAACTCTTTACAATCTATATTAACGATTTGGAGGAAGGGACCGAGTGCAACGTATCCAAGTTTGCCGACGATACAAAGATGGGAGGGAAAGCAGTGAGTGAGGAGGACATAAAAAATCTGCAAAAGGACATAGACAGGCTAAGTGAGTGGGCAGAAATTTGGCAGATGGAATATAATGTTGGAAAGTGTGAGGTTATGCACTTTGGCAGAAAAAAATCAAAGAGCAAGTTATTATCTAAATGGAGAGAAACTGCAAAGTGCTACAGTACAAAGGGATCTGGGGGTCCTGGTGCATGAAACACAGAAGGTTAGTATGCAGGTACAGCAGGTGATCAGGAAGGCCAATGGAATCTTGGCTTTTATTGCAAGGGGGATGGAGTATAAAAGCAGGGAAGTCTTGCTTCAGTTATACAGGGTACTGGTGAGGCCACACCTGGAATACTGCGTACAGTTTTGGTTTCTATATTTAAGAAAAGATATACTTGCTCTCGAGGCAGTTCAGAGAAGGTTCACTTGGTTGATTCCGGAGGTCAGGGGGTTGACTTATGAGGAAAGGTTGAGTAGGTTGGGCCTCTACTCATTGGAATTCAGAAGAATGAGAGGCGATCTTATCGAAACATATAAAATTGTGAGGGGGCTTCATCGGGTGGATGCGGTGAGGATGTTTCCACTGATGGGTGAGACTAGAACAAGGAGGCATAATCTTAGAATAAGGGGCTGCCCTTACAAAACTGAGATGAGGAGAAACTTCTTCACTCAGAGGGTAGTAAATCTATGGAATTTGCTACCTCAGAGAGCTGTGGAAGCTGCGACATTAAATAAATTTAAAACGGAGATAGACAGTTTCCTAGCTGATAAGGGAATTAGGGGTTATGGGGAGCGGGCAGGGAAGTGGACGTGAGTCTAGGTTCGGATCAGCCATGATCCTATTGAATGGCGGAGCAGGCCCGAGGGGCCGTATGGCCTACTCCTGCTCCTACTTCTTATGTTCTCTCTTGCCAGAGACAAGCCGGTGGAGTGAAAATGAGGGTTTGCACAGATTGCAGGCTTTGCCATGGTGCAGGGTGCCATTGGCAGCATGCAAATTGCCTTGCATGCGCCTCATCTGAATGTGGCCATTTTCATGAACCAAAAGGGATTCCACTCCCTCAACATGCAGTTAGTGTGCGACCACAGGCAACGCATCATACAGGTCAATGCCCGATATCCTGGCAGTAGTCACAATTCCTTCATTCTGCGGCAGTCCTCTGTGCCACCTGTATTTGACCCACCACGGCAAGTCAAAGGCTGGCTACTGGGCGACAAGAGTTATCCACTTATGACATGGCTCATGACACTGGTCCGGAATTCATGCGCATGTGCACAGTATGCCTACAAAGAGGGCCAAGTAGTATTATAGAGAGCACCATTGGCGTCCTCAGGCAACACTTCTGCTGCCTGGACCTCTCTGGAGGAACCCTGCAGTACTTAGCTGAGTGGGTCTCAAGATTTGTGGTGGTAAGCTGCACGCTGCGCAACATCACCGTTATGAGGGAACAGCCCTTACCACCACCTATCTGGCAAGAAGCTGAGGAGCAGGAGCACGAGGAAGAGGAGGGGGAGGAGGAGGAAGTCCAACTGGAAGTGGAGGAACAGGAAGAAGAAGTGAGGCTAAAACATAGACAGCCCCTTTCTGCCAGGGCTCTAAGTGATTAAATAATTAATGAGCGATTCCAGTAACCTCAACCACACCTCCCCATTCACCAACAGTCCCACACACGTTAACTTTCCTCTATACTGACCATCGCCTCATCCTCTTTCCAACAACACAAAAATAAAAACCACCAGAAAGTGCACAGTCCAATTCAAATTTATGAATTCAATCATAACATAATGTATACTGAAATAAACTATTCACCCTTGTGCATTCCCTTAGTGCCTGTCTTCCGTGTGCCTTTGCCTCTTGTAGTACTCCTACGAGGTGCTTCCCTAGTGACTGCAGCATGGGTGGTGGAAGGCTGCTGAGCTCCAATTGAAGAGACTGCAGATGGCCTAGAAGGCCCGGCGTCATTTAGGCCTGGGCTGCAGCAGTCTGGGCTGATTGTCTGACAGGCAACAGCAAGGGCACTGGCAGAGTGGTAGGGGTGGGAGGATGAATGCTGTCATCCTGAGAGAGGACAGCAGGTTTGTGCTCCATGGAGCCACTGCCATTCTCCTGGGGCAGCGCCTTAGCAATCCCAGTAATCTGTTGGAGAACAGATTGATGGAATGCAGTGACACTCTGGAAGCCCCTTTGAACAGTGGTATCCAGAGCCATGATGGCAGCAGTCTGCGCTTCCACTGCAGCACTCAGACCTTTGATGGAAGCTGTTTGTGCTGCAATGGAAGCTGTGCTATCGGCCAACAGAGGGTGCTCATGGTGGGTTCCACAGATGTGCTGATGGAGGTGACCATCTCGAAAGTCGGAAAGGATGGACTCCAAGCTCTGCGCAAAGCCCTATGCCAAGTTGGTGCTGAACTTCTCCATGCTCCTTGACATTGAACACAGGTTTTAAGAACATAAGAACATAAGAAATAGGAGCAGGAGTAGGCCATTCGGCCCCTCGAGCCTGCTCCGCCATTCAATAAGATCATGGCTGATCTGATCTTGGCTTCAACTCCACTTCCCTGCCTGTTCCCCATAACCCTTGACTCCCCTGTTTTTCAAAAATCTGTCTATCTCCGCCTTGAATATATTCAATGACCTAGCCTCCACAGCTCTCTGGGGTAGAGAATTCCAAAGATTCACGACCTTCTGAGAGAAGAAATTCCTCCTCATCTCTGTTTTAAATGGGCGACCCCTTATCCTGAAACTATGCTCCCTATGAGGGATGATTCCTTCACAAGGGGAAACATCCTCTCAGCATCTACCCTGTCAAGGAAAAGGAAAAGACTGGCGAAGGTAAATGTAGGTCCTTTACAGTCAGAGGCGGGATAATTTATAATGGGGAATGAGGAAATGGCATAGAAATTAAATAAATACTTTGTTTCTGTCTTCACGGAGGAAGACACAAAAAACCTCCCAGAAATATGAGAAAACCAAGGGTGTGGCGAGAATGAGGAACTTAAAGAAATTATAATTAGTAAAAAAACAGTACTAGCAAAATTAATGGGACTAAAAGTCGTTAAATTCCAAGGACCGGATGACCTACATCCTAGGGTTTTGAAAGAGGTGGCGATTGGGATAGTGGACGCATTGGTTGCCATCTTCCAAAATTCTATAGATTCTGGAATGGTTCCTCCAGATTGGAGGATAGCAAATGTAACCCCGCTATTTAAGAAAGGATGAGAGAGGAAACGGGGAATTACAGACCTGTTAGCCTCACATCAGTAGTTGGGAAACTTGCGAGAGCATACGAGAGCATGGGCCTTACACTAAACATCCGTAAGACAAAGGTCCTCTACCAACCTGCCCCCGCCACACCGTGCTGCCCCCCGATTATCAAAATCCACAACAAGGCCTTGGACAACGTGGACCACTTTCCATACCTCGGGAGCCTACTGTCAACAAGGGCAGACGTCAACGACGAAGTCCAACACTGCCTTCAGTGTGCCACTGCAGCCTTCGGTCGCCTGAGGAAGAGAGTGTTTGAAGGCCAGGACCTCAAACCCGGCACTAAGCTCATGGTCTACAGGGCAGCAGTGATACCTGCCCTGCTGTATGCCTCAGAGACATGGACCATGTACAGCAGGCACCTCAAAGCACTGGAGAGGTACCACCAATGCTGCCTCCGCAAGATCCTGCAAATCCATTGGCAGGATAGGTGCACCAATGTCAGTGTTCTTGCTCAGGCTAACATCCCCAGCATCGAAGCTCTGACCACGCTCAATCAGCTCCGATGGACGGGTCACATATCCGCATGCCTGATACGAGACTCCCAAAACAAGCGCTCTACTTGGAGCTCCGGCACGGCAAGAGAGCCCCAGGTGGGCAGAGGAAATGCTTCAAGGACACCCTCAAAGCCTCCTTGAAAAAGTGTAACATCCCCACCGACACCTGGGAATCCCTGGCCCAAGACCGCACAAAGTGGAGGAGAAGCATCCGGGAAGGCGCCGAACACCTCGAGTCTCTTCGCTGGGAACAAGCAGAAGCCAAGCGCAGGCAGTGCAAGGAGCGCACGTCAACCCAAGCACCCCACCCACCTGCCCCTTCAACCACCGTCTGCCCCACCTGTGACAAGAGACTGTAGGTCCCGCATTGGACTCATCAGTCACCTGCGAGCTCATCCTCGGTTCCGAGGGACTGCCTAAGAAGAAGAAGAGTTGGGAAAATGCTGGAATCTATTACGTATAAAGGATGCAATAACTGGGCACTTAGAAACCAATAGTAAGATTGGGCAGAGTCAACATGGATTTATGAAAGGGAAATCCTATTTAACAAACCTATTGGATTTCTTTGAGGATGTAACTAGTGGAGTAGACAAAGGGAAACCGGTAGATGTGGTCTATCTGGATTTTCGGAAGGCCTTCAATAAGGTCCCACACAAGAGGTTGGTGAACAAAATTAGGGCACATAGAATTGGGGGTAATATACTAGCATGGATTAAGAATTGGTTAATAGACAGAAAAGAAAGAGTAGGGATAAACGGGTCTTTTTCAGGATGGCAGGCTGTGACTAGTGGGGTACCGCAAGGATCGGTGCTTGGGTCCCAGCTATTCACAATCTATATCAATGATTTGGATGAGGGGACTAAATGTAATGTTTCCAAATTTGCTGATGATACAAAGCTAGGTGGCAGTGTCAATTGTGAAGAGGATGTGAAGAGGCTTCAAGGGGATCTCGACAGGCTCAGTGAGTGGGCGAGAACATGGCAGATGGAATATAATGTGGATAAATGTGAAGTAATCCACTTTGGTAGAAAAATCAGAAAGGCAGAGTATTTCCTAAATGGTGAAAGATTGGGGAATGCAGATGCTCAAAGGGACCTGGGTGTCCTTGTACATGAGTCACTGAAAGTGAATGTGCAGGTGCAGCAAGCCATTAGGAAGGCAAATGGTATGCTGGCCTTCATTACAAGAGTATTTGAGTACAGGAGTAAAGAAGTCTTACTCCAATTATATAGGGCCTTGGTGAGACCATACCTGGAGTACTGTGTACAATTTTGGTCTCCTTACCTAAGGAAATATATACTTGCCATAGAGGGAGTGCAACGAAGGTTCACGAGATTGATTCCTGGGATGGCGGGAAGAGATTGAGTAAACTAGGCCTGTATTCTCTTGAATTCAGAAGAATGAGAGGGGATCTCATTGAAGCATACAACATTATTACAGGGCTTGATAGGGTGGATGCTGGGAGAATGTTTCCCTTGGCTGGGGAGTCTAGAACCAGGGGCCACAGCCTCAGGATAAAGGGTAAGCCATTCAGGACCGAGATGAGAAGAAACTTCTTCACACAGAAGGTGGTGAATCTTTGGAATTCTCTACCCCAGAGGGCTGTGGAGGCTCAGTCATTGGGTATATTCAAAACAGAAGTCGATAGATTTCTGACTAGTAAGGGCATCAAGGGATATGGCGGTAGGGCTGGTGAATGGGGTTGAGGCAGAAGATCAGCCATGATCTCATTGAATGGCGGAGCAGGCTCGAAGGGCCAAATGGCCTACTCCTGCTTCTATTTCTTATGTTCTAAGCCCCCTCAGAATCTTATATGTTTCAATAAGATCATCTCTCATTCTTCTAAACTCCAATGAGTATAGGCCCAACCTGCTCAACCTTTCCTCATAAGACAACCCCTTCAACTGAGGAATCAACCTAGTGAACATTCTCTAAACTGCCTCCAATGCAAGTATATCCCTCCTTAAATAAGGAGATCAAAACTGTACACAGTACTCCAGGTGTGGTCTCACCAGCGCCCTGTACAGTTGTAGCAAGACTTCCCTACTTTTATACTCTATCCCCCTTGAAATAAATGCCAACATGCCATTTGCCTTCCTAATTACTTGCTGTACCTGCATGCTAACTTTTTGTGATTCATGTACGAGGACACCCAGATCCCTCTGTATCGCAGCATTCTGTAGTCTCTCTCCATTTAAATAATATTTTGCTTTTTTATTCTTCCTACCAAAGTGGATAACCTCACATTTTCACACATTATAGTCCATCCTCTGAGAGAAGAAATTCCTCCTCATCTCTGTTTTAAATGGGCGACACCGTATCCTGAAACTATGCCAACCTGCTCAACCTTTCCTCATAAGACAATCCCTTCAACTCAGGAATCAACCTAGTGAACCTTCTCTGAACTGCCTCCAATGCAAGTATAACCCTTCTTAAATAAGGAGAGCAAATCTTTGCCCACTCACTTAACCTATCTATATCCCTTTGCAGACTCTTTGGTGTGCTCCTCAGAACTTGCTTTCCCACCTATCTTTGTATCGTCAGCAAATTTGGCTACAGTACACTCGGTCCCTTCATCCAAGTCATTAATATAGATTGTAAATAGTTGAGGCTCCAGCACTGATCCCGTGGCACCCCACTAGTTACAGTTTGCCAACCGGAAAATGACCCATTTATCCCAACTCTCTGTTTTCTGTTAGTTAGCCAAATCCTCTATCCATGCTAATATATTACCCCCAGCACAGTGAGCTCTTATCTTGTGCAGTAACCTTTTATGTGGCACCTTCTCAAATGCCTTCTCAAAATCCAAATACACTACATCTACTGGTTCCCCTTTATCCACCCTGCTTGTTACATTCTCAAAAGAACTCTAGTAAATTTGTCAAACATGATTTCCCTTTCATAAAACCATGGTGACTCTGCTTGATTTTATTATGATTTTCTAAATGTACTGCTACTACTTCCTTAATAATGGATTCCAGCATTTTCCCAATGACAGATGTTAGGCTAACTGGCCTATAGTTTCCTGCTTTCTGTCTCCCTCCCTTCTTGAATAGGGGCATTACATCTGTGGTTTTCCAGTCCGCTGGGCCCTTTCCAGAATCCAGGGAATTTTGGTAGATTACAACCAATGCATCCATTATCTCTGCAGCCACTTCTTTTAAGACCCTAGGATGTAGGCCATCAGGTCCAGGGGACTTGTCTGCCTTTAGTTCCATTAGTTTGCCTAGTACAGGTACACTATCCCTTATCCGAAAGCCTTGGGACCAGCTGAGTTTCGGTTTTCGGAATTTTTCGGATTTCAGAAGGTATTATTATAAGACTGGGAAATTTGTATTTAATATAAATTTTAAAAGTTCAGGCTACCTCTTGCGACTGTTCCGTGTCTCATTCCCCTTCCTGCTTCTCTGGAAAGCCGGATATCGGCTGACTCCTACTAAGCTGGCCCGCAAATCAGGTCGGGGGTTGGGTCGGAGAAAAGAATATCGGACGGGCCGCGGTTCAGGTCTGGGGGGGTGGCGGGGGGGGGGGAGAAAAGAATATCGGACGGGCCGCGGTTCGGGTCGGGGGTCGGGTCGGGTCGGGGGGGAGAAAAGAATATCGGACGGGCCGCGGTTTGGGTCGGGGGTCGGGTCGGGTCGGGTGGTGGGGGGGAGAAAATATCGGACGGGCCGCGGTTCGGGTCGGGTCGGGGGTGGGGGGGAGAAAAGAATATTGGACGGGCTGCTGCAGCTATCGGACGGGCCGCTGTATTGTTGGGTTCACTCTCCCGGTACCTCCTTCACACTGCCCGGCTCGGCCTGCAATCTCCTACCCAGGAGGGAACTCTGTGACCCTCTGCCCTGCTCAGCGTAAGTCGTGCGCCACTCTGGTCATGTCGTGCACACGACTTACGCTGAATGAAAAAGCTTTCGGTTTTTAGAGGTTTTCGGTTTTCGGAAGTTTGGATAAAGGATAGTCTACCTGTATTTTTTCTCTAGTGATAGTGATTGTTTTAAGTTCCTCCCTCCCTATAGCCCCTTGATTTTCAATTATTATTGGAATGCTTTTAGTGTCTTCTACTGTGAAGACAGATACAAAATATTTGTTTAAAGTCTCTGCCATTTCCCTTTTTCCCATTATTAATTCCCCAGTCTCATCCTCTAAGGGACCAATGTTTACTTTAGCTACTCTCTTCCTTTTTATATACCTGCAGAAGCTCTTACTGTCTTTTTTTATATTTCTTGCTAGTTTACTCTCATAATCTATCTTCTCCCTCTTTATTATTTTTTTAGTCATCCTTTGCTGGTTTCTAAAAATTTCCTAATCCTCTGGCCTACCACTAATCTTCGCAACATTTTATACCTTTTCTTTCAATTTTTTGGTAGACTTTCCAGTGCCCCAAGCATTTGGTCATGTACACCCATCAGCTTTCTTCTGTAGCTTGACCCATTGAAGTCTTCATCTGAGTCCTCTGCAGCAGAACTAGTGTGTGATCTCGTTCTCCAGTGAGCTGGCACCTGCGCTATCATTTCCCCCACCCTGACTCCTGTGCACTTGTGCCCGGTGTCTCACCATGTGCAGACCCCTCCTCTATCCTAGCCTCTAAAATCCACGCAGTGTCAGTCTCTGAGCTGGTGGCTGTGATTGTAAGGTCAAGTGACAGAACATCTCTCCTCCTTTCCACTTCTTCCACCAAGACCGCCAATGCAGTTTGTGAAATCCTTGGTGCACACTCTTTCGCATGTTCAACCATTGCTCAAAGTAACACAGCACAGATTTAGTTTTCAAATAACTCCTATCACTTCTTGCAGCCACAAAGCACCTCCCCTTTAAGAGGTGCAGGCTGCCTTTAAGTAGCGCTAGCCTCTTGTGATATCTGGACCCCCGCTGATGCGTGCAGCCAATGAACAGTGCGGGTAGCACTGGCTGCATGCAGCAATCATGTAAAACAGCAGGCAGAACGAATTTACTGTGCTGTCTGCATTGCAATGAATAGGTGTGGGTTAATCGTACACTGCAATCCCCGTATTTGTTTTCAGGTCTTATCCAATTGAACCCCCATTATCTGATCATTATCACATTGCCGTCTGTGGGAATTTGCTGCGCACAAATTGGTTGCTGTGTTTCCCTACATTACAAGTGACTACACTTCAAAAGTGCTTCATTGGCTGTAAAACGCTTTGAGACATCCTTAGGTTGTGAAAGGCGCTAAATGCAAGTCATTCTTTCTTTTCCCATGTGTACACAATATGAATATTAGACCAAAAATGGAAACATTTAAAATAATGAGATTCAGCAATCTTTGTCACAGACTATAATTTCTTTATTTAACCAATACTACTGGCTCTCTTGTGGCATTGAGTTGGTGGATACAACAGAGGTTTCTGAGAGATGGAGTGAGACAGAAATAAATAGATTGTGATGAACGTCTTTTGGTTGGCTGAACCAACATATTAGTATAAATGAATATTGGAAAAATGTGTTTTTATTGCCTCTTGGGAAATCTGATCCAAGCAGAAATGTGTGACAGTTGTTAATGTTATGGACACATTTAAAGTGTGATCTATGCTATATACAAGACGTTTAATATAAAGGATTATGGGTGCTGGCCAGGAGAAGACCTGATGAACTCCAGGACACCTGCAGCCAACCTCCATCATAGAGATGGCACTTCCAGTTACAGTAAAGGTCACTTCCTCCTTCAACTGTTATGCCTCTGTCTTCTTTCAGGCTAGCATTGGGATTGTCTGCAGTATCAGCCAATTTACTGTCCACACATGGATCAAGCAAATGACTAATGCATTGCTCAGCAGGGTCAGCACTTTCATTTTCTTCCACACTGAATAGCAACAGCAGCAAAACACTGCTGTCTGAATTCACTGCACTGTTGCATTTTACAAAGTGCAGGGAATCATTGATGGCATCCATGTGATCATTTGGAGGAGTAAACACTGCAATAGTAACTATTCTAAGGACACACACATAAAGAAAATCAAAATAAATGCATTCCAATTACATTATATTTCTTAACAGTGGTTAGAAATCTATGATTTACTTACTCTGCATGTTACTGGAGAGACAGACCTGAAGTTCATTTGAGATGTTGTACGAAGGTGTGGAATTTCGTTTTGATATTTTTTCACTACTTTCTTAAGTCTCTCCCTTTTCTGTTGATCTGCGTCTATAAAATTAGAACAATCATGTTAAATGAATGATTATCTTTTAAATATTACTGTGAGATTTAAGACTTGCATTAATTTACAACAACTTGCATTTATAAAGTGCCATTAATGCTGCATTCCAAGATGGTTCATAGAGGTGTCATCAAAAAATGGATGTTGAGTTAAAGAAGGACCCCCCTCCCGATCTTAGGACCCTCGCAATATGACCCAGCAGCCAATGCCGAGACCTAACTCCTTGGCGGGCAGCTTCAGGGCTGTGCTAATTTGCACCTCTTCCGCCTGGAAGGGGTGGGAAGTCAGCCGGCAGCAGTTAAATGAGGCCTGGGAGTTAAAATATATCAGGAACTGACATCAAAACTCTTCTATCAAAAACTGTCCTCCTGTTAAAATTGGGGCCTTTTGTCTCCCACTGGAAATTGATCACTAAATATCCTCTCAATAAACTACTTCAGAATGCTGGACCTTTTTAATCACAGAGTGGTTTTACTGTGCACAAATATGAATTTACAGCAAGTGATTATTTTAAGACTCTACCTATCCCTGGGTCCTCTCAGGTTGTTCTTAAACCTTTACTGGTGCCGCACCAAGGTGGTATCTGAGGCCCAGAGACGCCAGTGGTGCTTTGCTGCACTGTGGTCTCATGAGCCTCTTGGGAACAAGGTGGCCCTAGTCTCAAAGCTTTTAAGTTTAAAGAGCACTCTTCAGTGGGCTGCGTCACTACTATGGGTGTGAGGCCAACTTGGTCCTGCCTCCTTACACCTACATCAGCAGGCATCTAAGGACAGTTAGGTCACATATGCTGTCACCAGGAAAGAGATCAGCATCATGAAGCCAGGCCACTTGTGCTGGGTCCTCTATCTGTCTGCTTGCCAATCAGCAGGAGAGCAGACCTGATGGTACCAGTTAGATCCTGCAGAACCTCTGAGGTATCGTCCCCAAAGCTCTCGGAAACCACTTTTCATTATTCTCTCCAAACAGTCCTCCAAGGCCTGAAAGCCAGTGGTCAAAGCATCTACTTTGGATTCACTGATTGGTCTGGAGGCCTCTTTGCAAAGATGATTCAGATGTTCATGGTGCTGTTACCCATAAAGTGTGCATCACATTCTTGGTTGGTCTCTAGGCCTTTACCTGTTCTAAGAACATGAGAAGAAGTAAGAGCAGGAGTGGGCCATATGGCCCTATGAGCCTGCTCTGCCATTCAATAAGATCACGGCTGATCATCGACCTCAACTCCACTTTCCTGCCCGATCTCTATATCCCTTGATTCCCCTAGAGTCCAAAAATATATTTACCTCAGCCTTGAATATACTCAAAAGACTCAGCATTCACAGCCCTCTGGGGCAGAGAATTCCAAAGATTCACAACCCTCTGAGTGAAGAAATTCCCCCTTATCTCTGTCTTAAATGGCCTACCCCTTATCCGGAGACTATGGCTTTTAGTTCTAGAATCTCCAGCCAGGGGAAACAACCTCTCAGCATCTACCCTGTCAATCCCCTTCAGAATTTTGTATGCTTCAACGAGATCACCTCTCATTCTTCTTCTACACTCCAGAGAGTATAGGCCCATTCTACACAATCTCTCATCATAGGACAGCCCTCTCATCCTAGGAATCAATCTAGTGAACCTTTGTTGCACCACCTCCTGTAATGATATCAGCAAATAGAGATGGTATTTGCCTATTCGATTATGATGCCTTAATAGCATGTTTGCAGGTATTGATTGCTTGTGCCTGGCCAGCAGAGGTCATGTGACCGAGACAAGCAAGGCAGTGCAGTTTAGTTTCAGTTTCGTTCTAGATGCATCACAGCATCGTGTCTCCTGTAAAAGCTGTATAAAAGAGTTGAACAGACTTTAGATTAAAACTCATTCTCTTTCATAAATGTCTCATCATTGAACCCACAAAGAAATCAATACATGGTGTCAGAAGTGATTGAAAGAGATGAAGAGAAAATATCTGAAGTTAAATCAGCTCTCTACAAATTAGCAAGCCAAAAGTGAACATCGTTGCTTACCATTAGAGAATAGCTAACGAAGTGAAAAAATGGAAGGTTTACACCCACCGGCGACGCTTCAGATGACAGGTAATGTGGCTGAAAATTGGAGAAGGTTCAAACAACGTGTGGGGTTGTATTTATCAGCAATCGGAGCTGACGAGAAAAGTGATAATAAGAAATCGTCACTGTTCTTACATGTCTTGGGTGATGAAGCGCTGGAGGTGTATAATAACTTCACATTCGTTGCTAATGGAGACAAAATGAAACTAGATAAAATAATGGAACAGTTTGAGGCCTACTGCATACCTAAACGTAACGTGACGTTTGAGAGGCACAGATTTTTCACATGTGTACAGAAAATGGGTGAGACTATTGATCAGTATGTGACTGAACTGAGAAACAGAAGCAAATCGTGTGAATTTGGGGGACTGGCAGACTCGCTGATAAAAGACAGACTGGTGTGTGGTATTCCAGATAATGGTCTAAGGGAAAGACTGCTAAGAGAGCAAGATCTAGACCTGGGAAAAGCCATAGCACTGTGTAGGGCTACAGGGACTGTGAAGTTGCAAGCAAAGGAGCTGTTCAGTGACAATAGCTGCAACGTGGATGCAGTGAGTAAGAACGGACACAAACCGTTTAACAAAAAGAGTGCCAATGTGAAAAAAGAGGCGTGGCCAGCGAACGAAAATGAAAGGGACAATCGAAAGACATGTAGTCGATGCGGTACACAGCATCCACCAAAAAAGTGTCCAGCATATGGTAAAACATGCAATTGTTGCAACAAGAACAACCATTATGCCCGTTGCTGCAAGAACCAAGTGCAACAAAGCAAGGTCCATGCAGTAGATGAAAGCGACATAGAGGAGTTCTATGTAGATGTGGTATCTGAAAACAAAAAAGAAGAAAGAGACTGGATGTTGACACTAAAAGTGAATGACATACACATTCCATTTAAATTGGATACTGGAGCACAAGTTAATGTGATATCAGAGACTGATTTTAAGAAAATTAGACCCAGACCAAAGATACATGGAATAAAAGTGAAAGTGACAGGATACACAGGTACTGATATACCAGTGAAAGGAAGATGCATTGTCAAAGTAACACACAAGGACAGAGAGCACACGCTAGCATTAATCGTGGTGCCAAAGGATGTGCAAGCCATACTAGGTTTAAAAGCCTGTGAGAGACTGAACCTGGTAAAGAGAGTCCTCGTTGTGGAAAGCGAAGGAGAGACAGTCTATGATGAACTGAATGTTGCGTACACACCGGGTAAGCTGATGTATACAGCAGACACGTTGTCCAGAGCTGTTGACCCAGGAGAGCCCGCAAACACAGTGAAAAGACTGAAGTACAAGGCAAAAGACAGTGGAACTGACTTCTACCAGAGCATGCTTGTGTACCGCACAACGCCGCTCGAGTGTGGTATGTCACCAGCCCAACTTCTGATGGGACGTCGGCTAAGGTCAAACCTACCCATCCCGGAGAACCTCCTGAAAACAAAAGAGGGGGAGAAAGTGAGGAAGTTCAAAGAACAACAGAAAGAAAAGCAAAAGTACTACTATGACAGAGGAACACAAAACCTACCTGAACTCCACACTGGTGACCAAGTAAGGTTCAAAGACAAAACAAACACATGGACTCAGAAGGGAACTGTCCTGAGTGAAGTTCAACCAAGATCATACACCATTCAGACAGATGAGGGTGCTGTTCTGAGAAGAAATCGTCGAGATCTTCTCATGGGACCAGCCACAGCAGGTCAAGAGACTGATACTGTTGAACAACCTGATCACACAGCTGAGAACCAATCATCTGAGGCAACAACTCAGATTCAAGGACAATCGATCAGAAAATCCTCAAGACACGTGAAGCCTCCTGAGAGACTCATTGAGCAAATTTAAGGACTATTGTTATAGAAGGAAGTAATGTTATCTTATTCTTTCTTCAAGTTCTAGTGTATTGACATATTTCATGTGAACACACAAAGCAAGGTTAAAAAACCTTGAGCATGATAATGATAATGTAAGTTCATTAAGTGTTACAGTTAAAATGCAGATTAATACAAAGAAAACATGTTGTTAGTTAAAAGTAAAATACTTTTGTTTTAAGGAAAGGAGATGTAATGATATCAGCAAATAGAGATGGTATTTGCCTATTCGATTATGATGCCTTAATAGCATGTTTGCAGGTATTGATTGCTTGTGCCTGGCCAGCAGAGGTCATGTGACCGAGACAAGCAAGGCAGTGCAGTTTAGTTTCAGTTTCGTTCTAGATGCATCACAGCATCGTGTCTCCTGTAAAAGCTGTATAAAAGAGTTGAACAGACTTTAGATTAAAACTCATTCTCTTTCATAAATGTCTCATCATTGAACCCACAAAGAAATCAATACACCTCCAAGGCAAGTATATCCTTCCTCAGATAAGGAGACAAAACTAAGCACAGTACTCCAGGTGTGGTCTCACCAAGGCCCCGTACAACTGTGGCAAGATTCCTTACTCTTATACTCCAACCCCCTTGCAATAAAGACCAGTTGCCTTCCTTACTGCTTGCTGTACCTGCATGCTAGCTTTCTGTGTTTCTTGCATGAGGGCACCCAAATCTCTCTGAACAACAACATTTGAAAGTTTCTCACCATTTAAAAAATATTGTTTTTCTATTTTTCCCACCAAAGTGAATAACCTCACATTTCCCTACATTATACTCCAATTGCCACCTTACTGCCCACTCACTTAGTCTATCTATATTCCTTTGCAGGCTCTTGGGGGGGAATTTTCCCAGCACTGGGGAGGCGGGTATGTAGGCGGGACTGCCGGGAAAATGGAAGAAACTGGGAGCGGGTACCGACCCCATTCCCAACCCGCCTCCATGCCATCTTCCCGGGAGGCGGGTCCCCGAGTCGCGCAGGGACCCGTCTCCTCGAGGGGGGAAGGGGATTAGAGCCAATTAACTGCCTGTTAACAGGTAGTTAACAAACAGTTTTAGTTAACAGGCAGGTTTGAGGCTTATCCCCATTTTACGCCTGCAATTGCGGGCTTCCCGATGGCTGAGAACCTCGCCAGGGTCAGCGAGGCGAGCAGTGGGTCTGCGGGGGTGAGAGAGGTCAAAATGTCAGCTGTAGAGGTGAGTGATGGGTGCAAGTGTGGACAGGTAAATACGAGAGGTGGGTGTAAAGTGTTGGAAAAAGTTTCCTTACCTTTGCTTCTTTCTGCAGGCTTCAACCTTTGAGGATCCGAAGGTGCCTCATCTCAACGACAGAGATGACAGAATGGCACCATCTGCTTTCTGCTGAGGAGAGAGGTATTGGTGAGCCTGTGTGCAAGGGCTCACCTTTGAACAGAGATTGTCAGTGTTTGACAGCTTCTCAAAGCTGTCAAACTGACAATTCATCTGTCAAAATTTTTTCAACAGATGAAGTGTCATACGCTGACATCATCTGTCACCGGCTTTCCCTTAATTGGCCGGCAAGCCCGCAGGGCGGGCTTAACAAGGCCAATCAAGGGAAAATAGCGTGGGTTGGTCAGACGTCACTGGGGGAGGGACTGAAACCCAGAAACTAGAAGTCCCGCCTCCAGCACGTCTCCATTGAGAAAATCCAGCCCTTTGTGTTTTCCTCACAGCTTACTGTCCCACCTAGCTTTCTATCATCAGCAAACATGGACACATTACATCGGTCCCTTCATCTAGGTCATTAATATAGATTGTAAATAGCTGAAGGCCCAACACTAATCCTTGTGGCACCTCACTAGTTACAGCCTGCCAACCTGAAAAAGATCTGTTCTGCTCCTTATATTTGTTAAAAGGACATACAGGTCCAGCTACCAGAAGTTTTCCACGTGTTTCTTCGATCCAGTTGCCATCTTTGTCCCCAGGATGCCTGTTTTCTCCAAAACTGCCATTACCCCTTTACACAGTAGGTTTTATATCACAATACTGTACCAGGTCTCTGCCTCCCCTCCAGGTATTTTCCAGCTCCCAACTCCTTCCTACCCACCCCCCCTTCCTTCCTTCCCCTCCCATTACCATGCCCTCCTCAGTCCCACTACTTCCTCTCCTACGCCGCCAGGGCAGATCCAATATATGAAGGGCTCAGTGCTATAAATGCAAGGAAGACAGAAATCCCGCTCTGTCTCAGTTCCAACTGAGTCATTGTGCTGCCTGCATTTTGGGCCCCTACAGAAAAATACACACTTTCATTTCCATTGAGTTTTCAAATTTAAATATTAGCCCCAATTTTGTGAGAATGACAAAAATAGTGTTCAGCTGCCCCATGGTGCAGCCACACCTGCACCTGTTAAATCAGAGAACTTGTTGTGAAGAATTTGCCAATGCTGCCCCCACCCCACCCCACCAAAATTTGAATAGGCTACTAGCAAATGAAAAATGTGTGCAGAGAGCTTGGTGCGGCGAGAGCTGCGATGGTGGTAGAAAAGTTGATTAATAGTTTGCATTGGCACAGTGGAGACATGTATATGACACTGATCCCTTTGATGCTGTAGAATTGGAGGCTGTGATTCAGGAGGTGCAGCAAAAGAGGGTGGCCCTATCAGAGATATAATTGCAAAAGCAAAAAAGGATTTGGAGCTATTGGGCAGGATTTTCATTGAGCCGTGGAGGCAGGATTGGAGGCGTGTGGGGGGTTAAAATCGCAAAAACTAGCGTGCGGGACCCCCCCCCCCCCCGGCCTGGTTCCCGACTCCAAGCAATTTTAACTCGGGCGTGTTTGATGGTCCCGACTCCGTCTCGCATCCAACAGGTGGGACTGGTCATTAAGGCCCTTAACAACCACTAAATGGCCTCTATAATCCTATTTTAAAAGACCCTTGCGATTTTAACCCTTTTCTCACGTGAAACACGCCTGGTGGGAAACACGACGGTGAAACCTGGCGGGAGCACTATTGGATTGCTGACTATCAACTGCAGGTCAACCATTAAAGAGGAGATTTGATCAGCCATCATTTGCAGGTGGCAGGACTTAGTTGTCTGCGGTCTGGGGCAACTTTTAGAAGGCTTTACCACACCTGTGGAAGGTTGGAGCCTGACACCCATCTCCAGTGTGACCTCCTGGGAAATCCCTCTTGCCACCTTCCCTCAACGCTTCCTCAACTGAGGCATATACTAGAAGCATGGGAGCCATCTATTTCCTTCTCATCTGGGCATTAGAGGAGCTCGAGCACCAGCCGCGGTACCAGCAGAACCAGGAACAACAGCAGCAACAGCAGCAGCAGCAGGAGCACCAGGCTGCTGCTCACCCACCAGAGGCTGCACAGGCCAGAAGGGAACAGCGCCTGGAAGCCCGTCGGCGCAGGAGATACCCCCCAAACGGGGTCTACAGACACAAGGTCAGCTATCTCAACATGTCTGAGCAGCAGTGCCAAAGGCGGCTCCAAATTTCACCAGAGGTAGTGAGTGACAGCTGTGCAATGCTACAGCAAGACCTGCTGCCCAGAGGACCAGGTGGACAAGCATTACCAGTGGCCGTCAAAGTCACCACTGCACTCAACTTTTTTGCCTCAGGCTCATTCCAGGGATCAGCAGCAGACATCAGCGGCATCTCCCAGGCGGCCGCACACACTTGCATCACGCAGGTAACCGATGCCCTCTTTTCCCTCGTGCACAATCACATCCATTTCACCAAGGATCGAACAAGTGTCACGGCGCGAGCGGTTGGATTAGCTCATCTGGCAGGCTTTCCAAGGGTGCAGGGCATCGTTGACTGCACACATGTGGCCCTTAAGGCACCCCATCACAATCCAGATATTTTTGTCAACCGCAAGGGCTTCCACTCCCTTAACGTTCAGCTGGTGTGTGACCACAAGAAGGAAATTTTGCATGTTTGTGCCAAGTACCCTGGCAGTTGCCATGACTCCTTCATACTGCGCCAGTCTAGTGTGCCTCCGCTATTCAGTCCGCCAGACCAACTTAACAGATGGCTACTTGGAGACAAGGGCGTGGCTAATGATGCCGTTCAGGAGACCATCCAACGAAGCTGAGGAGAGCTATAACTCCAGCCACGTGTCCACCAGAGCCATAATCGAGCAAACCATTGGTTTGCTGAAGATGCGCTTCAGATGCCTGGATAGATCAGGTGGAGCCCTGCAGTACTCAGCAGCCAGGGTCTCCAGAATCGTTGTGGTTTGCTGTGCACTTCACAACATGGCACAGCGTCGTGGCTTGCAGATTCCTGAGGACCAAGTGGCTCCTCACATATCCTCCTCAGATGAGGAGGAGGAGGAGGAGGGCAAAAACGAACATCCTGCAGAGGCCCGTCAACCAGCGGCAGCATTACGCGAGAACATTGCTGCCTGGGATGCAAGGAACGCATTCATCCTAGCCAGATTTGCTTAGCCTAGTCAATCAAACACTTTTGCCTTGCAGCTTCTTACCAGAGCATTGACAATGGCCAAGAACCAGAGGATTCCTATCACTCTGACCACCATACTGACAGTTGCAAGTATGCCTAAGCCCTTAATGTGGAAGTCCCAATAGTGAAATGACAGATGATACAACTGCAACATTTGCCATCAGAAATTTTATGTACAATATCGAAGTGATGGCATTTTTACAGTAAACACAAAATTGCACCCAAGTGACTACCCTTGTGACTATTTGTGCAGAATTTTCCTCTTACGCGTGCTCCTACATGGTGCCTCCCCTGTGGCTTCAGCAGATGTGGATGTCCCTTCCTCACTTTGCTGCTGCTCCTGTCTCGACACCTTTGGCGGGTGTCGTCTGGGGTGGCGAGCCAGTGAGGGCTCGTCAACAGTCTGCTGCTCCTGCGGCTGTGCAGGGGTTGAGACGCCTATCTCACTTGGGTGTGGACTCCAGTGGGGCTCTGACCGAGGGCTCTGCAGTGGCATGGAAGTGTGAGCGCTTGGAGAGGAGCCCCTACTTCCTTGAGGTCTGCCACCAACCTCCCTCTCATGGGTCAGGTCCCCCTCAGCACCTGCAAGTGGCTGGAAAGCACCTTGCTGCACATCAGTGGGGCCATGGGGACCTGTATCTGCAATGGCAGTCCTACTCAGAAGGACTTCTATGAAGGTCTGGTTTCTTTGTTCAATAGATGCCCATTGCTCCTCAAGAGATGTCATTCTATTCTGAACAATGACCATGTTTTCAATACCCTGACGACTAAGCTCCTCCATGGCTGTAGCCATCCTCTCCTCTACGGTAGCCATCCTCTCCTCTACGGTAGCCATCCTTTCCGTGGAGGTTGCCATCCTTTTCGTGGTGACGTGTTCATGCGCCAATGACTCCACAAAGGCTCTGGTCATGTTCGCTATGGACTCCTCCATTCGCTCCACACTCGCAGCGACCCTAGAGACAAAACCTGCCAGAGACTCCTGCATCTGTGCCTGGAGTTCCATCGCCGCTGATCTCACGGATGAACCCAGAGGCAGAGGGTCGACATGCTGCTGAGCCGAGCTGGAAGAGTCCTGCGCCCTCCGACTAGGACTCTCCACTGCTGTCCCTGTCTCCACAATCTGCTGATGCTCACTTGTGAGCTGTGATACACCAGGTGACAACACTACTCTTTGTCCTGAAGGTCCCACCGAGGTGTGTCTGTGCTGGTGCTGGGTGCGCAGATTTCTGGTGACGCTGCGCCCTCAGAGGTTGCAGCTTCCTCTGAGGAGTCTGGTTGCTCAGCCTCTTCTTCCTGGCTAGCGGGGACGGATGCTTGTGATGGTCCTGTGGGGGAGTAACGGAAAGAGTCAGAGATGTGATGCCAAGGCTATATGCACATTGCTTTTTGCAGATGCTCATAAGTCCACCTGTTAGAGCTTCACAATCATTAACAGCGACTCATGCAATGTCAAAGAGAGAGATGGGAAACTTTTCTGTCACCAGCTTGCTGTGTTGCACCCGTCTGTCCGTCCCCCACATGCGCGTCATCCTCCAGTCCCACTATTTCGAGTACCGCCTCCTCCCGGGGGGTCAGGTGGACTATTGAGGCTGTCCCTCCTCCTGTCCTCGCTCGCTCTCTTTTGTTGTGAGCTCTCTTTTCCTGCAATGAGGGAGACAAATGGAGGTTGAGTGAGAATGAAGGAGTGAGTGTAGAGTTTGCATAGCATAGATACTTAGAAGGAGACAAAGATGGAGTGAGGTGGCAAGACCAAGGGCCCTCCCTGTGTGTTGTCAGTTGTTTTCATAGCATCAGAGTGATAGGGAGTGTGAGGGCTGCATAGTCGAATAGTTATGTGAATGTGAGCATAGAGAGAGAGGGAATGGGTAAGGGTGCATGGATGTCAGTGTCAAGTGGGATGTGGAGGAAGAGATTGCTAAAGCTGAGTGCTGGTGAGGAAAGGCAATGGGGGTCAGATTGAGGGTGATGGGAAATTCATACTCTCTTTTCCAGTGCGCTGAATGTCATGAAATCTTTTCCGGCACTGTATCCAGGTTCGCCGTGTGACTCCCAAGGTGTTGACCTCCTCAGCCACCTGCATCCACACTGCCTTAGTCTGCTTGGGAGGCCTCTTCCTCCCTGAGGACGGGAAGAGCAACTCCGTGTTGGCCCTAGCCCCATCCACTAATGCCTGCAGGGCCACCTCGTCAAAACGAGGAGCTGATCTGGGCCTCCCGCTTGTCATCTTTCCTGCAGGTCCCTCTTACACCAAATGGAGAAAGCTTGGAAGCCTGCAGAAGAAGCAAGGCTTGCTGTTGACCTTAAATGCAGCAGCAATGATGTTGTCATCGGAGGCGACTTTCAGTCATGAAAAACCCATTTGCCAAGGGTTCCCACACGTTGGAAATCAATTGGACAATTAAGTTAAAATTGCATCAATCTCCCACAGCCATTTAGATTCGGGTGGATAACATGAAATGCGGATAACACGACACCATCCCGCACCTGAGTTAAAATCCTGCCCATCATGTTTATGTCATTAGCATATTAAAATTACTTTTATAACTTCATCCATGTTAACATCTTGCATAGAAACCAGCAATGATAGCTGCAAACACTAACAGAAAAACTAACTTCGGTTGTACCAAAGGCTAGAAACAAAAACATTTATTCAAAAATCTATTTACACTTCATTTTACTATTACTAAAATAATTGATTACAGATTCTGATTAATATGTAGAAGGGAAACATAGTACCATCTGTGGATTTATGTATAATTGAAAAGCAAGTTGACTCCACAAGTGAACAAAATGTTCTGGTTGGAATTAAATAAACAAAATGAACCTGGTAACAGACACTATGGTTACACAACAACTTGAACTTATAAACAGAAAGAAACAGTTTTAGCATTCTGCAACAGCAGAAGTCAACCATGATGCTTTTGAACATTTCCAGATACAATTTAGTTACAACTGTACTGCAGCATCTTTGTTGGCGAAACAATCTTTCGTGACTGTTAATTTAGTTATAAATAATTGCATCACATTGAATAGTTCATTCCTAATACATAAATAACTAAACAAATATCCATGGGAACACTAACCCTTGGAGATAACGGCCCAGAAATTCGGGTCGGGGGCTTCCCGCGGGTGTAAGCCCCCGACCTGCACTTACCTTGCGCGCCGACCGTTGTGCTGTGGGCCCCCGTGGAATTCCGATCCTGGGCCTGCTCCAACTGCCGGCGCACAGTGCTTGCGTATCCCAGGGGCGCAGTTAGTTTGATGCATCCCCTGGGATCACGTGGGCCATGGAGAGCCAATCAGAGCAGGGAATGCTTCATTCATAAGTTTGACAGGAAGGGCTGTCAAAACTTAGAAATACTACGGGCCCCAAAACATCACTAAATCTTTAAATACATTTTTTAAAAATCACATTTTTAAAATAAACTATAAATTACATGAAATAACTATTTTAAACAATAATTTAAATTTTTGAAAAAAATAATTTTATTTTCTAATGGGGCTAAAAATAAACTTATCTTGCTTTAAAGTATTAAAAAATAATAAACCTGTGGATAAAATGTTTTAATTTGAATTAATTCACCACTTACCTTGTAAAAAGCAGGCCTTGTGACTGCTTTTTATAGGCCCAGAACTTCGGGTCTCCACGGGTGAGTACGCACAGGGTACTCACCCGTAAGCCCAATGGAAGTGCCGGTTTCCTGCATGCACTGTGCATACGTGGGAAACCGGCACTTCCGTTCCCCTGAAAGAAGGGGTTCAGAGTTCGAATGCGTGCGCAGGAGAGGCTGCGTGTGCGCATTGAACTTACGTTTCTTTTGCAGGTTTTCCCGGGAGGGTAAGTCTCCAGAAGTTAGACATTTAAAAAGCAGTCGCAAGGCCTGCTTTTTACAAGGTAAGTGGTGAATTAATTAAAATTAAAACAGTTTTTCCACAGGTTTATTATTTTTAAATACTTTAAAGAAAGTTGAGTTTATTTTTAGCCCCGTTAGAAAATAAAAATTATTTTTTTCAAAAATTTAAATTATTGTTTAAAATAGTTATTTCATGTAATTTATAGTTTACTAGCTGGAGTGCCCGGTGGTGCCGAGGTTTTTTCGAGGGCATGTTGTTGTTGGAAGAGAGAGAGAGAGAGAGCGACTGGGGGGGGGGGAGAGAGAGAGAGAGCGACTGGGGGGAAGAGAGAGAGCGACTGGGGGAAGAGGGGGGAGGGGAGGGAGGAGGGAGGGGGGGAGGGTGGAGGAGGAAGAGGGGAGGGGGAGGGGGAGGGGGGAGGAGGGAGTGGGAGGGAGAGGGGAGGAGGGAGGGAGGGGAGGAAGGATGGAGAGGGGGGAGGGGGAGGGAGGGGGGGAGGGGGAGGGGGGGGAGGGGAGGGGGGAGGGGGAGGGGAGGAGGGGGAGGGGAGGGGAGGGGTGAGGGGGAGGGGGGTAGAGGAGGGAGGGGAGGAGGGGGGGAGGAGGGGGGTGGGAGAGAGGGAAGGAGAGAGGGGGGGAGGGAGAGAGGAGGGGGGAGGGAGGGGGGGAGGGAGGGAAGGGGGCAGGGAAGGGGGGCAGGGAGAGAGGGGGGCAGGGAGAGAGGGGGGAGAGAGGGAGGGGAGAGAGAGGGAGGGGGGGAGAGAGAGGGAGGGAGGGGGAAGGAGAGAGGGAAGGAGGAAGAAACCGGGCAGCGCAGACTAAAGATGGCGCTGTTCGGGCCCACATTGAAGTTCCACCATGATCAAAGATGGTGTCACGAGGAAATTGTCATGCCGCCCAGGATCAAATATGGCGCTGTGGTGTCGCTGCATTGAACTGCTGCCAGGATGAAAGATGGCTGGGCCCAGTTGCCGGGGTAACCCTCCTCCCCTCCCGATCTCCAGAGCCGGTTGCCGGGTTAACCCTTGAGAGGGGGGGGGGGGGGGGAGAGGGGGATAGGGGGCGGGGGCAGAAAGAAAAAAAAGCTGTCTGCTAGCCTTTAGGGCGGGTGCGGCCAGCCTTGAAGGTGCGTGAAGAAGCCGGCGGCCATTTTCTCATGTCGGTTGGAAGCACGGAAAAAAAAATTTCTTAATTAAAAACTGCAAAATTTCTTTACTTTTAAAAAAAGTAGCTGCAAGGTACAAAATCGGAAATCTTCTAACTTTATATGTTCTTTCCTTAAAAACTTTTGGCTTTTGTATATCTTCTAACTTTATATCTTCTTTCCTTAAAAAAACTTTCGCCTTTTGAAAACCGAAAGTTTTTTAAGGAAAGAAGATATAAAGTTATAAGATATACATTACCGAAAGTTTTTAAGGAAAGATATAAAGTTAGAAGATATAAAAACTGAATTATTTATTCTCTATCTCTTCACTTACATTGCAATAGTTGCTGCAGTCACTCCAGTGCTCGCGAAGACTAAAGTAACTTTTATTTATTCTGTCTTATTAAGCATCAGGCCCCGCCCACACACGCCATAGGATTGGTCAACCATCACGTGATGGGGGAGACCGAAGGGGGGGGGGGTGAGGGGTGGGAGGAGCTTGCCACAAAACAATTGCCTAGGGTCCAGCATGGCTGGCAACAGATGCCCAGGCTTAGAGGCCTACCTGCAAAAACGGGGAAAGGTAGGAAAATTAATGAGATTCGGTAAAAGATTTAGAAAGTAATCAACTTTTTTTTCAAACAATTTCTGAAAGTAATTAACTTTTTTTAAAAGAATTTCTGTTTTAAAAGGAACTTTTTTTTTTAAAGACGCAGAAAGTGGGAAAAAGAAAGGAAAAGTTTGGAATCAAGATGGCGGCGACTCACCTCGGTTCAGAACAATAAGGCCCGCCCACACAGGCCTTCGATTGGTGGACCATCAGGTCACCGAAGCGTAGGATTGGTCAATCGTCCCATCACTCGACCGTAGGAGGGCCCGGCCGCACGCGCCAGGAACCCGCCGTACGATTGGTCGACCTCGACGTCACTCGATGCTAATGAATGGATAATGAGCAGAATGTTGAACGTTTTTTGGATACCGCAGGCGCAATTTTTGTCTGGCCGAAACGTAAATACGCTTAGGACGGTTCTGGAATCGTCAGCTTTCTTTCGACGTAATGCACGTGTAGGTACGCGCTATAACTTTCGAGTTAATTCAAGACAGACAGAAAGACAGACAGACAGACGGAATGACAGACAGAAGTATCCTTTTATATATATAGATTTTAAAAATGTGATTAAAAAAAAAAATTATTTGAAGATTTAGTGATGTTTTGGGGCCCGTAGTATTTATAAGCTTGACAGCCCTTCCTGTCAAACTTATGAATGAAGCATTCCCTGCTCTGATTGGCTCCCCATGACCCACATGATCCCAGGGGATGCATCGAACTAACTGTGCCCCTGGGATACGCAAGCACTGCGCGCCGGCAGCTGGGCCAGGCCCCGGATCAGAATTCCACGGGGGCCCACAGCTCAACGGCCAGCGCTTGGTAAGTGCAGGACGGGGGCTTACACCCGCGGGAAGCCCCCGACCCGAATTTCTGGGCCATGTCTAACTTCTGGAGACTTACCCTCCCGGGAAAACCTGCAAAAAAAGCGTAAGTTCGATGTGCACGTGCAGCCTCTCCTGCGCACATGTTCGAACTCTGAACCCCTTCTTTCAGGGGAACGGAAGTGCCGGTTTCCTGCGCATGCGCAGTGCATGCAGGAAACCGGCACTTCCATTGGGCCTGCGGGTGAGTACCCCATGCGTACTCACCCGTGGAGACCCGAAGTTCTGGGTGTTTAACATTTGGTGAAGTAAAAGTTACTAGCAGCTGTTGTTTTTTCTTCCCCCCCCCCCTTATTTTTCCTCAAACTTTTTCTATTCCTCCTCTGCTGAAGAAGATTATTATTTTTCTAATTAGCAAGATCAGTCCTCCTACTTAGAAGGCTAAGGGAACATGGTTGGGGTCGGGGGAGCCTGTATAATGTCCCCCACCCTGTAAGTGGGCAGGTGCTGGAGTTTCTGGCCACATGGGGCAGGTGAGTGCTGGAGATGTGCCATAGTGGCACTTGTGCTCACCTGCTCATGCTGATTAGATACCCTCCACTTATCTGGCAAAGTCTAGTGCAATCAGTGCTGGAGAGCACCTACTGGCCTGATCCCAGTGTAACTGAGCTTACTGACTTATAGAGTCATAACGGCACAGAAAGAGGCCATTCGGCCCATCGAGTCTGTGCCAGCTCTCTGTAGAGCAATCCAGTCAGTCCCATTCCCCCGCTCTATCCCCATAGCCCTGCAAGTTTATTTCCCTCAAGCGCCTATCCAGTCTCCGCTTGAAAACATTGAGTGTCTCCGCTTCCAACACTTCCGTTGGCAGTGAGTTCCAGGTCCTCACCACTCGCTGTGTAAAAAGGTTTTCCTCACAACCCCCCCTGTATCGCTTGCCCAAAACCTTAAATTTGTGTCCCCTAGTCTTTGTACCATCAACAAATGGGAACAGCCTTTCCCTGTCTAGCCTATCCAAAACTGTCATAATCTTGTAAACCTCTATCAAATCACCCCGCAACCTCCTTTGCTCTAATGAAAACAAATCCAGCTTCTCCAACCTGTCCTTGTAGCTAAGATCCCTCATCCCCAGAACCATTCTGGTAAATCGCCTCTGCACCCTCTCAAGGGCCTTCACATCTTTCCTAAAGTGTGGTGACCAGAACTGGACACAATACTCCAGTTGTGGCCTAACCAGCGCTTTATAAAGGTTCAGCATAACTTCTCTACTTTTGTACTCAATACCTCTATTTATGAAGCCCAAGATCCCATATGCTTTGTTAACCACTCTCTCAATATGTCTTGCCACCTTCAGGGACCTATGCACATTTAACTCCCAGGTCCCTCTGTCCCTGCACACTCTTTAAAACTGTGCCATTAAGTGTATATTGCCTCTCCCTGTTCCTTCTGCCAAAATGCATCACCTCACACTTCTCTATATTAAATTCAGCTGCCACTTGTCTGCCCATTCTGCTAGCCTTTCTATGTCCTGTTGCAGTCGATTGGTATCATCCTCACTGTTTGCCACACCCCCAAGTTTGGTGTCATCAGCAAATTTAGGAATTCTACTCTGTATTCCAATATCCAGGACATTTATATATATCAAAAAGGCAGCGGCCCCAGCACTGACCCTTGGGTTACACCACTGTCTACCATCCTCCAGTCTGATTGGAGGAACTCGTTACCTATTTTTTTGATACAGATAGATGTTCATATCACTGTCAGCTGAAAAGACTCAAGGTAGTAGGCTAACATCCCAGCATGTACCTGTACATACAACTGTATAGAACTTTATATGACTGACAGCAAGATTGCCCAATCACAGAATGTGCCAGGACTTGCAGCTTGTAAGCCCCAACCTCTCTAATGGAAATTACTGCAGAGAAAAACCTCCTGGGGAAGTAATCAAATATTTTTGTATAAAACATCAGGAGAAGATAAAGCATAAACTCTTCAACTTTAAAAGAAGACTTGTAGCAGGTCTTTATATTTTGTAGTTTATTCTACATGGTTACATTACTTTCATTTATATTTTTACTTAGGACTCAAAAACAACCACAATTCATAGAAACTGTAGCAGCTTCTGGAAGGAGCATACCATTATTAAAATTTGGAGGGAAGTTCTGAATAACAATCTGGAATTGAAGCACCGATTTGAGAAGAACATTTTGGTAGCACTAAGTACAGTTATAGAGATATTTAGTTCACACTGGAACAGCCAGCAGCTCCAATAGAAGCCTCTTTGACAGTGGTCCTAAGTCTGTGCATAAATGTGAGGTTATCCACTTTGGTGGCAAAAACAGGAAGGCAGATTATTATCTGAATGGCAATAGATTGGGAGAAGGGGAAGTGCAACGAGACCTGGGTGTCCTTGTGCACCAGTCGCTGAAGGTAAGCATGCAGGTGCAGCAGGCGGTTAAGAAGGCAAATGGTATGTTGGCCTTTGTAGAGAGAGGGTTTGAGTACAGGAACAAGGATGTCTTGCTGCAGTTGTACAGGGCCTTGGTGAGACCACACCTTGAGTATTGTGTGCAGTTTTGGTCGCCTTATCTGAGGAAGGATATTCTTGCCATGGAAGGAGTTCAGCGAAGATTCACCAAGCTGATACCTGGGATGGCAGGAATGACGTATGAGGAGAGATTGGGTCGATTGGGCTTATACTCACTGGAGTTTAGAAGAATGAGAGGGGATCTCATTGAAACTTATAAAATTCTGACAGGATTGGACAGACTAGATGCAGGAAGGATGTTCCCGATGGTCGGGGAGTCCAGAACCAGGGGTCACAGTCTAAGGATGAGGAGTAAGCCATTTAGGACAGAGATGAGGAGGAATTTCTTCACCCAGAGAGTGGTGAACCTGTGGAATTCTCTACCACAGAAGGCAGTGGAGGCCAATTCATTAAATATATTCAAGAAGGAGTTGGATATATTTCTTAAGGCTAAAGGGATCAAGGGGTATGGGAAGAAAGCAGGGTGAGGATGTTCCCAATGATGGGTGAAACTAGAACTAGGGGGCATAATCTTAAAATAAGGGGCTGCTCTTTCAAAACTGAGATGAGGAGAAACTTCTTCACTCAGAGGGTGGTAGGTTTGTGGAATTTGCTGCCCCAGAAAGCTGTGGAAGCTACATCATTAAATAAATTTAAAACAGAAATAGATAGTTTCCTAGAAGTAAAGGAAATTAAGGGTTACGGGGAGCGGGCAGGAAATTGGACATGAGTCTAGGTTCGGAATGGTCATGGCCCTGTGGGTAGTGGAGCGGGCCCAGGGGCTGTGTAGCCTGGTTCTGTTCCTACTTCTTGTGTTCTAATTCTGTGTTAGATTTCAGGAGATGGTTTTATTCCTGTTCCTGGCTGGGGTGGAGATCGCCTTTACAGAAGGTAAGTACTGTAGAAAATATAGGGACAGAGTGATCTCCTGGAAGAGTTTCGATCGCCTAGCTGGGTCGGAGAGGAATTTCCCAGATCTTTTCTCCCAAACTGGCCATTGGTTTTTTTTATCTGGTTTTTCGCCTCTCCCGGGAGATCACATGGGTTCGGGTGGGATGGAGAGTGATAGAAGATTTGAGGTTAGGATCAGATCAGCCATGATCTTATTGAATGGTGGAGCAGGCTTGAGGGGCCGATTGGCCTACTCCTGCTCCTATTTCTTATGTTCTTATGTTCTTATGGACCGGGCACTGAATTTGGATGATCAGCCATAATCGCATTGAATGGCGGAGCAGGATCGAAGGGCCGAATGGCCTACTCCTGCTCCTATCTTCTATGTTTCTATGTGCTTCCTCCATGAATACTTTGACTGCTGTCATACAAGCAAGGGCTCGTGGGTTGGAGAGGGTTGTCTCTCCTGGCCTCCAAATAACCAGGAGAGACTTGGGTTGCAGACAAGTATCTGAAGAAACTTCACTGATGTCGTAGTTCAGTGGCCATACAAAGACAGATGCAGTACTAGTGGCATGGCAGGAATGGTTATGCATGATGCTGTTGTGTCTCAGGATAACAGCACATGCAGGCCCTAGAAAAAGCCTGGAGGGTAAGTTTATTGTTTGCACATCACACAGTAATAGGAAGCATGATGATAGGAAGCACTATGCTTACATGGAAAGTATGGGTATTCATTTAAAATTATGGTTGCACTAAAGTTGTTGCACAAACAGACAATGGGGCCAAAAATCCACATGCTTCCAGAGTTAACAGGAGGGCACTCCATTAACATGGGTTAGGCATGTGCAAGCACCACCTTGGGAACATCTCTGGTGTCCAGCTGCTCAGGGCAGTCAGAAACTTTGACACCTGCAGCCCTTGGGGGTGCGGGGGGATGCTCAAACCCCCCTCGGCACAGCTATGGTCGCCAATGTCCCCTTTTGTAAGGGGGCTGGTCTTAAAAAAACATTTTTTTAAGTACCCCTTTCTTTGGGAGTTCAGGCTGCTTTCTTGGCCTGAATACCACTGGTGAGGTCAACATTTGCCCTGCTGGAGGCCAGTGTGTTTCAAATGATTCGGTGTACTATCATCCACTAAACACCAGGGGGGAAATATTCAGTTGGTTTGCGCCTCCCGTTAGCGCCTTAAGGGGGCGCTAATGGGGCGCAAAGCAACTAGCACCCGTGCACCGCTCACAAAATTAACTAGATATTTTGCAGCGGCGCTAAACACTACCGCCACAATCTCCTGCGCTGGCTGATTGTGACGTCAGTCGAGTGTGCAACGCCCCGGTAGCGCCCCGGACCGGATTTTGAGTGGCGCCACCTGTCTTACCGCCTGCCATTAGCAACAACAGGTTGAGGGGAGCTTTTTGCAGTTGGGAAAGGACTGGGGAAACGCTATTTAAAGGCGTCCGCTTCCTGCCTTTTTTTGTTGGCGAAATTTTTGCACCACGCATTCTGAGTGAGAGAGAGAGACTGCAGGAGATATTCAAAGCTGTGTTGAGAAGTTTTGGGTACTGAGCTGCAGTTGTACAGGGCCTTGGTGAGACCACACCTTGAGTATTATGTGCAGTTTTGGTCGCCTTATCTGAGGAAGGATGTTCTTGCCATGGAGGGAGTGCAGCAAAGATTCACCAGACTGATAACTGGGATGGCAGGAATGACGTATGAGGAGAGATTGGGTCCATTGGGCTTGTACTCGCTGGAGTTTAGAAGAATGAGAGGAGATCTCATTGAAACTTATAAAATTCTAACAGGACTAGACAGACTAGATGCAGGAAGGATGTTCCCGATGGCGGGGGAATCCAGAACCAGGGGTCAAGTCTAAAGATTAGGGGTAAGCCATTTAGGACTGAGATGAGGAGGAATTTCTTCACCCAGAGAGTGGTGAACTTGTGGCATTCTCTACCACAGAAGGCAGTTGAGGCCAATTCATTAAATATATTCACGACGGAGTTAGATATATTTCTTAAGGCTAAAGGGATCAAGGGATATGGAGAGAAGGGAGGGACAGGGTACTGAGTTTGGATGATCAGCCATGATCTCATTGAATGGCGGAGCAGGCTCGAGGGGCCGAATGGCCTACTCCTGCTCCTATCTTCTATGTTTCTATGTTTGCAGGTCCTTTCTGATTTGACCTTCCTTGCATCGACTTAAAAGAGAATATAGGGGCTGCAGTCTGAGCTCTTTCCCTGGGCCTCTCCTTTGTTCTTTCCAACAGATTTGATGTACAGGTCTCTCCAGGCTGAGATTCAAGGCTGTAATGAGCAGGGTGTGGATGGAGAGCAAGATCAACCCTCCCCTTTAAGAACTGGCCGGCGCCAGTATGTCTGTGTTCCATTGCTGACTAACGTCACATGAGCTTCGCCGGCGCTCTGAGGTAGCGCCTCGCTCCTCGGCCTTTACGCCTTAAGACAGGTGTGTAGCGTCTGATTTAGCGCTCCAATCACCTCCAGGGGCGATAAAAGCCAAGTTTGCAGTCGGAGGCGATAATTAGCTCCAGGCGCTAATCTTTGCACCCGGCCGATAATTGCGCCCCAAATGGGGCGATACCAAATTTCTCTCCCCAGGTCCTGACTGAGCCAAAGGAGCGGGACATCCCAGTGTAGTTGCCATTATTCGCCTTGCAAGAGATGACTGGAGCATCCATAAAACAAATAGGAAGCTCCCACTGTATTCGGGTCTCCACCATTTTCTGCAGAGTTCTGCCATTCTCCTGCTAGAGTTACGGCAGGAGAAAATGGATCCTTCAGGGAATTTTGGCTTCATTGTTCTTAGCATGGTTTGGAAGTAGCTCTCATCAGGTGGTATGAATGGGAGCTGGTTATGTTGATACACAGAGAGAAGATTTGATAGATGATGACATATGCGTGGTGGGAATAGGGAAGATATAGCCAGGTCTGTTCATGCAGTGGCCTGATATGGCAGTCAAGAGAAGGCTATTATATGGCATATATATATTTAGCCTGCCATAATCTTCAATGATAAAACCATATAATCTTAAAATTGGAGCTAGGTCATTCATGAGTGAAACGAGGAAGCACTTTTTCACACAAAGGATAGTGAAAATCTGGTATTCTCTCCCTCAAAAAGCAATGGATGTTGGGCCAATTTAAATTTTCAAGACTGAGATTGCCAGATTTTTTATCAGGTAAGGGTATCAAGGGATATGGAGCAAAGACAGGTCGATGGGGTTGTGGTTCAGATCAACCATGGTCTAATTGAATAGCAGGACGGGCTTGAGGGGCTGAATAGTCTACTCCTGTTCCTATGTTCCATATTAGAGAGAGCAAATTGTTTCTCTGTACAGCAATTCTGTACCCACAATTTTCCACAAACAGCAATAAGATGACTGGTTAATTTGATTTTTTTTGATAGTATTGGTAGAATATTTGCTGAGACACTGAAAGAATTCATGGCTTTTTTTTCTTCAATTGCTAATAATTTAATTTTTCTGTTGAAAACATCCTTTCTAGTCAATCTCTTCTAAACTCTCCCACAGCATCCATTAATCTTCCTTTTTTTTAAACAGACATATAATTAACATTTTTAATATTCTCTTTAATTGGGCTGTTCTTATCAGATTAATTGCACCATTAGGTGGATTAAAAGAGGTTATTTCTGATGTAGGTGGAGGGTTGGTAAAATACAATTTGAGATCAAATAAAGAGCAAGAAGAAATATCCTATAGATACAACTGGAAAAAAGATGAGGATTTACGTCCCTCATTTTAGAAGGTAAATGTCCTTGATATTATTGTAAAAATACACATACATTTTTAAAATTGCCAATAGTAGCCTTCAGATAGTTTTCTGCCACATTACAGTACTATGTTTGTTAATGCTTAAATTTGCTAGATAGGAGAAGATATATCAGGTTCAATAAATATTTTTTTAAGTTTTCATTAATTAAAAAAATATATTCTAGCAATATTACAGAGTGGTTATATAATGCAGACTAACTTTAGGTTTGTGAGGCAAAGGCAGAACAGCATGTTGGCCACATAATGAGAAGTATTCTGGCCCTGTCTCCCTTATGATTGTGCAGGAAGTTTACCCTAGCACCCCCTCCCTCCCACTGAGCATCATATTAGCCACACACAAGCATTCCTGGCCTCAGGTCCCTCCTACTGCAACTGAGCTCCACTTCGGCCTTAGACTCTTGTACCCAACGTTGCGTTATTTTGGCTTTCAAAGCCCCAGCCCACCCAGTGAGGAACATTCTAGCTTTCTCACTTCCACTCTCCTCTCCCTTCCTCTCACCAACCTGATCCTTCCATAATGGGAGGAAAATCGAGCGAGTTCCTTTACGGACATGTGCTCTGACCTGCCCGCTTTTCTGAAATTCACCGCAATCCACTGCACCTGGGCATAGGCCCAGGGAAATCGCCCATAAAATGATAAAAGGCAGAAATGTTGAAGTGAACATAAGTACATTATATAGCTGGCAGCAGCCCAGCGGCTGTAAAAGTAGACAATTGCAATGCAATCCACAGAACCACAAGCTCAGACCTCTGCTTTAATAAACTGAACTCAGCTTCGCTCATTTGGTGAGTTTTGACAGTAATCAGCACTGCACAGAACATGAACAGAATTCCATCTCTTTGAAAGGGGTGGAGGGCTATTAGAACTAGGTTCATTCACAAGTCTTTGCCATCAGCCAATCAACAAATGGCACCGACACCAGGCAAGGAAATGACCTTAACCCAGAGTATCTAATTGACAGAGCAGGGGCAGTAGCTGGGGACCAAACAATTAACAAGTATGAAAAACTATAAATAACAAAGTAAAATAATTTGCCTTTTACTCTGTAACTCATAGGGCTGGATTTTGTCAATGGGGACGTGATGGAGGCGGGACTCCCACTTTTTGGGTTGTAGTCCCGCCTCCATTGATTTGTGGCCAACCCACGTGATTTTCCCTTGATTGATCTTGTTGAGCCCGCCCAGTGGGCTCAGCGGGCCAATTAAGGGACACCCGGTTACAGGTGACACCAGGGATTGACATTTCATCTGTCAAGAGCTTTTGACAGATGAAATATCAGCGTTTGACAGCTCTGTGAAGCTGTCAAACACTGACAATCTGACTTATAACTTGAGTCCTTCTCCACAGACTCAGTTAGAAATCTCTCCAGAACAGAAAGCAGAATGCTGCAACTTTTGACAGCTCGCGGCCATTCTGCTTTCTGTGCCGGTGAGATGAGGGACTCCCGAGACCTGAAGGAAGGAAGCCTGCATTAGTAAGTAAAGGTAAGTAAAACTTATTTAAACACTTTACACACACCAAACACACTTACCTCTGCACTCATGCACCCATCACTCACTTGAACACCGGAAATCCTGAACCCTCCAAGCCCTTCAGCCCGACGGTCCGCCTTGCTAACTTGGCGTGGTTTGGAGCCGTCGGGCAGCCCACACTTCAGGGCTAAAAATAGGGATTAGGCCAAAAACTGCCGGTTAACTACCTGCCTTGGGGAGGCGGCTCCCAGCACAGGTTGGGTACCCACCTCCTGGGAAACGAGCATGGAGGTGGGTTGGGGGCGGGAAGGGTTCGTGCCCCCCAATTCTGCAATTTTCCCCCCACTCCCGCCTCCAAACCCCCCTCCATGGGGCTTGGAAATTCGAGCCCATAGACTTTCCGATTTACGATATTTTATGTGTCCTGTTATTTTATGAACAACATTTTAACAAGAAACACTAATGACATTAACATCAATACTATTTTATTGAAAATTGTTGATAGAAGCAGATTTAATGGCCATACGCATTACTGCGCTCGATTGAACCCTGGTAGAGGTTGTTGCTCACTGAATGGGTGTCTAGCATGCAACAATTTCATGTCTCTAGCAAACATCACTGCTCTAGAATTTTACACAAATTGTTTAAGTTTTAATGGAACACCTACATTGGCTAGATCTTTCATTTTAATGGCTGAAACATGGGTTTCCATGTGCATTATATTAGTATTTTGCCATGGGTTATTTGTAAATCATTTAGCAATTAATGCAGCTATTTTCCACTCAAGTCTTCTGAAGTATAATGTGTATCATGCACCAATACTAAGACATGAAACAATCACTAATTCCTACTGCGACAAGTGTACATCTAACAACTGCATCAACAGAGGTGTGGAAATACAGCAAACATGAAAATGTCAGCACAATAACCTGGCAGTATTAACAACAACCTTCAGTTATGTAGCACCTTTAACCTAAAGAAACATCCGAAGGTGTCTCATAAATAAGGGAAATGAATGTCAAGTCAAAAGGAAGAGGTTAGGAAGAATGACCAAAATCCTGGTTGAAGAGATGGGTTTGGAAAACATTTTTAAAGGGGGAGGGAGAGATGGAAAGGTGGAGAGAAGTCTAGGGCAGGGGAAGTCCAAGGATTTGTTGTGGGGCTTAGAGGAGCACTCCTGATTGTGCTTGAGGAAAGGCTAGCATGGGATCGAGGAAGGGGGATCTAAGTGGGTAGAAGCTGAATCACAGAAGAAGGGACTGCATACTAGTTCTGCTGTAAAGGACTCAGATGCTAACTTTGAGGGCCCAGACTACCATAGAAGGATAATGGGTATACAGGTGCATTGGGCAGCCTGCCAATGAGCTTGTGTAATTGTGCAGAGCAAGGAGGAGTCCAGCTTCAACTTATGTCAGGGCTTCATGCAGAGTTGAAGACTATGCTGTCCAATATGGAAAGAATGGTCAGCTCCATGAACAGGACAATGATGCCCACCAAGACGGAACATCTGCTAACAGCTCTCATGGCAGCTCACACTGCTGCCATGGAAACTCAAACAGCTGCCATTTGGCTCTGGAGGCCAGTGTTGACAGGGGCTTCCAAGAGCTTCACATAACTCCTGCACTCTGGTCTTGCGCTAAGTTGTAGAAATGATGTGGTGCAATCCCAGGAGAATGGCCTTGGCTCACTGGGAGAGGCACCTGCTGTTCTCTCTCAGGAGGACAGCATGACTGCTCCCCAGCCACCCATTCTGCCATTGCCCTTGTTAGTGCTACACAGCCAGCAGAGCTGAGCCACGTTGAGATGCTGTTGTCTGCAGCTGGGCCCTCAAGGCCCAGAGCTGCTCAAGGTTGCCCACCACGGCCATCTGAAGTATCCTCAATGGAAGTTCAGCTGCCTTCCACCTCTCAAGCTGTAGTCACTGGGGATACACCTTGTAGATGCACTAAGATAAGTAAACGAGCACACAAGATAAGCACTAAGTGGTTTCACAAGGGTGATTCTTAATTATTCTTAATTAAATATTTGATACAGATTGAATTGAGTAGTTCGATGAATTGTTTTCTGCTATGGATTTGGTGTTGGTGTTATATTTGCAGTGGTCAGGGCAAGACCCATAGGCTGGACATAAGGATGACAATGGGATGGAGATAGTATGGATGGTGGTGATAAGGATTGCAGGACTGTTGGTGTACTGGGGATGGGAGGGATGGTTTAAATGAAGCACTCTTGGATGAGCTACTATCTGACAGCTCTGGCAGGTAGGGGCACTGGTGGTTGATTCTCCTCATGCTCTTTCTCCTCTCCATGCTCCTCTATCTCCTGCTCTTCCTTCTGCTGCACTTCTTGCTACCCAGGTGCTGTTAATGGCTGGTCCTTCATTATGGCAAAGTTATGGAGCATGCAGCAGAGGATGACAAATCTGGATACATAATCCGAGGTGTATTGCAAAGCTAGAGTGCTCTTCAGGCCAGCTATAGAAGCAGTCATTCTTGCCACACTAGAAGCGACAACTACCCGTAGGGCCCCTTCCTGATGTCTTGAGGCTGCATTAATCTTTTGGACTGACACAATCACCGGGTGTACTTCACATCACGTCATACTTCCTACATGGTGTTGCAGATGTAATTTATGGACTCCTTTAACTTATCTCTCAATTATAGATCTTTTAATGAGTTCTTGTTCCTTGAGCTCCTCGGCTGGTGGCAGTTGTTTCTGTCTCCACTAGGGAGAGATGGCTGTTTCATCATCATTTCCTCTCAACTCCTCCTGCTCACTGATTCACTGTGATTCACCCGTTTCAGTAATGGGCTTTTCTCAAATAAGTACGGTACTGTGGCAAAGCCACTAACAGACTCTCACAGGGACTCGTATAATTGCCTTTAATCATGTTCATTACCTTTCAATGTTGGCTCTGGTTAAACAGAGCTAGATCGACAAAATTGCGATCTGACGCGATGACGTCATCACGTGGGTCATGTGATGTCCCCAGCGGCGGGAAACGTGATGACATCATGACGTCAGAGGTAGAGGGCGTGGCCAGCCAGTCCTCGTGTGAAGTGATAGAGAAAAGACCTGTTTAGAGCTTCTCCTGCATTTTCTTGTTTTGTAAAGTTTTAATACATTAAACTCAGTTTGTTAACTTCCAGTGAGTTTATAGATTCTTTGCTAGGAGTGCAGAGACTCCTACATTGGTGACCCCGAATCCTCGCGATCATTTTTCGCGGTGAACGCAGAGAACGGGCCAGTAATGGAGGCCAATGCAATGGCCTTGAAGCTCCCCCAATTCTGGGACCAACAGGCGGCCTCTTGGTTTGTGCGCCAAGACGGCCATCGTACCCCACTCGCACCTCCTTATGCCAGGCCCTTCAAGGTTTTGCAGACAGGGGACTAGAGTTTCGTGATTGACGTCGGGGGCAAGCCGGATCACATCTCTGTCGATCGCCTCAAGCCTGCGCACCTGGACCTCGAACGACCGATCGAGCTGGCGCAGCCTCCGTGCCGCGGCCGGCCGCCAGCCGCTGCCACACCTGACAGCGCCGTGTTACCTACCAGCTCGCCGCCTGCTCAGCGTTTTCCCCTCCGGGAATTTAGGAGTCGGTCCAACAGACTTGTCCGACCTCCTCAGCGATTGACTCTTTTCGTTAAAGACAATTCTGGGGGGGCGTATGTGGCAAAGCCACTAACAGACTCTCAGAGGGACTCGTATAATTGCCTTTAATCATGTTTATTACCTTTCAATGTTGGCTCTGGTTAAACAGAGCTAGATCGACAAAATCGCGATCTGACGTGATGATGTCATCACGTGGGTCATATGACATCCCCAATGGTGGGAAACGTGATGACGTCATGACGTCAGAGGTAGAGGGCGTGGCCAGCCAGTCCTCGTGTGGAGTGATAGAGAAAAGACCTGTTTAGAGCTTCTCCTGCACTTTGTTTTGTAAAGTTTTAATACATTAAACTCAGTTTGTTAACTTCCAGTGAGTTTATAGATTCTTTGCTAGGAGTGCAGAGACTCCTACAGTACCATTATGGAGTGGGTGAATAATGTGAAGGCGCCAGGCTGCTCATCAGATGATTCTTTTTGTAGCATTTAGCACCTGTGAGGGACACAAAGGAAATTAATTTTAGGAGGGTGCAGTCTATTGTGAATCAAAAGATGCAATAGCAGGAGGCCGTTCAAGTAATCAGAATGTCTGAAGATGGCAAAAACTCAGCTCTGAAAGGGTTCTATCTCATTACCAACCTGAACCTGACAGCTCGCCTCCAACTTCATGTCCCAAAGCCACCACAATGTGTCTGCTCAGAGTAGCAGAGCTTCTTCCTTATGCCAACTGATGGGCCAATGCTAGCCATTCCTCTATCTGTGGCAGTCCTTTGCCTCTGGTTGTTCATATGCTTCTTCTTTGCAAAGAACACAAGCTTTTAGACGTGCTACAAATTTTACGCAGGTGTCTTTTTACACAGATGTCTACAAATATTAGCCTGTAGACATGCAATCAGGTGCAGGCAATGCACCAGTGGCTTCATTTCTCACTCAGATATGGCACTAACTGTGATATGGGACAGTACAATGGTAGGAGAGTAGGTGTACCTATGAAGGGGAACCGTAATAATATATTGTGCTTACTAACAGTCCCCTTCATGTCTTTTTTTACACTATGTGGTCATGGATGGTGTGGAGGTGAGTCATGCTTTCAGCATTATTTCAGCATCTGCAGGAGTACTGTGCCTTCACTTACCTTGGCCAACCTGGTAAAGTTATTAAAATGATTTCAGCACTGAAAGCTCATTTGTGGTGTGGAAGAGATGGCACTGATTGACAGAGCCACCTCCCTCCAGACTGCCTGCACATCCTTTTTCTGGGGCATCATTCATTGAGTGTCAAAGAGCCTTTGTCTTCTTGCCCTTAGCTCTGCCAATATGACCTCTACTGTAGCTTCTGAGAATCTTGGGGTCTTCGTCATTGCAGCTACCATAGATGGTGCTCCTCCTTCAGCCATCACTGTTTTGCCATCCGGTTAGCTCCATATCTCTCTCATCCGCTTGCTGAGCTTCTGGCCATTTCAGCTATAGCAGCCTTTTCGCTGTTGCAGCTAGCCCCGATGCCCCTCTATCCCAGCGGTGGTGACCCAGTCAAGAGCGGGATTCTATATCCAGCACACTCTGCATACTCTGTGAGGCTTCCCCAAAGAAAATGTGGTCAGATGCCACATAGCATAGATGCATTTAAGAGGAAGCTAGATAAGCACATGAGAGAGAAACAAATAGAAAGATATGCTGATAGGATTAGATGAAGAAGGATGGTCGTGTGGAGCATAAACACCAGCATAGACCAGTTGGGCTGAATGGCCTGTTTCTGAGCTGTATAATTCTATGTAATTCTAAGTAATGTAAGATACCAGCAGGTTCACTTGCATAAGTAAAGGTCCTGCTATTTCTCCAGAGGCTGCAGAAAAATTCTGCCTGCTAGAATTGTCTAACATATTTGATCTTGTGATAGCTGATGAAGTAAGTACTTACATTTAATACTGGTAGACATGCTTTTTGGCATAGATGAATCAACAGCAGCTGAAATATACACAAACAGGAAGAGAATGAAAATTGTATGAATTACTCTATACTCATGGCATTTAGTCCATGATAGTGAACATTAATTTCTGTGATAATCCACATTTATGGAAAAAGAAAGTACACACATACACACTGTGTGCATTTCCAAACAGTTTGTAACTGCCCAAGATAATATGCAGCACTTTTTCACATCAATGGTGACAAGTGAGGGGCACCTTATTTCCATGAAAAGACTTTCCAAGGTAATCTATAAAACTTGAGTATGGGGTCTTTTACATTTTTGGGAAAGAAAAACGAGAATACATCATCAACATTGGTGATGTGCCTCAATAAATCCGAGACTCGATGTTAGCGAAACAAAACAAGGCTTTTATTGACTTAGAAGGTAACACACAGAGGAGAATGTATCTTCCATCCAGAGGTCTGCCGTACTGGATGCGCTGCAGGCTGGGCCAGCTTACATAGGAGCCAGGTATGGGCGGAGCCCTACACACAGTACAATACAATGGAAATGAAACTGAAACCAACCACAGTCACAGGCAGAGAAATACTGATGAGTGATGAATGGAATATTTCATCACAATTGGCATCATCAACATTGAGGTATTCTATTAGTGTATCTATAGTATAGCATTTTACACCCAGTAATTCAATAGCCATCACACATCTGAATTTTAATGTTATAAATATGGCACAATAGTCCAAGTATAAGTCACTGCATCTAATGTGAATCTGATTTTGGTGACTCAACTGAGATCCATACACAGAGGTAGTCCAGCATTGCAGAAATGATTTAGCGGCTACAATGTAGTAGCTGAAGTTCATCCAACACCTTTGAATCAAGTATGTGTTAAAATGTCACAATATCATAGAATTACCCTACAACTCCTTCTGTGCCGTTATGACTCTATGGGTAGGATTTTCATTGGGCCGTGGAGGTGGGATTGGAGGCGTGCGGGTGGTTAAAATTGCAAAAACTGGCGGGCAGGCCCGACCCCAACTCCATCCCGCCTCCACGCAATTTTCAAAAATTCGTGTCTAATGGTCCCGACTCCGTACCGCCTCCAACAGGCAGGATAGGCCATTAAGGCCCTTAACAAGCTCTAAATTGCCTCTTTTGAATTGGCCATTTTGAATGGCCATTGCGATTTTAACCCTTTTCCCATGTGAAACATGCCTGGTGGGAAACACGACGGTGAAACCTGGCGGAAGCACAATTGGGATTGCTGACTATCAGCTGCAGCTCAACCATTAAAGAGGAGATTGATCAGCCATCATTTGCAGGTGGCAGGACTTTGTAGTCTCAGGACTGGGGGAACTTTTAGAAGGCATAACCATAGCTTTGGAAGTTTGGAGCCTGACACCCATCTCCAGTGTGACCTCCTGGTAAACCCCTCTCGCCACCTTGACTGAGCGCTTCCTCAACTGAGGCATTTACCAGAAGCATGGGAGCCATTTATTTCCTTCCCTTCTGGATATTAGATGAGGCTGAACAACAGCAGCAACAACAACAGCAGCAACAACAGGAGCACCAGGCTGCTGCTCAGCCACCTGAAGATGCACAGGCCAGAAGGGGCCAGTGCTTGGAAGCCCGTCGGCGCAGGAGATACCCCCCAAACAGGGTCTACAGACACAGGGTCAGCTATCTCAACATGTCTGAGCAGCAGTGCCAAAGGCGGCTCCGACTTTCACCAGAGGTAGTGGGTGACATCTGCGCAATGCTGCAACAAGACCCGCAGGCCAGAGGAGCAGGTGGACAACCCTTACCAGTAGCCGTCAAAGTCACCACTGCACTCAACTTTTTTGCCTCAGGCTCATTCCAGGGATCAGCAGCAGAAATTAGCGGCATCTCCCAGGCGGCCGCACACACTTGCATCACGCAGGTAACCGATGCCCTCTTTGCCCTCGCGCACAATCACATTCATTTCACCAAGGATCGAGCAAGTGTCATGGCGCGTGCGGTTGGATTAGCTCTTCTGGCAGGCTTTCCAAGGGTGCAGGACGTCATTGACTGCACACATGTGGCCCTTAAGGCACCCCATCGCAATCCAGGTATTTTTGTCAATCGCAAGGGCTTCCACTCCCTTAACGTTCAGCTGGTGTGTGACCACAAGAAGGAAATTTTGCATGTTTGTGCCAAGTACCCTGGCAGTTGCCATGACTCCTTCATACTGCTCCAGTCTAGTGTGCCTCCGCTATTCAGTCCGCCAAACCAACTTAATGGATGGCTACTTGGAGACAAGGGCTATCCCCTGAGGATGTGGCTAATGATGCCGTTGAGGAGACCATCCAACGAAGCTGAGGAGAGCTACAACTCCAGCCACATGTCCATCAGAACCTTAATCGAGTAAACCATCGGTTTGCTGAAGATGCGCTTCAGATGCCTGGATAGATCAGGTGGAGCCCTGCAGTACTCAGCAGCTAGGGTCTCCAGAATCATTGTGGTTTGCTGTGCACTTCACAACATGGCAAAGCGTCGTGGCTTGCAGATTCCTGAAGACCAAGTAGCTCCTCACATATCCTCGTCAGATGAGGAGGAGGAGGAGGAGAGCGAAAACGAACATCCTGTAGAGGCCCATCAACCAGCGGCAGCAGGACGCGAGAACATAGCTGCCTGGGATGCAAGGAACGCACTCATCTTGGCCAGATTTGCTTAGCCTAGCCACTCAAGCACTTTTGCCTCGCATCTTCTTACCTGAGCATCGGCAATGGCCACGAACCAGCTGATTCCTAGCAATTTGACCACCATACTGACAATTGCAAGTAATCTTAAGCCATGAATGTGAAAGTCCCATTTGCGAAATGACACATGCCACAACTACAGCAGTAGCCATCAGATTTTTTAAGTACATTATTCATATGATGGCTTTTACACACAAAACATCAAATTTCACCCAAGTGACTACCCTTGTGACTATTTGTGCAGTATCTTTCTCTTACGCGTGCTCCTACGTGGTGCTTCCCCTGTGGCTTCAGCAGATGTGGAGGCCCCTTGCTCACTTTGCTGCTGCTCCTGTCTTGACACCTTTGGCGGGCGTCCTCTGGGGTGGCGAACCTGTGAGGGCTCGTCAGCAGTCTGCTGCTCCTGCGGCTATGCAAGGGTTCAGATGCCTATCTCACTTGGGTGTGTACTCTGGTGGGGCTCTGACCGAGGGCTCTGCCATGGCAAGGAAGTGTGAGCGCTTGGAGAGGAGCCCCCACTTCCTTGATGTCTGCCACAAACTTCCCTCTCATGGGTCAGGTCCCCCTCAGCGCTTGCAAGTGGCTTGAGAGCACCTTGCTGCACATCAGGGGGGCCATGGGGACCCATATCTGCAATGGCAGTCCTACTCAGAGGGCCTGCCATGAAGATCTGGTTTCTCTGTTCAATAGCTGACCATCGCTCCTCCAGAGATGTCAATATATTCTGAACACTCACCATGTTTTCAACACTCTGGCGACTTAGCTCCTCCATGGCCGTAGCCATCCTCTCCTCTACTGTGGCCATTCTTTCCACGGAGGTTGCCATCCTTTCCGTGGTGATGCGTTCATGCGCCAATGACTCCACAAAGGCTCTGCTCATGTTCGCTATGGACTCCTCAATTCGCTCCACACTCGCAGCGACCCTGGAGACAAAATCTGCCAGAGACTCCTGCATCTTTTCCTGGAGTGCCATCACCACTGATACTGTGGATGGACCCAGAGGCAGAGGGTCAACATGCAGCTGAGCCGAGCTGGCAGAGTCCTGCGCCCTCCAACTTGGACTCTCCACTGCTTTCCCTGTCTGCACAATCTGCTGATGCTCACTTGTGAGCTGTGATACACCAGGTGACAACACTACACTATGTCCCAAGGTCCCACCGAGGTGTGAGTGTCTGTGCTGGTGCTGGGTGCGCTGAATTCTGCTGACGCTGCACCCTCAGAGGTTGCAGCTTCCTCTGAGGAGTCTGGAGGCTCAGTCTGTTCCTCCTGGCTAGTGGGGACGGGTGCCTGCAATGGTCCTGTGGGGGAGTAAAGGAAATAGTCAGAGATGTGATGCCAATGTTACATGCACATTGCATACTGCAGATGATCACTAGTCCATCTGTTAGAGCTTCCGAAACATTATCAGCGACTCATGCAATGTCAATGAGAGAGATGGAAAACTATTCTGTCACCAGCTTGGTGTGATGCACCCGTCTGTCCGTCCCCCACATGCGCGTCGTCCCCCACTCCTACGATTTCCAGGACTGCCTCCTCCCAGGGGGTGAGGTGGGCTACTGATGGTGGCCCTCCTCCTGTCCTCGCTCGTTCTCTTTTATTGGGAGCTCTCTTTTCCTGCAATGAGGGAGACAAGTGGAGGCTGAGGGAGAATGAAGGAGTGAGTGTAGAGAATCCATAGCATAGATGCTTAGAAGGAGACAAAGATGAAGTGAGGTGGCAAGACCAAGGGCCCTCCCTGTGTGTTGTCAGTTGTTTTCATAGCATCAGAGTGATAGGGAGTGTGAGGGCTGCATAGTCAAATAGTTAAGTGAATGTGACCAGAGAGAGAGAGGGAATGGGTAAGGGTGCATGAATGTCAGTGTCAAGTGGGATGTGGAGGAAGAGGTTGCTAAAGCTGAGTGCTGGTGAGGAAAGGCAATGTGGATCAGATTGCGAGTGATGGGAAATTCATACTCACTTTTCCAGTGCGGTGAAGGTCATGAAATCTCTTCCTGCACTGTATCCAGGTTCTGCGGGTAGACGATAAGGAGTTGACCTCCTCTGCCACTTGCTGCCACACAGCCTTTGTCTGCTGGGGAGGCTTCTTCCTCCCTGATGAAGGGAAGAGCACCTCCTTGTGAGCTCTTGCTCCCTCCACTAAAGCCTGCAGGGCAATGTCGTCGAACCTGGGAGCAGCCCTAGGTCTGTCGCTGGCCATTGTGACTCCAGGTTCCTCTAACAGTAAATGCCAGAAGGTTGGCAGCCTGCGGAAGAAGCAAGGCTTCTTGCAGACCTTAAATGCAGCAGCAATAATGACGTCATATTATGCGACTTTCTGACTGGAAATACTCATTTGCCATGGGTTCCCACACGCAGGAACTCAATTGGGCAATTAAGTTAAAATTGCATCAATCTCCCACATCGAATTAGATTTGTGTGGATAACGCGAAATGCGGATTACACGACACCAACCTGCACTTGAATGAAAATCCAGCCCATATATGACTCTAACTATTTACTGGCAGAATCTTTTAGGCAATTAGATAAATCACAGATAGGTAGATAGAATGTGTGTGCAACCAGGTTACACTAGCCACATACACTGGGTGAACAAGCTTCTCCAATACTATAGCGCTTTTTGTATCTGCAGGCTCATATAAAAAGCACAATTCAATATCTACCTACACATGCGTAGTGGTGCTCTGAGTTCCTAAAATAGTTTCAAATTTGCCGCTATCTTACTATTGAGGAGTATATCCTTAATGATACTAGTGAGAGTCCAAAAGCAAAGGGATAATGTTAAATCTATATAAATCATTGGTTATACCACAGCTAGAATACTGTGGTAGAATTTCCTAAGGGGTTCTCCTGATTGACCACCGTAATTGCAGAGGAAGATGGGTGGAAGCCCGGCAGAAATGTCAAACACCGTTTACGCAATTTTACTGGGGTTTCCATGGTTCTTCCGCTGAAGTTACAGTGGACAACTAGGAGAATGCCTGCCGAAATTCTACCCCTCTCTAACCAGGTGCCTTACTTTAGAAAAGATGGAGATAGTACAGAAAAGGCTTACTAAGATATTAGGAGGAAAGTCATTAGTTATGAGTGGAGGCTAGAGAAACTGGGGGGTTGATTTTCATTGACCCGTGGAGTCGGGATTGGAGGCATGCAGGGGGGTTAAAGTCCTGAATTCGGGGGTCCCGACACCATCCCGTCCCCAACCCGCCTCCATGTAAGTTTCAAAGGAGGCGGGTACCCGCCCCGCACTGGGACCCGCCTACCCGAGGCGGGAAGGGATTAGTGCCAATTAACTTCCTGTTAACAGGTAGTTAACAGGCAGTTTTTAGCCTAATCCCTATTTTAAAGCTTGAAGTGTGGGATTCCTGACGACTCCAAACCACACCAAGTTAGAGGAGTCGGGCCGTTGGGTTGAAGGACTTGGAGGGGTCGAGATGTCGGTGTTCAGGTGAGTGATGTGTGCATGAGTGCAAAGGTAAGTGTGTTTGGTGTGTCTAAAGTGTGTAAAGAAGTTTAAATTACCTGTACTTACCTTTACAGCCTTCCTTCCTTTAGGTTTCGGGAGTCCATCATCTAACCGGCACAGAAAGCAGACTGGCTGCGATCTGTCAAAAGTGACAGCCTGCAGCTTTCTGTGCCAGTGAGATTTCTAACTGAGTCTGTGTAGAAGGACTCAGGTTAGAAGTAAGACTGTCAGTGTTTGACAGCTTCAAACAGCTGTGAAACACTGATATTTCATCTGTCAAAACGTCTTGACAGATGAAATTTCAGTCTGTGACGTCACCTGTTGCCGGGTGGTCCTTAATCGGCCTGCTGAGCCCGCTGGGGGGGCTCAACAAGGTCAATCCAGTTAAAATCACGTGGATTGGCCACATCTCGATGGAGGCAGGACTACAACCCCGAAAGTTGCAGTCCCGCCTTCTTCCCGACTTCTGAATGAAAATCATCCCCTGGGTCTTTTTCAATAGCACAGAAAAGATGTTCAAAATTATGAGGGGTTTTGATAAGATAAATGGAGAAAAACTATTTCAAATGGTCAGTGAGCCAGTAACTACAGGGCATACATTTACCAAAAGAATGAGGAGAGAGGTTATGAGAAGTTTTTTTTATGCAGAAAGTTGTTAGGACATGGAATGTTAGGACCAGAAACAGTGGTTATAGCAGAATCCATAATAGCCTATAAAAAGGAAGTGGATAAAGATATGAAAAAGAAAAAGGTCTAATATAAGGGTGGGGGCGGGGGGCGGGGGGGGCGGTGGAGGTGGAATTAAGTGGAGAGCTCTTTCAGAGAGTCAGCACAGGCACGTTGGACTGAATGGCCTCCTTCTGTGTTGTGAAATTCTATGATTCTGTGAAATGAAATAACTGACCATCTCATTTTCACAATAGAGATTTTAGCCTAGGTTTTCTGATCAGGGTTCGTTATTTTAATGCTGGCATTAACTAATTTTAAATGGATGTGTTAATGCTGGCATTACAATAACATCAATCAGAAAATCGGCTATTTTCTCTTTTATTTTCTCTACAAAATGAAGTGCTGATATATGATTATAGTTGAAGGGGTATTGTACAACAAATATCAGGGCCGATTTAAAATTTCAACAGTGGTAAAAAACTGGTGGCAGCAGATCGGCCGCCTGTTACACACCCTGTCAATGGAAAAGAAAATTGGGCAAGTGTAAAACGGGTGGCTAAACTGTTACCACCTGCTTTTTTTCCCCACTGGTAAAAGTTAATATCAGTCCTATTCTCTCTAATTTTCATTGTACAAGTGCTTAAATTCTGCTTGTTGAGTTACAGAACTGCTTTGTGATATATTAGCAGTTAGCTCTATCAATTAATTAAAAAAAAATTTCTGTAGCAAATAATTTAGCCTTAGAGCCCCAAGAATAATCAATATTTGTATAATGTTAGCAAAATTTAAAATGCATGATTTGCCCATGCCATATATTTATATCCGATGTTAGCCTAATATGTAAAGTCTATTTATAACCATATAAGTGACAATCAAACACAGATATCTGTATTTTACGTATATTACCTTTGGTTGAAAGTAGATTGTTGTAGTGCATAGCCATATGATCTTGGATGATAAACTGTGTGGATAGCTTGCAGGACGATCCCAAACAAAATGCTGAAAAAACAAAACTATGCATGTTGATCATTGTCCTTCACCTGCAGGATAATCAACCTATTGATTGAAAGTGACCTAATAAATATTGCTTGCAATTCTATTTCACACAAGTTAAAGCAAAAATGTATTTAAATTTTTTCTTTCAGTACAGAAAAGCTTATTATACCACAATTAATGACATGGTCACTGTGTCGGTGAAATACAAACACACTTTTCACTGGCATGACACTATCAGAGCTAACAAAAAAGCTATCTTTACACATAGTTAAAGGAAACAATTTTAGAAATTATTTTAGACCAATTAAACCCATATGAGTGCAAGCTGTTTGATTTGATTGGGAGTTTAAAAGATGTAATCAAAATGCTAAAGTGGGTGCAAAATTCGGATCCATAGTGCCCTTTTTTTGGGTGCTATGATTGCCCTTAGAGGTCCAAAATGACGTCCACGGTGCACGCACACAGTTGTGAGGTGAATCGCGCCGGACACCATATTGGTGGGGGCGTTAGCAGTGCGCAGTGAATGCCCGCTAGAAGTATGCAAAGCAGGCAGCGCTGCAATTTTGTAGCTCAACGCTCCAGGTAACGCCCTTTCTTAAGCTCGCACAGCTGAGCACACGTTCAGGAGCAGGAAGAAACCCCACCAGCGCCATTTGAAGGGATCATCAACTACTTACAGGTTAGTTGCTGGTTGATTTCTTCTGGCTGTTGGTATGTGTCTACAAGTGTTTGGTGCTTCCTATAGGTGTTTAAAGTTGCTAAAGTCTACAGGGAGTGGTGAGGCAGGTGCTGAAGGACTGTTTCCTGGGTTCAAGGCTTCTGCACAAACCACCTGCCGCCAGACGTGGGTGCACTAGTAGGAATTCCCCTTGGAATACAGCATGACTTGGAGAATGAGTAGAGGGCAAGCTGCTGGAAGAGGGAGGAGGAGGAGGGGGAAGAAGTGCTCTCAGCAGGAGGCCATATCTGCCCAAGGTGTTCAGGGAGCAATTTTCCAACCTGAATCTCCATGAGGAACAATGCGTGAGACGTCTGCGCTACAGTGAGGACATCCTCACTGAAATCTGCCACCTGCTGCAGCCACAACTGCAACCTCAGAGCAGGGCAAGGACCGCATTGCCAGTGGCTGTGAAGGTAACCGTGGCAATGAACTTTTATGTGTCTGGCTCCTTCCAGGCTGGAGCTGGCAATATTTGCAACATCTCGTAGTTTGCCATAAAATGTTGCATAAGGAAGGTCACTGTGGCTCTGTATTCTAAGAGGGGTAACTACAATTCATTCTCTCTTGCCAGAGAGCAGCAGGTGGAGTGAACAAGCGGCTTTGAAAGGATTGCAGGCTTCTCCATGGTTCAGGGTACCACTGATTGCATGCACATCGCTTTGCGGGCGCCACACATCAAGGCCCAGTAATTCCTGTCACAACGCGTGAGTAAGGACGGGGTACTCACGCGTGTGCCAGGAGGAATTGTCGGTTTTCAGCATGCACAGCGCATGCGCTGAAAACCGGCATTTCCTGTCCTCTGACCCAAGGGGTTAAGAGGCTGAATGCATGCGCGGTATCGGGCAGCGCGTGCGACTTGGATTTCCTGTATTTTTACAGATTTGCGCATGTGTAAAGGCCTCCGGTTTTTACGCATTGAAAAACCACACGTAAGTACTTAGTTTTACAGATAAGTGGTCTTTTAGTACAATTTAGAATTTTTTTTTCCACAGGTTTATTATTTTTAAAGAATCTACAGTAAGGTAAGTTTAGTTTTAGACCCTATTTTTTAAAAATTTATCTTTTTCAAAAATTTGATTAATTGTTTAAAATAGTTTTTTAAAGTTATTCATAGTTAATTTAATTATTGGGATGCTTTTTAAAATTTTATTTAAAGTTTAAGTAGTGTTTTGGGGTGCAGTACTTTTCATGAGTTTGACAGTCTTTACTATCAAACTTATGAATGAAGTTTCCCCTCCCCTGATTGGCTGAACAGTGCTCACCTGATCCCAGCCGGCACATCGCACTAACTACGCTGCTGGGTCAGGTTAGCACAGCGCGCCGGGATCAGAACCTGGCCACTGACAGGAAATCCACTGCGGGCCAGATTTCAGATGTCGGCGCGCAGGGTGAGCGCACATCGGGGGCTTGCACGCGTGGCAAGCCCCCGACAGGAATTACTGGGCCCAACTTTGCCAGGTACTGGAACTGAAAGTAATTCCATTCCCTCAACAGCCAGCTGATATGCGACCACAGGCAGCGAAATCATACAGCAGTCATGATGCCTTAATTCTGTGGCAGTCCACTGTGCCATCTGCATTTGAGTCACCACGGCAAACCAAAGGGTGGCTACTGAGCGACAAGGGCTAACTGCTAATGACATGGCTGATGAATCGGTGCGCAACGCACGCACACGTGGCCAGCATGCATACAATGAAAGCCATGCTGCCACATGAAATGTGATAGAGCAGACCATTGGCATGCTGAAACAATGCTTCCACTACCTGGACCACTCTGGGGGAGCTCTGCAGTACTTGACAGAGCGGATGTCAAGATTTGTGGTGGTCGGCTGCATGCTGCACAACCTTGCCATCATGAGGGCACAGCCATTGCCACCAGCTATACAGCGAGCAGTTGATGAGCAGCAGGAGGAAGAGAAAGTAAAGGAGGAAGTGGAGGAGGAAGAGGAAGGGAGGAGGCAACCTAGACAGCCCCGTTCTGGCCGGCTGTCCGTGAAGAATTCATCCAAGTGGGATAAGAACATAAGAAATAGGAGCAGGAATAGGCCACTTGGCCCCTTGAGCTTGCTCTGCCATTCAATAAGATAATGGCTGATCTTGGGCTCAAAGCCTCTTCCCTGCTCGCTCCCCATAACCCTTCACTCCATTATCTTGCAAAAATCTGTCTATCTCCACCTTAAATGTATGTAATGACCCAGCCTCCACGGCTCTCTGGGGCAGAGAATTCCACAGATTTACAACCCTCTGAGAGAAGAAATTCCTCCTCACCTCAGTTTTAAAAGGGCAACCCTTTATTCTGAAACTATGCCCCGAGTTCTAGATTTCCCCATGAGAGGAAACATCCTCTCTGCATCGACCTTGTCGAGCCCCCTCAGTATCATATATGTTTCAATAAGATCACCTCGCATTCTTCTAAATTCCAATGAGTATAGGCCCAACCTGCTCAACCTTTCTTCATAAGTCAACCCCCTCATCTCAGGAATCAACCGCGTGAATCGTCTCTGAACTGCCTCCAATGCAAGTATATCCTTCCTTAAATAAGGAGACCAAAACTGTACGCAGTACTCAAATTGTGGTCTCACCAATACCCTGTGTAGCAGGACTTCCCTGCTTTTATACTCCAACCCCCTTGCAATAAAGGCCAACATTCCATTTGCCTTTTTGATTACTTGCTGTACCTGCATGCTAACTTTTTGTGTTTCATGCACAAGGACCCCCAGGTCCCTCTGAACTGTAGCATTTTGTAATCTCTCTCCATTTAAATAATAATTTGCTTTTTTACTTTTCCTGCCAAAGTGTATAACCTCGCACTTTCCCACATTATACTCCATCTGCCAAATGTTTGCCCATTCACTTAGCCTGTCTATATCCCTTTGCAGATTCTTTGAGTCCTCTGCACAACTTGCTTTCCCACCCATCTTTGTGTCATCCGCAAACTTGGCTACATTACACTCAGTCCCTTCATCCAAGTCATTAATATAGATCGCAAATAGTTGAGGCCCCAGCACCGATCCCTGTGGCACACCACTAGTTATGGTTTGCCAACCGGAAAGTGACCCATTTATCCCAACTCTCTGCTTTCTGTTAGTTAGCCAATTCTCTATCCTTGCTAATATATTACCCCAACTCCGTGAGCTCTTATCTTATGCAGTAACCTTTTATGTGGCAGCTTATCGAATGCCTTCTGGAAATCCAAATACACCACATCCACTGGCTCACCCTTATCCACCCTGCTGGTTACATCCTCAAAGAACTCCAGCAAATTTGTTAAACATGATTTCCCTTTCCTAAAACCATGCTGACTCTGCTTGACTGCATTATGATTTTCCAAATGCCCTGCTACTGCTTCCTTAATGAAGGACTCCAGCATTTTCCCAACGACAGATGTTAGGCTAACTGGTCTATAATTTCCTGCTTTCTGTCTCCCTCCTTTTTTAAATAGGGGTGTTACATTTGCGGTTTTCCAATCCGCTGGGACCTCTCCAGAGTCCAGGGAATTTTGGCATATTGCAACCAATGCATCCACTATCTCTGCAGCCACTTCTTTTAAGACCCTGGGATGCAGGCGATCTGGAACAGGGGACTTGTTGTCTTTTAGTCCCGTTGTCTTTTACTCCCATTATTTTACTAAGTACTTTTTCCTTAGTGATAGTGATTGTCTTTAGTTCCCCACTCCCTGTGGCCCCTTGATTATCCATTATTGGGATGTTGTTAGTGTCTTCTACCGTGAAGACTGATACAAAATATTTGTTCAATCTTTGCCATTTCCCCGTTCTCCATTATTAATTCCCTATTCTCATCCTCTAAGGGACCAATATTTACTTTAGCTATTCTCTTCCTTTTTATATACCTGTAGAAGCTCTTACTTTCTGTTTTAATATTTCTTGCCAGTTTACTCTCATAATTCATCTTCTTACTCTTTATTATTTTTTTTGTCATCCTTTGTGGTTTTTTAAAACATTTCCCAATCCTTTGGCCTCCCACAAATCTTGGCAACATTGTATGCCTTCATTTTCAATTTGATACCATCCTTTACTTCCTTAGTTAGCTATGGATATTGCTCCCTTCTCTTAAAATCTTTCTTTCTCACAGGAATATATTTTTGTTGAGAGTTATAAAATATCTCCTTAAATGTCCACCATTGCATTTCAACTGTCTTACCTTTTAATTTATTTTTCCAGTCCACATTAGCCAGTTTTGCCCTCATGCCATTGTAATTGCCTTTGTTTAAGATCAGGACACTGGTTTGTGATACAACTTTCTCACCCTCCAACAGAATTTAAAATTCAACCATGTTATGATCACTCTTTCCTAGAGGATCCTTTACTATGAGATCATTTATTAATTCTGCCTCATTACATAGTACCAGATCCAAGAGAGCCTACTCCCTGGTTGGTTCCATTACATACTGTTCTAGGAAACCATCCCGGATACACTCTATGAACTCCTTCTCAAGGCTACCATGGCCAATTTGATTTGTCCAATCAATATGGATACCGGTAAATGCAACCCAAATTCCCTATTCACCAACAGTCCCACACCTTACGTTCCCTCTGTCACTGACCATCACAGCGTCCATTTGGCCACAATGCAAAAATTAAAAGTGTCCACAAAATAAACATCCCAAACCAAATTTATAAATCAAATCATGCCATATTGCATACAATTGTAAACTAATCACCCATGTGTATTCCCTTAGTGCCTGTCTTCCGTGTGCCTTTGCCTGTCCTAGTGCTCTTATGAAGTGCTAGCCCAGTGGCTACAGCATGGCTGGTGGAAGGCTGCTGACTTTCAGTGGAGGAGACTGCAGATGGCCTTGGAGGATGACCTTGAACAACTCCGGCTGGCTAGAAGGCCGGCTGCAGGATGCACCATTTTGACATGGGCGGCAGCAATCTGGGCTGGCTGGCTGACAGGCAACAGCAAGGGCACTGGCAGAGTGGCAGTGGTGGGAGGATGAATGCTGTCATCCCGAGAGAGGAGAGCAGGTTTGTGCTCCATGGAGCCCCGGCCACTCCCCCAGGGCGATGGGTCAGCAATCCTAGTAATCTGTTGGAGGACAGATTGCTGGACTGCCTTGCAAGACCCTTTGAACACTGGCATCCCGAGCCATGATGACAGCAGTCTGAGCATTCATGACAGCAAGCTGACCTTACATGACAGCAGTCTGAGCTTCCACTGCAGCACTCAGACGTTGGGTGGCTGCTGCTTGTGCTGCAATAAAAGCTGAGACATTGGCCATCAGATGCTGCATCGTATTTGGGTCCACAAGTGTGCTAATGGAGTTGGCCACCACTTCCATGCTAGAAAGGATGGGCTCCAAGCTCTGTGCAAAGCCCTGTGCCAAATTGGTGCCGGACTCCTCCATGCTCCTTGACACTGAACGCATGCTTTCTGGCAGGCTTTCCTATGCACCAAGTATTTTGTTGTGCATACCCATCAGCGTTCTTCTGTAGGCTGACCCATTGAAGTCCTCATCTGAGTCCTCTGCAGCAGAACTCATGTGCGATCTTGTTTGCTGGCAAGCTGGCACCTGCGCTATCCTTGCCCCCCTGCCCTGGCTGCAAGTCACTCGTGGCCAGTGTCTCACCAAGTGGAGATCTTGCCTCTATGCTATCCTCTAAATTACGCGCAGTGTCAGTATCTGAACTGCTGGCTGCGAATGTGAAAACGATTAACAGTGTGTCTCCATCTTCACTATCTTCCTGCTCTTCCACCAGTGCCTGGCCAGATTGCAGTTCTTGGGTATCTGAAAGGAGAAATGCACAAGGGTAAGGTTGTGGTGAGGGGAGGGGAGGAAAGCAGAAGGTGCATGCTTACACCATCTGCAGCTTGTAAATCAGAAGAGATTGTGGGATGAACAGGAAGTGGGATGCGAGAAGGAGGATTAGGTATGAGGATACCATCATCTTCTATGGTTTCAGCATTCCCGCTGGCCACAGCTGTTGTGTATGTACCTTTAAGAGAGAACTGCTTTTATACTGTAGTACCGGCAGTGACCACACCTGTATATAAAGCCGTAGCAGGCTTCTGTACTTTCAGTTCCAGCATACCCTCTGTTCAGTAAACACCTGTTATTACCGTTCTCCTGCAGTCCGTGTGTTATTGATACGCGGACACTACACTGGCGACGAGCAGGTTCGAACTCACCTGCAGTACTGCATCACCTCACGGGGATCCATCCCTGAAAAGAAGCTTCTTGGAGGTCGAAGTCAGAGCAACGGACGTCGACCGCGGGCAACCGCCCAGTGATCCATCGGAGTTCAGAGAATCGCAGGGGAGGCTGTGGAAAGCTGGGCTTGGCTCCCCAGTCAAGGTGTTCCAGCAAATCGTGCTGGTAGCAGGTAGTGCGCTGACCCTTCCAGACTGCGGCGGGCTTGAGCTCGATCGAGCGGCTCTGCAAAGGGGCCGTGCAGCGTCGTTGGGAAGGAAAAGAGAGAGAGAGGGTGGAGCGCACAGGGCGCGGTCGGTGCTCAAGAGCCGGGCAGTGTTAGAGAAAATAAAACGAGGGGAAGGAAAAGAGATGCGCAGTGGACAGCGCCGAAGGAGAATAAAACGAAGGAATTTAACTAACAAAAGAGAGACGTGCCGAAGCCGCGGGGCACCACCATTACCATTTAGAATGCTAGGAGCAGCATTGGCAGCAAGGGGAAGAAGGAAAAGCGCGGGAGGTGCCATTTTAATCCATTGGGGAAAAAGGAAAAGCACGGGAGGCGCCATTTTAAACCACCCAAGATGCCGAAGAGTGGCAGTATCACTGCTTTCGACAACGAAATAGAAGACTGGACCACGTATGTGGAAAGAATTGAAGTGTACTGCAAGGCAAATGAGGTGGCCGATGGAAAGAAGGTGTCGGTATTATTAAATTTGATGGGCGCGAGAACGTATGGCCTATTGCGGAATTTAATTACCCCAGCTAAACCAATGGAGAAAAGCTTTGAAGAGATTGTCAATATTTTACAGGAACATCTAAACCCTACACCGCTGCTGATAGCAGAAAGATTCAAGTTCCATAAAAGAAACCAGCACAAAGATGAGAGCAATGCTGACTATCTTACGGAACTACGCAAGTTATCGAAGCACTGCCAGTTCGGAGCAGGACTGGCAGATACCTTAAGGGATAAGTTTGTCTGTGGGCTCCAGAGGGAAGGAACCCAGAAACGACTACTTTCGGAAAAGGACCTGATGCTAGAAAAGGCTTTCAGCGTGGCAGTATCCTACGAAGCAGCAGCATGGGGAGCTGCGGAAATACAACAGAAACCGCAAGAATATAGCGCCAACGAAATGGCATATGGAGCAGAAAAGTGCTATCGCTGTGGCAGAACAACCCATGACCAGAAGGACTGCTGGTTTAAGGGCAAAGTATGCAGGCAATGTGGAAAAGTGGGACATATAGCAAGAGTCTGCAGGTCGGGAAAGAAAACCAACACTAAAAGAACTACTAAGGAAAAGTATAGGAAAGTAAAAAAAATGACAGACAGTAGTTCAGAAGATCAGGAGAGTGATAATGACTCCGGGAGCAGGAGACTAAGTTGTCTAAAGTTACACAACGTGATCGCAAAGGAGGATCACCGAACCATTTGGGTCACCCTCATGATAGCATGGTCCCAAGTAAAGATGGAATTGGACACAGGATCAGCCCTAACTGTCATGAATCGATGAGACTATGAGCGGCTATTCTCACACATACCCTTGAAGGACACGTCCATTGTATTGAAGACATACACCGGGCAAAAAGTCTACCCCAGAGGAAAAATAAGGGTGCCCGTTAAATACAACGGCAAGGAAACACAGAAACTGTATCTATATATACTACAAGATGGAGGACCACCATTATTGGGACATGAATGGATCCGAAAAATACAATTGGATTGGCATTCCTTTCAGGCGCTAACTGTGGCTGACAAAAAGGATGACGACGTCACACCTGGATGACTGTCAAAAATTCTAACTGACGCAAAAGAGGTGTTCCAACAAGGACTTGGGACTCTAAAAGGAGTAACGGCAATGATAAAAATTGAAGATAACGCAAACCCAAATTTTTTTTAAGGCCAGACCGGTACCGTACACGATCCGCCCAGCCGTCGAAGCAGAGCTGGCGTGTCTGGACCATTCGGGTGTGCTGTCCAAGGTGGACTGGAGCGAGTGGGCCACACCCATCGTTCCTGTAATGAAGAAATCATTGAGCAGCACGCCTGGGGAGCCGAAGAAGGTTCGCATCTGTGGGGACTTTAAGGTAACTGTGAACCCAGTCCTGCACACAGTACAAGATCCACTTCCATGGATAGAAGATATTTTTGCCTCACTATCTGGAGGGAAACGCTTTACGAAGATTGATCTGGCCCAAGCGTATCTACAAATGGAGGTAGAAGAAGCATCTAGAAAATACCTCACGATAAACACTCACAAAGGTCTTTACCAGTACAACCGACTGGTATTCGGGGTAGCATCAGCTCTGGCTATTTGGCAGAGGGCGATGGAACAAGTCCTGCAAGGGATCCCGGGGACCCAGTGTTATTTGGACGACATCCTGGTTACGGGCGAAAATGACAGTGAGCACATTGCCAACCTGGAGCAGGTGCTCACTAGATTACAAGAATATGGGCTACGAGCCAACCGCCCCAAATGCGAGTTTTTCAGGAAACAAATCTCGTATTGTGGCCACATGATTGATGAGGAGGGGTTACATAAGTCCCCAGACAAGATTGAGGCAGTAGTCAAGGCTCCAGCACCGGAAAATGTGTCGCAACTGAGGTCGTTCCTCGGGTTGGTGAACTACTACCATAAGTTCTTGCCAAATTTATCTACAATTCTGCACCCACTGAACGCCCTGCTGCAAACTGGAGTAGCATGGAAATGGAGTGATGAGTGTAAGCGTGCCTTTCAGAAATGTAAATGCCTAATCACTTCAAAAGAAGTATTGGCCCACTACAATCCAACACTACCGATTCGGTTGGCATGTGATGCGTCTCCCTACGGCATTGGAGCGGTGCTGTTACACAAATTCCTTGACTGTTCAGAGAGGCCAATAGCCTTTGCGTCGCGCTCGTTAACCTCAGCCGAGCATAACTAGGCCCAGATTGACAGGGAGGCCCTCAGCCTGGTGTGGGGGGTGAAGAAGTTCAATCACTATCTGCACGGGCAGAAATTCACCCTACTGACTGATCATCAGCCTCTGGTCTCCATTTTTAACCCAAAGGAGGGCGTTCCGGTGATGACGGCGCAACGGCTGCAAAGATGGTCCCTTTTTCTTGGGACACATCAATACGACACAGAGTACAAGGGTACGAAACAGCATGGAAACGCTGATGGGCTGTTGCGCCTACCGTTGCCTACGGTGGAGGAAGCACCTGCAGTGGACCCTGTTGAGATATTCCATTCGACCATAGTCGAATGTCTACCTGTTACAAATGCAAGTATTGAGAAGGAAACCCGAAATGATCCGACACTCTCTCGGGTCTATGATTTGACGGTGAAGGGATGGCCAGCACATGGCGACTCACTGTTGCCAGCATTCTCGCCAAGGAGAGAACAGCTGTCAGTGTGCCGGGGGACCTTGATGTGTGGATCCCAAGTGGTAATTCCACCCAAGTTGAGAGATAGAGTGCTCAATGAGCTTCATGAGGGTCATCTGGGAGGGGTAAAAATGAAGAGCCTAGCCAGGGTGTTTGTGTGGTGGCCGGGAATCGATAAAGAAATCGAGGATATGACCAAGAGATGCATAGGATGCCAGAAAGTCCAAAACGCTCCACCACAGGCCCCGCTACACCCATGGGAGTGGTCCTCATCTCCATGGCAACGGGTACACATTGATTTTGCTGGTCCATTTATGGACTCAATGTTTTTAATCGCCGTGGATGCACATTCGAAATGGCCAGAGGTCATCAAAATGTCCTCCACCAGCACGGAGAAAACTATTGCAGTCCTACGGACCATCTTCGCCAGGAATGGCTTGCCAGAACAGATTTGCTCCGACAATGGGCCACAGTTTGTGTCAGAGGATTACCAGAGGTTTCTGAGGAATAATGGGGTAAAACATTACACATCTGCCCCATATCATCCAGCCACAAATGGATTGGCTGAGAGGTTTGTTCAGACCTTTAAAAAAGCAATAAAGGCGATGTATAACGACAACATACCACTACAACACAAGGTGGATAATTTCTTGTTTGCTTACCGGAATGTGACACATGCAGTCACCAACCAAGCTCCAGCCATAATGTTCTTTAACCAAAGGTTACGATGTCGCCTGGATTTGCTCAAACCAAACATAAGACGAGATGTTGAGGATAAGCAATTCCAGCACATCAATGAGAAGCCAACCAGGAACTTCAAGATAGGGCAACCAGTCTTGGCCCGCGACTACCGAACAGAAAAATGGCAGCCAGGAACGATATGCACACAGCAGGGACCACTAATGTACACAGTGGACGTTGGAGAGAGCATCGTGAGATGCCATGCTGACCAGATTCTAGAGTCACAGGAACAAGTCAAACCCATACCACGAGCATGCGCACCTGGTGATGAACCCAGAGTACAGATTGCGTCTACCTCAGAATCAGTGGTATTGGAAGCTGACGAACTAACCAATGACAATGAGCCAGAATCGACTCCGCCGCAAGAACAGGATACGCGAGAAAGGCGCTATCCAGACAGGATCAGGAAGCCTCCTCAAAGACTGAATTTATAAATGATTACTTCAGTTGATGTATATAGTACCGAGAAAATTGTAATTGTAATTAGTTATTATTTAATTGTTAAATGAATGTTATGTACTGTTTATCTAAAAGGGGAGGAATTGTTGTGTATGTACCTTTAAGAGAGAACTGCTTTCATACTGTAGTACCGGCAGTGAACACACCTGTATATAAAGCCGTAGCAGGCTTCTATACTTTCAGTTCCAGCATACCCTCTGTTCAGTAAACACCTGTTATTACCGTTCTCCTGCAGTCCGTGTGTTATTGATACGCGGACACTACAACGGCCTCAGCAATGGCTGTTCAAATAATGACCAGCACCATCTCCCCCGTCGGTTAGCTCCTGCTGCATTCAGTTGTGCGCCACCTTTTCCTGCAAGAGAGAGAGAAGTGTGTCAGTGAGTATGGTGCAATGTGTTTGGGTGATGTGGCTGTCATGGTTGAATAGCTGGCAGTTGTGCAAGCTGTGTGATGTGGGTGTGAGCCTTGCAGCAGTGGTAAGGTTGTGAGGGTGAAGTGAAGCTATGCTTGTGAGTTGTGAGCGGTGATAGGTAGATATTGTTGGTAGGTGAGTGCTGGGGCTGTGGTACATTAGAACATAAGAAAAAAGAGCAGGAGTAGGCCATACAGCCCCTCGAGCCTGCTCCGCCATTCAATAAGATCATGGCTGATCATCGACCTTAACTCTACTTTCCCATTCGATCTCCATTGATTCCCCTAGAGTCCAAAAATCTATCTATTTCAGCCTTGAATATACTGAAAGACTCAGCATCCACAGCCCTCTGGGGCAGAGAATTCCAAAAATTCACAACCCTCTGAGTGAAGAAATTCCTCCGCATCTTGGTCTTCAATGGCCTACCCCTTATCCTGAGACTATGCCCCCTAGTTCTAGACACTCCAGCCAGAGGAAACAACCTCTCAGCATCTACCCTGTCAATCGCCTTCAGAATCTTGTATGTTTCAATGAGATCACCTCTCATTCTTCTGAACTCCAAGTATATCCTTCCTTAGATAAGAAGACCAAAACTGTGCACAGTGCTCCAGGTGTGGTCTCACCAAGGCCTTGTACAATTGTAGCAAGACTTCCTTACTCTTAAACTCCAACTCCCTTGCAATAAAGGCCAACATGCCATTTGCCTTCCTTATTGCTTGCTGTACCTGCATGCTAGCTTTCAGTGTTTCTTGCATGAGGACACCCAAATTGTTCTGAACACCAACATTTGAAAGTTTCTCACCATTTAAAAAATATTCTGTTTTTCTGTTCTTCCTACCAAAGTGAATAACCTCACATTTCCCTACATTATACTCCATCTGCCACCTTACTGGCCACTCACTTAGTCTATCTATATCGCTTTGCAGACTCTTGTTCTCCTCACAGCTTACTGTCCCACATAGCTTTGTATCATCAGCAAGCTTGGATACATTACACTTGGTCCCTTCGTCTAGGTCATTAATGTAGATTGTAAATAGCTGAGGCTCCAACACTGATCAGTGTGGCAGCCCACTAGTTAAGCCTGCCAACCTGAAAAAGATCCGTTTATCCCTACTCTCTGTTTTCTGTCCGTTAACCAATCCTCTATCCATGCCACTATATTACCCCAACCCCATGAGCCCTAATCTTGTGTAATAACCTTTTATGTGGCACCTTATCGAATGCCTTTTGGAAATCTAAATATACTACATCCACTGGTTTCCCTTTATCTACCCTGCTAGTTACATCCTCAAAAAACTCTAATAAATTTATCAAACACGATTTCCCTTTCATACAACCGTGTTGACTCTGCCTAATCATGTTATGATTTCCTAAGTGCCCTGATACCACTTCCTTAACAATGGATTCTAGCATTTTCCCCGACGACTGATGTCAGGATAACTGGCCTATAGTTCCCTGTTTGTTCTCTCCCTCCTTTCTTGAACAGCGGTGTTACATTTGCGACCTTCCAATCCGCTGGGACCATTCTAGAATCTAGGGAACTTTGGAAGATCAAAACCAATGCATCCACTATCTCTTCAGCCACCTCTTTTAGAACCCTAGGATGTAGGCCATCAGGTCCAGGGGATTTGTTGGCTTTTAGTCCCATTAGGTTCTCTAGAATTTTTTCTCTACTGATATTAATTACATTAAGTTCCTCACCCTCATTAGACCCTTGGATCCCCATCATTTTTGGTATGCTTTTTCTGTAAGAAATCATGAATTGGAAGAAATAACTTGAGACAAAAAAGTTTCTTCAGACTGGTATTAGAATAATTGGATAGATGCTTAGAAGTTGCTTATGTTTTTGGTTCCCTGCGGATGTTATAACATTCTGCACCGTGGCTGTGACCTTGTTTCCAGACTAGCTGTCCGCTGTTTGTGTGCTAGAAAGGTTGTTGACTGTATCTTTGATAATCTACCCTAGGCCCACCCCTATAAAGAGAATAAAAGAGATATCAAAAGAGCTTTTAGCACAGACGGTGAAGGGAAGACCCAGCCGTCTGTCCGATCGGGACTGATACCAGCTGACGTAAGAAAACTACTAGGCACTTGGTCTAAGCGTTAAACAAAGCTTTAATCAACTGTTTTACAACATGGAGATCTAGTTGTGTCCTTCACTAGTTCCTGTTAAGAATGTCCTGCGCAAGCTGGGCCCATGCCCAAGTATTTATACTCTCCCTGGACAGTGCCACCCGCAGACCGCTCAGTATTATTTCATAAGTCTTTCTTTCATGAATGACTGATTCATGTCACCAACTGCTTGTCACGGTCGTATGTCTACTATGTCTATCTTGATTGCGTGTTGTACTTATCTTAAACTGCTGCTCTTTAATAAAATGCCTTACAACTCCTAAGATCCTTTGGGTAATGTGTGTGTGACTGTGATCCTAATCTTACAGCGGTGTCAGAAGTAGGATCACAGGGTTGGGAGTCGTAAGGTTCCAGTTGTGGGGACCGGAGGGACTTGGTCGACTGTGCGTGATTGTCACTTAAGACTAAGTGGGGAACTCCCTGAAAGAGGGGAGAGAGAGTGAGGTAAAGGTAAAACCAGACATACAATGGCGTTGGCCTACCATCGAGAACAGCGAGTAGACAGCCTGACAGAAAAAGTCGGCACGTCTGCAGCAGCGGACCGCCCAAAAATCTTAGAAGGTGGTAACGGGGACTATGACTACATCCTTGATAAACTCTCTGAGGATGTTCAGAAAAACAAACTTAACATAAAGAGAGGCCCAGACAGGTTAGCTTATGGGGCACATTTATGCACTGCCCAGTTAAATAGGGAGACTAAAGAGTTAAAAGATTTAGTAAGCCAGATGCGGGAAGAAAGAAGTGAATGGCGAGAGACCTTTTTGCCCTCCGCAACCAGTTGCGCTGGGAGCAAAAGATTCATGACAAAATGCAATGTACACAAAAGAAACTAGATCAAATACTCAAGCAGAATATTGAACTACAGGCAGAAAACACCAGATTGTGTGAGGAGTTAGAGGATGCAAGGGGAGCGTTAAGGGAATTAAATTGGTGCCAAACTACTGCCTCCCCCAAAGCAGACCATGGCCTGTGCTTAGAAAAAATCCAACAGCTGCAGGCACAAATCGTCCAACAACGTGCAGTGGTGGCTGCTGTCTGCAAAATCAAACCGAAAGATCCCGGCCTTTGCTGGGACAATATAGTTGGAGACCCTACTCCCTTGGCTCCCTCTGTTCCCTCTGCTCCGCTCCCACCATACAAGGATGGTCAGGCAGGGGAGACAATACCAGTATGTATGGTCGCCCAAGCTAAGGCAGCACATGAGCCCAAGTGCCAGGCTGACCGAGACCTGGAAGGCAGGGCAGCCTCCTCAACCACCATTAGTAGCGAGGCAGAAACCACGACCACAACCACGCATCGGTCCCTTACCGCGGTTGAAGTGGGGCGCTAAAAGCTAGCCTGGGGGCGGTGGATATGGACACCAGCCCCCTCGCCTTCAGGCAGCAGTGGAGGATTTTTATAATTACCCACCCAGAGCTAGAAGGGGACAACCTCAAGCAAGTCCTCCTGGATGCATGTTCCTCAGGATTAAAACAAGAAATGGACCTGGACATCCTGAGCGGGGGCACAATAGATGAGATTGAGTTAGAACTATGTCAAACACTAGGGGAGGAGGGCATTGATTTTCACCAAATCCTAGCTAACACCAATCAGGGCCCTACCGAAAACCCGAATGCCTTTGTGCATAAACTCCATGGCATCTTCCAGCACACCAGGAGCGGTGGAGGGAATTACTTCGACTACCCGTCTTCAAAGGCATGAGCATCAATTGCACATTCTGCACTTAACACACTGGCCAAGCTATTCCACCATGGGAGGCATTGCACACCAGATCATGGCGACACACTGGCCAGGCTATTCCACCATGGGAGGCAGTGCACACCAGATCATTGCGACAGACTGGCCAGGCTATTCCACCATGGGAGGCAGTGCACACAAGATCACGGCGACACACTGTACTTAGAGGCCGTCTTTTCTCTTGCAGGCCAAGCTGGCGAATAATCGCAAGAGCCGGACTGTGACCGGGGGAGGCCGACCCCATATCCAGCCACTCACCGACCTGCAACATCGCGTGGAGCGCCTCATGGGTGGCCGGGTGATTGGGCCCGTTGCATGTGGAGATGCCGACCCTGTTCTGGGCAGCAATGGTAAGGACATCACCTTTTGCACCTCTCTCGTCCCACTTGCGCATCAGATCTACATCCTTTGCCACTGTCCGACCAATGCGCTGAATGCCACCACTCATGCATCCCGCACTGACGCCCTCTCCTCACTCTAAAGCTACTCTTGTGCCTTCCTGCTTTCAGATGGTCAAGAGGAGGTCCCTCAACTTGCCAGTGACAGACCCTCCGAGGAGGAGCAGGAGCAGGAGCAAGAGGAAGGCGGCCCATCAGGGGAACCCTCAGCCGCGGCCACCCAGGCCAATGTAGGGGACACATCTTCCCTGGAGGGCAGCGTGGCGGAAGTGTCGAAGGGGAGGGGAGCTCCTGGGACCTGCGTGCTGCAGAAAGGCGGGAGGGGGGTGGAAGCTCGGCGGCCTTCTCCCCAGAGGGGGGATGCGTCGGAGGGGAGTCCAATTGCTGGGCCCAGCGGCCTCCAGCAACGCAGGAAGGGTCGGCCAGCTCGGCGGCCTTCTCCCCAGAGGGAGAGTCCGGCCTCCAGTCAGGAGATGCTCTTCGCCGAGGAGATGGAACGCCTCGAAGACTTGTCCGCGGACTCGGAGCGCCGGCACACGGAGCTCATGGCGGCAGTGGCATGGTTGCCTGAGTCCATCGATTCCCTCTCTCGGAGTGTGGCCGAGTTCGGGCCCTCAGAGGCCACCAGTCGGGTGGAATACCGGGCAGATCTGTCAGCGACTGGCCAGGTGATCAGTGGTGCCGTCCAGTCACTGGCTGCTCTGATGCGGTCAGTGAACAGGTCAACACGGGCACTCACTGCTGCCACACTCGCTGTGTCAGCCAGGCATCGCCAGGGCACCTGGCGCGCTGCAGCAGCACAGCGGTCTGTCCCTCGGCAGATTGGTGCACATGCTGCAGTGCTGGCCGGGGCGAGTGCCAGTGTCTCAGGCGACCAGCGAGCGCCTGCCATCCGCCAGCTTGCCGCCATTCCTCCAGCCGCCACTGCCAGTCCCCCAGTGGAGCTGCCAGGAGCTGCTGCAGCGACTGATGCTGGCCAGCCACAGCTGCAGCAATCAACAGCCGCCCGCTCGACGGCCAGACCTCGACTAGGCCGACCCCCAAGGGCATCTGCCGTCACGACATGTGCCCCTCAGGAGCCTGCCCCCAGCCTTGCAGCAGCCAATGGCCTTACTTTGAGGCGGAGCAGCAGGGCGGGCAGGGGCCACCCAAAGATGGCCAAGGCATCGCCCTAGCGGGCCAAATAGTCGAATGTGTGGCCATTTGTGTTTGTTTCTTGAGGCCGAGAATTGGATGTTTGTTTTTTGAAGGCCGATGATGTGATGTTTGTTTTTGACGAAGGCCGAGAATGACGGCCATTTTAGTTGCCCTATTTTGTTAATCCTCTCCAGGTTGTGGGAGCGAGTAATGCGTTTGAGTGTTTTTTGGGGGTTTCGTCTGTTTTTGGTTTTCATGTGGGAAGGGCCCAGAGTTTGTACAATAAAGCATTTTATTTATTCACATTGTCCATGTTTGATCTTTGAAGTGTTTGTTGCCTTAACCGTCTGAGGGCTTGCGGAGCGGCTGCAATCATGTTCTATCATTGGCACAAGCCATTCCCTGACAGGGGGCCTAGAAGTGACGTTCAATAAGCCGCCGACGGGCGGCCCTTGGACCTTGTGCGTCCCTCCTGGGCTGGTACTCCTCGTCCTCGTCGTCCTCATGCTCCTCCTGCTCCTCCTCCTGAGGTGGTGGTCCAACGTGAGGTGGCAGTGCCTGAGTCCTGCGGATAGCCAGGTTGTGCAGCATGCAGCAAACGACGACGAATTGGGAGACTCGATCCTGCGAATACTGGAGGGCTCCCCCGGAGCGATCGAGACAGCGGAACCGTTGCTTGAGCACGCCGATTGTTTGTTCTATGAGGTTCCTCGTCGCTTGATGGCTCTCGTTGTATGCCTCTTCAGCAGGGGTCGTGGGCGCGCGGAGCGGGGTCATGAGCCAGGTACACAAAGGATAGCCTTTGTCCCCGATAAGCCATCCTCTTGGGGGAGGCTGTGCCTGGAACATGTCAGCCACAGTTGTCTGTCGCAGGATAAAGGCATTGTGGCTGCTGCCTGGAAAGCGGGCATTGACAGCTAGGATGCGCTGCCTGTGGTCACACACCAGCTGTACATTGAGGGAATGGTAGCCCTTCCGGTTGCGGTACTCCTCGGCATGCTCAAGAGGTGCCCGCAAAGCCACATGCGTGCAGTCAATGGCGCCCTGCACCATGGGGAAGCCCGCTATTCTTGCAAACCCCACTGCACACTGCTGCTGCTTGTCCAGGGTCATGGGGAAGGAGATGAATTGATGTCTCCTTCTGAAAAGGGCTTCAGTCACCTGGCGGATGCAGCAATGCACGGCGAACTGGGAGATGTTAGCGATGTCCCCAGTAGCGGATTGGAAGGAGCCGGAGGCATAGAAGTTGAGAGCCACCGTCACCTTCACTGCCACCGACAGAGACGTCCTGCGCATCAGCTGTGGCTGCAGATCTCTCTGAAGCAGCCGGCAGATGTCTGCAACCACCTCCCTTCGGAATCGCAGCCTCCTAACACACATCGCGGCAGACATGGTCAGATAGGAGGTCTGCTGGCAGTATACCCTGCGTGGGTAAGGCCGCAGTTGGCGACGCCTGTTGCCCCCTCTGCGTCTAGCCAGGGCTGCCACTCTCTCACGGCGTCTGTAAGCCCTTCTGGCATAAGGCTGAAATTCAGCGTTGCCACCCAATGCAGCCCCCATTATATGCTGGCAAACACTGAGCTCTGAATGAAGGCAAAGATAATTGGTAAGCTCTGGCCTGAGCCAAAAATACCTGTCCAAGTGTTGGTCCAAACCAGTAAACTCTCCTCCTTGGTCTCTGTCCAAAAAACCGTTGCACAAGAGTGAATGCTGCAAAATGGCTGGCCTTTATACTGCTGGGTAAGTGCCCTTTAATTAGCGCTCCCCGCAGCCCGGCTGGCCTGTGTACCGTTCCACTTCACAGTCGCTCGGGCCGCCTGGCGCACAATGGGCCGGCGCGAGTGAAGTTCCGGTTTGGGGCGCACAAAGGGCGTTGCACTATTTAATGACGTCATGATCTGCGCGCGCAGCAGGGCGCGCGCTAAGACTTTGCGCCGGCGCTAAATGTGTCCTGAAGTTGGGGAGAGGCGCAGATCGCGCTGCGCCCGGGCGATAAGCGCCTAGCGCTCGAGATCTACTCCTCCTAAGGCGCTAGCGGCTGGCGCGCCCAACTGAATTTCTAGGCCCTAAATCCTACAGCGCTGCTGATAGCAGAAAGATTTAAATTCCACAGGAGAAATCAGCATAAAGATGAGAGCAATGCTAATTACCTTACGGAACTACGCAAGCTATCAAAGCACTGCCAGTTCGGAGCAGGACTGGCAGATACCCTACGGGACAAATTTGTCTGTGGACTCCTGAGTGAAGGAACCCAGAAGAGGTTACTCTCAGAGAAAGAGCTGACACTAGATAAGGCTTTCAGCATGGCAGTATCGTACGAAGCAGCAGCAAGGGGAGCTGCGGAAATACAGCAAAAGCCACAGGAATACGGCACCCACGAAATGACACGGGGATTTGAAAAATGTTATCGCTGTTGCAGAACAACCCATGACCAGAAGGACTGCTGGTCCAAGGACAAAATATGCAGGCAATGCGGAAAGATGGGACACATTGCACGAGTTTGCAGGTCTGGGAAGAAGACTAACAGCAACAAAAAGGCTACTAAGGAACAGTACAGGAAAGTACAAAAGATGACGGACAGTAGTTCCGAAGACCAGATGAGCGTTAGTGAACCCGGGAACAAGAGACTAAGCTGTCTCAAACTTCACAACGTAATCGCAAAAGAGGATCACCGAACCATTTGGGTCACCCTCACGATAGCAGGGTCCCAAGTCAAAATGGAATTGGATACAGGATCAGCTCTGACCGTCATGAATCGACGAGACTACGAGCGGCTATTCTCACACATACCCTTGAAAGAGACATCCATTGTCTTGAAGGCGTATACGGGGCAAAAAGTATACCCCAGAGGAAAAATAAGGGTGCCTGTCGAATACAACGGCAAGGAAACTCAGAAATTGTATCTGTACATACTGCAAGATGGTGGACCACCGTTATTGGGACGTGAATGGATCAGAAAGATAAGTTTAGACTGGCACTCCATTCAGGCACTGACGGTGGCTGGTAAAAAGGATGACGACGTCAATCCTGGACGATTGTCAACAATCTTAGATAACGCCAAAGAGGTTTTTCAACAAGAACTGGGAACTCTTAAAGGCGTAACTGCCTCGATAAAAATAGAAGAGAATGCAATTCCCAAGTTTTTTAAAGCAAGACTGGTACCATATGCAATTCGCCCAGCCGTCAAGGGAGAGCTGGAGAATCTGGAGAATGCAGGCATGTTATCTAAGGTAGACTGGAGCGAGTGGGTGACACCCATCGTTCCTGTCATGAAGAAAAAGTTGAACAATAAGTCTGAGGAGCCAAGGAAGGTTCGCATCTGTGGGGACTTCAAGGTGACGGTGAACCCAGTCCTTCACACAGTACAATATCCTCTTCCGAGGATAGAAGATATTTTCGCCTCACTATCTGGAGGGAAGCGTTTTACAAAAATTGACCTAGCACAAGCATATTTGCAGATGGAGGTTGAAGAATCCTCTAGGAAGTATCTCACGATAAACACTCACAAAGGTCTTTACCAGTATAATCGACTGGTATTCGGAGTAGCATCAGCTCCGGCGATATGGCAAAGAGCAATGGAACAAGTCCTGCAAGGGATTCCGGGGACTCAGTGTTACTTGGACGACATCCTAGTGACAGGTGAAAATAACAGTGAACACCTTGCCAACCTAGAGCAGGTGCTCACTAGACTAAGAGAACATGGGCTACGAGCCAATCGCCCCAAGTGCGAGTTTTTTAAGAAACAGATATCATATTGTGGCCACGTGATTGATGAAGAGGGGTTGCATAAGTCCCCTGACAAAATTGAAGCGGTAGTTAAGGCTCCAGCGCCTGAAAATGTGTCGCAACTGAGGTCATTCCTTGGATTGGTGAATTACTACCATAAGTTTTTGCCGAATTTGTCCACAATTCTGCACCCACTGAACGCCCTACTACAAACTGCAGTAGCATGGAAATGGAGCGATGAATGTAAGCGGGCCTTTCAGAAGAGTAAGGACCTCATCACTTCAAGGGAAGTATTGGCTCACTACAACCCATCACTACCAATAAGATTGGCGTGTGATGCGTCTCCCTACGGCATTGGAGCGGTACTGTCACATAAATTCCTTGATGGTTCAGAGAGGCCGATAGCTTTTGCGTCACGCTCGTTAACTTCAGCCGAGCGTAACTACGCCCAGATTGACAGAGAGGCCCTCAGCCTGGTGTGGGGCGGGGGGGGGGGGGGGGAAGAAGTTCAATCACTACCTGCATGGTCAGAAATTTACTCTACTAACTGATCATCAACCTCTTGTCTCCATTTTCAACCCTCAGAAGGGCGTACCGATAATGACAGCACAACGGCTACAGAGGTCGTCCCTTTTCCTAGGGGCACACCAATATGACATTGAGTACAAAGGAACTAAACAGCATGGGAATGCTGATGGATTGTCGCGCCTGCCGTTGCCGACGGTGGAAGAAGCACCTGCAGTGGATCCGGTGGAGATATTCCACTCGACCATAGTCGAATGTCTCCCTGTGACGAATGCAAAAATAGAAAAGGAAACACGAAATGACCCGACACTCTCCTGGGTCTATGATTTAATGGTGAAGGGATGGCCAGCACATGGCGAACTACTGCTGCCAGCATTCTCGCCGAGAAGAGAACAGCTGTCAGTGTGCAGAGGAACCTTGATGTGTGGATCCAGAGTAGTAATTCCACCCAAATTGAAGGATAGAGTGCTCAATGAGCTTCATGAGGGTCATCTGGGAGGGGTAAAAATGAAGAACATGGCCAGAGCGTTTGTGTGGTGGCCGGGAATCGATAGAGAAATCAAAGAGATGACCAAGAGCTGTACAGGATGCCAGAAGGTCCAAAACGCCCCACCACAAGCCCCTCTACATCCTTGGGAGTGGCCCTCATCTCCATGGCAAAGGGTGCACATTGATTTTGCTGGTCCATTTATGGACTCAATGTTTTTAATTGCAGTGGATGCACATTCAAAGTGGCCAGAGGTAATAAAAATGTCCTCAACCACCACAGAAAAAACTATCACAGTCTTACGAACCATATTCGCCAGAAATGGGCTGCCTGAACAGATTTGCTCCGGCAATGGACCACAGTTTGTGTCTGAAGAGTTCCGGAGGTTCTTAATGAACAATGGTGTTAAGCATTACACATCCGCCCCATATCATCCAGCCACCAATGGATTGGCTGAGAGGTTCGTTCAAACATTCAAGAAGGCTATCAAGGCAATGTGTAATGAAGACATACCCCTACAACACAAGGTGGACAACTTCTTGTTTGCCTACCGGAATGCGACACATGCGGTTACCAACCAAACTCCAGCCATGATGTTCTTCAATCGAAGACTACGATGCCACTTGGATTTGGTTAAGCCAAACATCAGAAGAGATGTGGAGAACAGGCAGTTTCAGAATATGAATGAAAGGATGACCAGGAGTTTTAAGATAGGTCAACCAGTTTTGGCCCGGGACTACCGCACAGAGAAATGGCAGCCAGGAACGATCTGTACACGGCAAGGACCTCTAATGTATACCGTGGACATTGGAGAGAGCATTGTAAGACGCCATGCTGACCAGATTCTAGAGTCACTGGAAAACGTCAATTCCACACCACGGTCCGATACACCTGGTGATGAAACCGAAGTACCAATTGCATCTACCTCAGAATCGCTGACATTGGAAGCAGATGAACCAAACAACGACGTTGATCCCGAATCAACTTTGCCAGAAGAACCTGATACCCTAAAGAGGCGTTATCCAGACAGAATCAGGAAGCCTCCTCAAAGACTGAACTTATAATTGCTTAACTTCAACTAATGTATCTAGCAACTGTAATTGTAAATATGTTATTTAATTATTAATCGAATGTTATGTACTGTTTAGCTAAAAGGGGAGGAATTGTAGTGTATGTACTTTGCAGAAGGAACTATATTCTGCAGCCCCTGTATACTGCAGTACCAGTAGTGGCCACCCCTGTATATAAGCCTGTGTAGTAACTTTTGCATAGTAGTTCCAGGTTGTCTCCACTCAGTAAAGACCTGTTATAACCAACTCCTGCAGTCCGTGTCTCAATTACACACGGACATAATACTGGCGACGAGCAGATCCGAACTTACCTACAGTCTGCACCTCCTCATGGGGATCCATCCCTGAAGTGAAGTTACCAGAGGTCGAGGCCAGAAGAAAGAAAAAAAAAAATCAAATGAACAGAAGAAACGGGCGTCGACCGTGGGCATCTGCCTTTGATTCATCGGAGTTGAAGATTTGCAGGAGAGGCTGTCGAGAGCGGGGCTTGGTTATCCTGTCGATAAGAGATACTTTGTCAAAAGAGAAGATCCGAAGCAAGGTAGAGGAGACCCCAGGCGGGGTAAGATCAGGAAAGGTAGAAGAAACAGAGGATATCCCAGGCGGGGCAGAATTGGAACACTGGAACAGTGAACTGAACCTGTGTGACCCAGTTCTGACGAAGGGTCATCGACCTGAAACGTTAACTCTGTTTTTATCTCCACAGATGCTGCCTGACCTGCTGAGTATTTCCAGCATTTTCTGTTTTTATTTCATTTTTCCAGCATCCGCAGTATTTTGCTTTTGTACTGTGTACTGCTCCTCCCCCTCAAAAGAATGGACTATAAGGAAGGGGAAAATCTTCAATTCTCCCTACTAATGCCCAAGTTGAGAAAGCAATAAGCAAATTAGGGGACTTCGAGTGGTGGGAAGTAGCTTATAATGCCAGCCAGCATCCCTGGGCATAAATGGTATCAGCAGGCCGATAACTTAGAACTAGCTAGATTAGTCAAAAGAGGATTGTGAGAAGTCAATAAGGGTATTTCCTTTCCAAGGTGGGGAGTTATAAGAAATCATGAATTATAAGAAATAACTTGAGACAAAAAAGTCTCTTCAGACTGGTGTTCGAATAACTGGATAGACGCTTTGAATTTGCTTATGTCCTTGGTTCCCTGCGGATGTTATAACATTCTGCACAGTGGCGAAGACCTTATTTCCAGACTAACTGTCTGCTGTTTGTGTGCTAGAAAGGTTGTTGACTGTTACTTTGATAATCTACCCTAGTCCCACCCCTAAAAAGAGAGTAAAAGAGATATCAAAAGAGCTTTTAGCACAGACGATGAAGGGAGGACCCAGCCGTCTGTCCGATCGGGACAGATACAAGCTGCTTGTCATGGTTGTATGTCTACTATGTCTATCTTGATTGCGTGGTGTACTTAACTTAAACTGCCGCTCTTTAATAAAATGCCTTACAATACCTAAGCCCCTTTCGGTAATCTGTGTGTGACCTGTGATCCAAATCTTACAAGTGTGTGCAAGCTGTGAGATGTGGGTGTGAGGCTTGCAGCGGTGGTAAGGTTGTGAGGGTGAAGTGAAGCTATGATTGTGAGGTGTGAGTGGTGATAGGTAGAGATTGTTGGTAGGTGAGTGCTGGGGGTGTGGTGCAATAGAACATAAGAACATAAGAAATAAGAGCATTTGTAGGCCATACGACCCCTCGAGGCTGCTCTGCCATTCAATAAGATCATGGCTGATCATCGACCTCAACTCCACTTTCCCGCCCGATCTCCATATTCCTTGATTCCCCTAGAGTCCAAAAATCTATCTATCTCAGCCTTGAATATACTCAAAGACTCAATATCCACAGCCCTCTGGGGCAGAGAATTCCAAAGATTCACAACTCTCTGAGTGAAGAAATTCCTCCTCATCTCGGTCTTCAATGGCCTATCCCTTATCCTGAGATTATGCCCCCTAGTTCTAGACACTCCAGCCAGGGGAAACAACCTCTCAGCATCTACCCTGTCAATCCCCTTCAGAATCTTGTATGTTTCAATGAGATCACCTCTCATTCCTCTAAACTCCAGAGAGTATAGGCCCATTCTACACAATCTCTCATCATAGGACAGTCCTCTCATCCCAGGAATCAATCTAGTGAACCTTTGTTGCACTGCCTCCAAGGCAAGTATATCCTTCCTTAGATAAGGAGACCAAAACTGTGCACAGTACTCCAGGTGTGGTCTCACCAAGGCCCTGTACAATTGTAGCAAGACTTCCTTACATTTATACTCCAACTCCCTTGCAATAAAGGCCAACTTGCCATTTGCCTTCCTTATTGCTTGCTGTACCTGCATGCTAGCTTTCAGTATTTCTTGCACGAGGACACCCAAATCTCCATGAACACCAACATTGGAAAGTTTCTCACCATTTAAAAAATATTCTGTGTTTATATTCTTCCTACCAAAGTGAATAACCTCATATTTCCCTACATAATACTCCATCTGCCACCTTACTGCCCACTCACTTAGTCTATCTATATCCCTTTGCAGACTCTTTATGTTCTCCTCACAGCTTACACTGTCCCACCTAGCTTTGTATCATCAGCAAATTTGAATACATTATACTTGGTCCCTTCATCTAGGTCATTAATATAGATTGTAAATAGCTGAGGCCCCAACACTGATCCTTGCGGCACCCCACAGCCTGCCAACCAGAAAAAGATCTGTTTATCCCTACTCTCTGTTTTCTGTCTGTTAACCAATCCTCTATCCATGCTACTATATTACCCCAACCCCATGAGCCCTAGTCTTGTGTAATAACCTTTTACGTAGCACCTTATCGAATGCCTTTTGGAAATCCAAATATACTACATCCACTGGTTTCCCTCTATCTACCCTGCTAGTTACATCCTCAAAAAACTCTAATAAATTTGTCAAACATGATTTCCCTTTCATAAAACCATGTCAACTCTGCCTAATCATGTTATTATTTTCTAAGTGCCCTGATACCACTTCATTAACAATGGATTCCAACATTTTCCTGACTATTGATGTCAGGATAACTGGCCTGTAGTTCCCTGTTTTTTCTCCTCCTCCTTTCTTGAATAGCAGTGTTACATTTGCGACCGTCAAACTACTGACAGAGACCATTCTAGAATCTAGGGAATTTTGGAAGATCAAAACCAATGCATCCACTATCTCTTCAGCCACCTCTTCTAGAACCCTAGGATGTAGGCCATCAGGTCCAGGGGATTTGTTGGCTTTTAGTCCCATTAGTTTCTCTAGTACTTTTTCTCTAGTTATATTAATTACGTTAAGTTCCTCACCCTCATTAGACCCTTGGATCCCCATCATTTTTGGTATGCTTTTTGTATCTTCTACTGTGAAGACAGATACAAAATATTTGTTTAACGTTTCTGCCATTTTCTTATTCCCATAATAATTTCTCCTTTCTCAGCCTCTAAGGGACCAACGTTTACTTTTGCTACTCTCTTCCTTTTTACATACTTGTAGAAGCTCCTACAATCTGCTTTCATATTTCTTGCTAGTTTTCTCACATTCTATTTTTTCCCTTTTTATTAATTTTTTTGGTCATCCTTTGCTGGTTTCTGAAACTCTCCCAATCCTCACACTTACTATTATTCTTTGCAACATTATAAGCTTCTTCTTTCAATCTAATGCTATCCTTAACTTCTTTAGTTAGCCACGGTTGGATCACTTCTCCCGTGGAGTTTTTGTTTCTCAATGGAATGTATTTTTGTTGAGAATTACGAAATATTTCTTTAAATGCTAGCCACTGCTTATCTACCCCCATACCTTTTAATCTATTTTTCCAATCTACCTTAGCCAACTTACCCCTCATACCTATGAGTTTAAGTTTAAGACTCTAGTTTCAGACTTAGGCAAGTCACTCTCAAAATTAACGTGAAATTCTATCATATTATGATCACTCTGCCCCAGAGGATATTTTACTATGAGATTGCTAATTTCCCCTGTTTCATTACACAATACAAGATCTAAAATACCCTGTCCCTGGTTGGTTCCATGACATATTGTTCTAGGAAACTGTCCCGAATGCATTCCATGAACTCATCATCCAGACTACCTTTGCCAATTTGATTTGTCCAGTCTATATGAAGATTAAAGTCCCCCACGATTATTGTATTACCTTTGTTGCAAGCTCCTACTATTTCTTGATTAATATTCTGTCCAACGGTATAGCTACTGTTAGGGGGCCTATATACTACTCCTACCAGTGTTTTCTGCCCCTTGTTATTCCTTATCTCCACCCATACTGATTCTACTTCCTGATCTTCCGAGCCGAGTTCCTTTCTCTCTTCTGTCCTTATGTCATCCTTTATTATCAAGGCTGCTCCTCCTCCTTTTCCATTCTGCCTGTCTTTTTGAAATGTCAAGTACCCTGGAACATTTAGTTCCCAACCTTCACCACGTTGCAACCACGTCTCTGTAATGGCGATTAGATCAAACCCATTTATCTCTATTTGTACCACTAGTTCATCTATCTTGTTATGAATGCTTTGTGCATTCAGATAAAGAGCCTTTATTTTAAATTTTTTATCATTATTCCCTGTTTTGACATTATTCTCTGCTGCACTGCTACCGTTAAACTCTCTGGGGGAGAAATTCAGTTGTGAGCGCCACCCGTTAGCGCCTTAAGAGGGCGATAAGTGGGGCGCTAACCAACTAGCGCCCGGGTGCGGCAAGCCCTGTGCATCTCGTGAAATTGAGCGGACATTTAGCGGCGGCGCTAAACCCTACCACCCATTCTCCTGCACACGCAGAGCTTGACGTCATTCCAGAGTGCAACGCCCTTGGGGCGCCCCGGACCGGAAATTCAGTGGCATCCCCCTCCTTTCTGCCTGTCGCTACCAACAACAGGTTGACTGGAACGCTTCCCAGTCGCTGTGGGGCTGGGCGGGGGGGGCGCTATTTAAAGGGGGCTCTTCCTGTCTTCTGTGTGGTAGCCCTTTTTGGACCACTCATTCTGAGAGAGAGAGAGAGAGATTTGCTGAGAGACAAAGGGAGAGAGAGAGACTTCTGCATTGAGTCAACGCTGTCTGAGGTAGTTTTGGCTTCTGCCCATAACTTTGTAGTTGCTTTGCTTTTTCACCGGCATAACTTTGATTGCCCACATATTATGGGGGCTGCAATGGATGGGCACGTCGTGCTTCTCCATCACATTGAGAGGGCACAGAGATGCAGAGATAGAGTGGCAATCATGGCCAGACGGAGGAGGGCCAACAGGCGTCGGTACAGGAGACCTTACCGTCCCAGGGTTTTTCGACAACAGTTTTCATACATCAATATGTCTGAGGAGCAGTGTTTGCGAAGGCTGCGATTCAGCAAGGAGGTGGTCACTGAGCTCTGCCACCTCCTCCAGTCAGATCTGCAACCTCAACTGAGGAGCAGGACGTCTCTGTCGGTGGCAGTGAAGGTAACAGTGGCTCTCAACTTTTATGCCACCGGCTCCTTTCAATCTGCTACTGGGGACATTGCCAATATCTCCCAGTTCGCGGTGCATTGCTGCATCCGTCAAGTCACAAATGTCCTCTTTAAAAGGAGACGAGAGTACACCTCTTTCCCGATGACCCCCGACAAGCAGCAAGATCGCGCAGCGGGCTTTGCAAGAATAGTGGGCTTCCCCGTGGTGCAGGGCGCCATTGACTGCACCCATGTGGCTTTGTGGGCGCCGCAAGAGAATGCCGAGTATTTCCGCAACCGAAAGGGCTTCCATTTCTTGAACGTCCAGTTGGTCTGTGACCACAGACAACTGATACTTGCTGTCAATGCCCAATTTCCAGGCAGCAGCCACGATGCCTTCATCCTGCGCCAGACTTCTGTGGCAGACCTTTTTGAGGCCCCGCTTCACCCAGGACAAGGGCTATCCTCTGTGCACCTGGCTGATGACCCCGCTACGTTTGCCCAGTACCCCTGCAGAAGCACGATACAACGAGAGCCATCAAGCTACCAGGAACATCATTGAGCACACAATCGGCGTGCTCAAGCAACGGTTCCGGTGTCTGGACCACTCTGGAGGAGCCCTGCAGTACTCGCCTAAGTGAGTCTCCCACTTCGTTGTTGTCTGCTGCATGCTGCATAACCTGGCAATCCTCAGGACCCAGCCAATGCCAGCGGGCCTTGGAGCATCAGCAGAGGAGGAGGAGGAGGAAGCGGAGGAGCAGCAGCACCAAGACGGGAGAGAGGCACAAAGTGCAAGGGCCGTCCGTCAAAGGCTTATCGCAAGTCGCTTCTAGGCCCCTTCTGAGGGAATGGCTTCTGCCATTCAAAGAACCTGAATGGAACCATGCCGCAACCCCTAAGCTGGTCAAGGCAACAATGAGTGCAAAGAGAAAACATGCACATTTTGAATTAACACACTTCTTTATTAACTAAACTGTGTATCCTGCCCGCATGACAAAGTAATAGAAAGAAAGACACAAAGAAACAGTCAATCACATAACTGGCTCTCACAACCTGGAGACAATGTCCAAAACAGTAACAAAGATATGACTACATTCTTCGGCCTTCAAAAAAACAATGAACCACATTTTGCCACACCTTCTACTTTTTGCCCTTCGAGGGTGATCTGCTTTCCTTGCAAAATTGCCCCCTTCCCACCCTGCAGCTCCTCCGCACTGGGACCCCAGTGGCTGCAGCAAGGATGGGGGAAGGCTGCTGAGTGTCAGAAACTGAGACTGCAGATGCCCTTGAGGGACGGCCTGGACCAGCTCTGGGCCTGGAGGGCCCGGCTGCTGACTGCTCCAACTCTGCATGGGCGGCAGCAATCTGTCCTACAGGTTGTGGCAACTGCAGTGGAGAAGTGACATGCTGGCAGCAGGAATGCTGTCATCCTGAGAGAGGACAGCAACTCCCCGCTCGACCGACACACTGGCACTCCCACGGGGCAGCACTTCAGCATGCGCAGCAATCTGCGGGAGCACAGATTGCTGGCCTGCTGCGGCGCGGTGAGAGCCCCGGGGAAATCTGCCCGATCCAGCGAGGGTGGCAGCAGTTAGTGCTCACGTGGCCTCAATCTGCGTCTGCATGAGACCACCCACTGACTGCACTGCAGCACTAAGCATTTGCGTGGCAGATGCCTGTGCTGCACCGAAGTCCTGGACACTCCTTGCCAGTGACTCAATGGATTCGGGCATTCTTGCCACTGCAGCCATGAGCTCAGTGTGCCTTTGCTCCGCCTGGGCGCTCATTTCAGCGAGGAGCCGCACCTCTTCTGAGCTCACTGTAGCAGGACTGGAAGCCATACTCTCCCTCCGGGGAGAAGGCCCCCGAGCTTCCCTACCCCCCTCGCGTTGCTGCAGCCCGCTGGGTCCTGGAGCTTCACCCTCATCAGACTATTCCCCTCTGCTCCCCTCCAGGGAAGGCATGTCCCCAGTATGGCCATGGGCTGCCTCGGCAGAGGGTTGCACTGATGGTCCGGCTTCCTCTTCCTCCTCGCCTTCAGATTCACTCACAGTGGCAGCTTGATGGCCCGCCTCCTCACCTGGTGAATCAGCATCTGAAAGCAGGGAGGTACAAGAGTGGCTTTAGCGTGAGGACAGGGTGGCAGCAAGGGAGGAATGAGTGCAGCGAAGTACTGATTTGGATCGAGAGTGTCAAAGGATGCTGTTGTGAGGAACAAGTGGAAGGAGAGAGGTCAAAAAGGTGATGACCTTACCATTGCTGGCCAGAACGGGGTCGGCATCTCCAGTGGCGATGGGACCAAGCATCCGGCTTGCCACAATCCGGTGGACTCGCTGCTCCAGATTGGTCAGGGCTAGAAGGTGAGGCCGGCCTCCCCCGGTCCGTTGCTGCTGTCTCCTATTATGTGCCAGCTTGCCCTGCAAGAAAAAGGACGGGGTCTGAGTAAAGATGCAGCCATGATCTTGGCTGAAATGCCTCCCATGGTGGAATAGCCCTTACTGTGTGCAGCCATGATCTTGGCTGAAATGCCTCCCATGGTGGAATAGCCCTTACTCTGTGCAAAGTGCTGAATATGCATGTGAGTTTCCTGAAAGGGCCAAAGGTGTTGGAGGAGTGCCGGGCATTGGGGCTTTCAAGACCCTTTGGCCATAAAGCGAGGTCGAGATGGAGGGATGAAGAGGTTTCTGAAAAAGGCACTCACCCTGACGACCCGAGTGAGGTCGTTGAACTTCTTCCTGCATTGCACAGGGGTCCTAGGCACCATGCTGCTGGAGGTCACTCTGTGAGCCACCTCCCTCCAAGCTTTTCGGTACTCGCTGGGCAGAGGCCTCCTGCCACTCTCCGGGTACAGGAGAGATCGCCTGCGCTCCACCGCGCCAACCAGAGCCTCCAAGGCCCCCTCGCTGAAACGTTGCACTCGCTCCCTGGCCCTCTCCGTGGTCCTTGGCTGCAGGATTTGGCAACAGGTCTGTCCAGGCCGAGATTCAGAGCTCCAATCCGTAGGGTGCGGCTGCAAATCAAGATCGACCCTCCCCTTTAAGAGCTGACTGGCGCTAGCGTGTCTGTGTGCAATCGCTAACTGACAGTACCTGCGCTGCGCCCGCCCTCTGAGTGAGCGCCTCGCTCCTCCGGCTTAGCGCCTTAAGAGAGTCGTGCAGTGCCTGATTTAGCGCTGCAATCGGCTCCAGGGGCGAGACAGACCAATTTTGCAGTAGGTGGTGATAATTTGTGCCGGGCGCAAAACTTTGCGCCCGGCCGAGAATTGCGCCCCAAATGGGGTGATACCGAATTTCTCCCCCTCTGTCCCTTCCTGTCACACTCTGCTTATTTTTACCCAAATCGCTACACTGCCCTATTGCCTTGACCTTTCTCTTTAGATTTCTAAATTTCCCCTCACCTGACCCCTCCCCACCTTTTTTAATTTAATGCCCTATCTACAGCCCAGTTATTTGATTCACCAGGATGCTGGTCCCAGCCCAGTTTACGTGGAGCCCTTCCCGACGGAACAGCTCCCTATTCTCCAGTACTGGTGCCAGTGCCCCATGAATTGAAGCCCCTTCTTCCCACACCACTCTTTGAGCCACGCAATTAAATCACTGATCTGCTTCACCCTATGCCAATTTGCGCGTGGCTCAGGTAGTAATCCAAAGATTATTACCCTTGAGGTTCAGCTTATTAATTTAGACCCTAGCTCCTCAAACTCCCTCAGCAGAGCCTCATTCTTAGTTCTACCTATGTCGCTGGTTCTTACATGGACCACGAGAACTGGATCCTCTCCCTCCCACTCCAAGTTCTTCTCCAGCCATGAAGAGATATTCTTAACCCTGGCACTGTGCAGGCAACACAGCCTTCGGGACTCTCTTTCGTGGCTACAGCGAACAGTATCCCCCTGACTATATTGTCCCTTACTACTACCACATTACTTCCTTCTCCCCCCACTTGGATGGCCCCCTGTACCACAGTGCTGTAGTCAGTTTGCCCATCCTTCCTGCAGTCCTTTTCCTCTTCCATACAGGTAGCAAGTACCTCGTATCTGTTGGACAAGGTCCAGGGCTGAGGCTCCTCCATCACTACATCCTGAGTCCCCATACCTTCCTGACTCGCAGTCACACCCTCCTGTCACATTGAGCAGTGTGAGAGGCTGGTGGTGCAGATGGTGGGATATGGCATTTGCTGAAGCCTTCACTCACCTTGACCTGCCGTGTGAGGTCATTAAACTTCTTTCGATACTGATTGGCCGACCTTGCAGCACTGCATCCAGGTCCTCGGGAATGAGTTCTGGCTTTGACTACCCCAGCTATCTGCTCCCATTGCCTTCTGAGCATGGGTCTGAAGGGCCTCCTGGCCCCCTGTGGATACAGCACATCTCTTCTCCTTTCCACCTCCTCCACCAAGGCCTCCAGTGCAGTGTCAGAAAACCTTGGAGCCCACTCTCTCCCCTGCTCTGCCATTCCTTACTCTTTCCCAGGTCAGAATCTCTTCAACCACGATTCCCAGCACCTGCTCCAGCCACAATGCACCTCTCCTTTAAGAGGTGCAGGCTAGCTTTAAGTAGTGCTAGCAAGGTATGATTTTGGGCCCCCTGCTGCTGTGTGCAGCCAATCAACAGCACGGTTAGTGCTAGCTGCTTGCTGCAATCACGTTAATCAGCAGGCAGCATGAAGTTGGTGTGCTGCCTGTATCGGAAGCAATGGGCGCAGGTTAATAGCATGTTGTGATCCCTGCGCCCATTTTTGGGAGCTATTGATTTTAGCATGTTTAGCATTGTAGTGCCATAGTGAAGCAGTACCTGATGCCAAAGTGAGTTTTCATATAGAACAGCAACAGTGGTACTTGTTTTCTTAATTTGTGGTAAGAGAAATCTATATTCTGTTCATTTGTGTATTTCATGTAAAATAAACCAGATTGTTGGTTTTCAATCATGCTTCATCCAATTGGAATGCATTTCAATCTGCTTTCCTTGAAGACAGGAGAATACGCATGTCGACAGGTGCAACATTCGAATGGCTGATATATGCAACAAGGGTTCTATGTTACAAGCCCTTGGTCACGCTTTTGTTTAGCTAGATATTGGACGGTAAAGGTACACTCTATCATATGGAACACGAGGCCCACTTATGGCAGCAAACACTGACATGAAAAACAAGATAATATCTAATGCAAAATCTGAAATTTGTAACAGGCACCTTATCAAATGCCTGCTGAAAATTCATATATAAACCCACTGTATTTCTTCTATCTTTATATTTTGTGATTTCCTACAAAAATCAATTACATTAATCAAGCTGATTGTCCATTATTAGCCTTTCTGGGTGTGCACTAATTTCATCATTAATTATATGGTCTTTGAAAGCTGACCACATACAAGAGAAGTCTAATGGCCTGTAATTTCCTGGCTTATTCTTTTCCCTCTTTTTGAAAAATTGTGTAACATTTACCACCCTCCAGTTCTGCCATCTCAAAGGATTTTTGCAATATTTTGCTATCTACTCCCCACCTTCCCAATATTTTGAGATGCATACCTGGTGACATTTCTATTTTAGTACCATTAACTTTCTTAACACAGTGTCCTTTTGAATATTTATCTCCAGTAGTGGTTCTTCTGCATCTTCCTCAGATACGCTTACGGTCTTACTTTCAGCTTCTCTGTAAAAATGGATGCAAAACTCTTAGTAAGCACCTTTGCTTTTTCTCTCTCAAGTGGTCGTACCTATTCCTTGACTATCCTTTATTTATGTAATTGGAGTTTTATTTTAGATTTGTTCTCTGGATGTGGACAACACTGAAAGGGCTGCATTGATTGCCCATGCCTAGTTACCCTGAGATGGTGGTGGTGGGCCATCTCCTTGTGGTTACTGTGCTCCCATGAAGATGTTCGGTAGGGAATTCCAGGATATTGACCCAGCCTATACATGCCACATAATTTCCCTTCCTGAGGGCCTCCATTAATGCGGCTCCACAAACATTTACTTAGATCTGTGCAAAGCCCTCTATGGTGATTGGCTCTCTGACTCTTCCTCCATCACTGTGGAGAAATATCTGACCTTTACAAAGTTCCTCTCTGCAAAGGCACAGTTCAGATTCACAATGTGGAAAACAGCAGGTGGAAGTACAGATCCATTCACAAAACTACTTATTTAAAGCATAATGAATTAATACAGGCAATATTCATGTATACAGAGCTCCACTCAGCGACACTTCAATATTGACGATGATGCTTTTAATTTTAGTGAAAAACCAACTTTCATAATCACTGTAGGCAAACACTGCAGGCAATATGTGCCCAGTAAGGTCTGGCAAACAGCAATGAGATAAATGAATTGGTAATCTGTTTTTAGTGGTTTTACCGGAGGGATGAATGTTAGCCAGGACACTTGGGGAATTACCCTACCCTTCTTTGAAAAGTGCCATTAGATCTTTTAAATCCACCTGAAAGGACACATGGGGCCTCAATTTAATGTCTCATTTGAAAGATGACACCTCCAACAGTGCAGCACTCTCTCAGTGCTCCATTGAAGTATCAATCTAGATTATGTACTCAACTCTTGGGTGGGATTTAAACCGACAACCTTTTGACTCAGAGGTGAGAATGCGATCGCTGAGCCATGGCTGACTTTTTAATTCGACAGTTTTCTTTGATTTGAAAGTATATACTGAGACAAAACAATAAATAATCCATTATAACTTGAAATCGCTAAACTTACACCCTGTCAACATTATATAGGACAGAGAAATAGAAACAGAGTGGTCACTGAAGTGTAACTTTAATTATAAATAAGCAATCCACATGTTAGATAAAGTCTAACAAAAAAATGGTCTCAGTAATTCACAAAGTATGCACAAGATTAAACAAGAGTTTGTCATTCACTTCAGTTCACAGCATCTTTCACTCCAGCAGATTTCTGTGGTCCTTGAATAAGTTAAAACTGCTCATGGAAATAATCCATTATGAATGAATGCTCACATAATCAACAGGAAATGAACTTAAATAAAAATGTTAATGAATATGCAAAATCATAAAACACAGTAGCCTATCTTAATATTAGCAGGAGCTTGCAAGTCTTGGAACAGATCAGTATCAGACATTAGCATAAGGTTATGGCTGCAATAACACCTGCCATGTTGCTCATCAAATACTTTTATTTCCATATAACTCCACTGAGCTTGGGAAATCTACTGGTGTTTGAAGGCAGAAAACAAATAAAAATCCCGTTATCTCTGGATGCTTCTATTTGAGAAATCAATGGAGCTCAGTGTCAGCCATGGCTCAGTTGGTAACACTCTCACCCCCCTATGTCAGAAGGTTGTGGGGTCAAGTCCTGCTTCAGAGACAGGAGCACTTGGAGAAGATTGTGTCCCCCAACACAGGCAGTACTTCAGTGTAGTACTGAGGGAGTGCTGCACTTTTGGAGGTGCCATCTTTTGGATGAGATGTTAAACCGAGTCTGCTCTCTCAGTCAGACTTAAAGATCCCGTTGCACTATTTTGAAGACGAGCAGGGGAGTTCTCCCTGGTGACCTGGTCATTATTTATCCCTCAATCAACATCACTAAAACAGATTATCTGGTCATTATCACATTGCTGCTTGTGGGAGCTTGCTGTGCACATAATTGGCTGTCATGTTTCCTACATTACAACAGTAAGTACACTTCAAAAGTACTTCATTGGCTGCAAAGTGCTTTGGGATGTCCTGAGGTCATGAAAGGCACTATATAATTACAGGTCTTCCTTTGTTTCTATTCGAAACCCATTCAAAAATTCTACATTAAAGGCCCAACAGATAAAGACTGAATGCTCATTATGAACATCAGACTGTTATTCCTAGTTGCCCGGAGACACATAGGATAGATTAAAGGCTGACTTTAACATCATACCAATCAAATATTTGCACTACAACAATTCCTGTTCCTGGGACGAGGGACAGGGTCACTGGCAAGGCTTGGAAGCTAAGCTAGAGCCAGGCCTGGTTAGTACCTGGAGGGGTGACCATCAGGGAAGACCAGGTGCAGAAGGTCACGGAAGGAGCCCCGGGAGGGGCGGCTGGTGAGCAGGCCCGGGCGTTGGGCTGAAGATTGTCAGACAGGAGGAATGGTGGAAATGGAATGGCGGCGCGCACAGACGCAGTGGCTTTGCTTCTCCCAGGACGGTGCTATTTATGTTTAATGTTAATGTTATTTGTACTGGACTCATGGGAGCTTGCAAGATCACATTTTGTTGTTCATGTACTTGTGCATTGTACAATGACAATAAAGTTGAATTATTATTTTTATTATTTTGTTATCTTGGGGGAGAGATTTTTCTACTCGTGTAACACTAATGTGAAGGACATATATGACATTACAAAGCATCATTTTGGTGTGGAAGCCTTACTGGATTCACTGCATGTTGTGTATGTAATATGTGTGCTACTTTGAACCTATGGACAGGACTGCACTACTTGTTGGGCGTAGTGATACGCAGTACCACTCCTGGCCATAGGGGTATAAATAGTACTGTGGGTACTGATCCCCCTCAGTTCCCGCCTGTGGGCATGAAGTAAAGACCTATGTATAGTCCCTACCTCCAACCAGTAAAGACCTGTTTGAGTTATACGTTTAAGTCTTTGTGTTAATTGTTCAATACAATACACATACTTAACACTGGCGACGAGTCGGTTCGAACCCTGCGGCAGTTATTCCACAGCGGCTTCGTCCAAAGACAGGACGTTGAAGAGAGGTTCCAATCCTCAACACCCCACTGAAAACTGAAGGGCAGCAGAAATCCTGACAGCTTCCAGCGACTGGAAGCGACAGGCATTAGGACCCTGAAGCCTCCATAACCTCGTGGGTAAGCCAGAGCCCGGGAGGGCGCGAGCGGGTAAGCCAGAGCCCGGGAGGGAGCGAGCAAGAGCCGCCGAGCGGGTGAGCCAGAGGCCGGGAGCCGCTTCAAGCGGGAGGCGCTTAGCGGGCCAGCGATCGCACCGGTGATAAGGGCTGAGAACCGTTTCGGGCGGGCGGCGCACCAGCGATCGCACAGGAGATAAGAGCCGCAGTCGGGCTGAAAGTCAGCGACGAGAAGCGCGGGAAAACCGCCATTGAAGTGGGCGGGGAGAGCGAGAAGCGCGGGAAAGCCGCCATTTTTCGCGGGAAAACCGCTGGGGAAGAAGGCAGAAGCGGGAAAACCGCCATTTTGTGGGTATGGAGGAAATAGACGACCCTCTCACTGGTGTAGCTCAGGACGACACCGAATATTACGATGTCCTGTCCTGCCCAGCTTGTAACTTCGACTCCCAAAGTGCAGAAATCATGGAGGAGCACCAAAAGTCTACGGAACATCGGGAGAAGCTGGCTCTACGACGGAAACAGGAGGAAGAGAAGGAGGAACTGCGCATGCAGCTAGCAGCTGTGGCAGCTGACAATGGAGCCCAGAGAGTCTCCAAGAAGCAGAAAAGGAAAAGTAAAAACAGAAGATGACCCATCTGAACCATTATCACCTCTACCAGATCACACACGTGGTCCCTCCGAACGGAGCCAATTCAGTTCGGAAGTTCAAACTGTTAAATCCATGGAAGGACTATTGAATGAGTAACTCCAGCAACGTGAACCGACTACACCACAGAGATTGAATCTGTGAACTGTTTTCCGCAGAGACTGAATCTGTGATCTGTTTTGACATGAAGTTATCTATGTATCTATGTTATTCTGTTATGTAAACCTGAAGTTATGTATGTATATATGTTATTACGTTATGTTAAATGGGGAGATGACTGTAAAGCTAGGAAGGGAGGAATGTTGTGTATGTAATATGTGTGCTACTTTGAACCTATGGACAGGACTGCACTACTTGTTGGGCGTAGTGATACGCAGTACCACTCCTGGCCATAGGGGTATAAATAGTACTGTGGGTACTGATCCCCCTCAGTTCCCGCCTGTGGGCATGAAGTAAAGACCTATGTATAGTCCCTACCTCCAACCAGTAAAGACCTGTTTGAGTTATACGTTTAAGTCTTTGTGTTAATTGTTCAATACAATACACATACTTAACACTGCAGTACGAACATTAATTGTGCTGTTACAGCTGGCATGATTACTTTTTACCATGGAGGGAAGAAATGTAATTACAAACAAGCTTAAATGTGTGTGGTACACGACTAGCTAGATAGTAGTCTCACGGGCTGCAATATTAATATGAAAGTGGCTTCCGGGGGTGGTGGGTTGGGGTGGGGGGGGGGGAGGTGGAATTGCTTGAACAAAACCTGGAAGCCAACTGAGCGGGTCGGAATCTGCGATCTCAACTCAACTGTTCCAATTAATTTTGACTTCCAGGTTTCGTGTCTCCAAGCTGTGCAACGGGTGTGATGCGCAATCTCAGTTGTATTTAAAGGGACAATGCACAGATGGAAATTGAGGTGTTCAGGATGGATGATGGGCATAGAGTGAGGGCAGCACCCAGATTCAATGACACATTGCTGGAATTACTGCTGGGTGCAGTCTGCAGCAGGAGGGACATACTTTTCCCCAGCAATGGGAGGAAGAAACCACTAGAAGGTGTGGCTGGAGGTAGCGGAGGAGGTGAGCAGCAGGAACACTGTGTTCAGGTCATAGATGCAATGTAGGAAGAGATTTCATGGCCTAACCAGTTCAGGAAAAGTGAGTACAGTCGCTGATTCAACTACATCCCGCGGTTTAAGCCCCCGCCCCCTCACTCTGTCTTGCTGTACGTTCTGCATCACATCACTCCTCACAGCCACTCAACTTTCAGCACCACCCAGCCTTCACTCTCTATGAACTTCATCACCTCCCCATTATCCAACCACTGTTGCCTTTCACCCAAATTCTTATGCAATGTGATGCATCTGTCTCATAGTCACCCTCACCGAATGCGCTGCATCCATCAGGTGAATACCTGACCTTCACTCACTCAAAGATTTGTTTTCTCGCTGCTTGTAGGAGGAGAGCATAAAAGACAAGGGAGAGGGAGAGGACTGGCAGTGGGCCACCACAAATAGTCCAGTTATCTTATGCAGAGGAGGATGCCCTGGAGATAAGTGGCACATCTGCATCCCTCTCAGTCAGAGATGGAGAGACAGGAAGCTTGCAGATAGCTGGTGACAGAATTACAAATATCTCTGACACACTTTATTTCATCAATGACTGATTGCGACTTTGCCATGACTAAATCATATCCCTTTCTTTTGTCTTCCAGGGCTTTAGCATGTACAGCAAGTGTTGCAGGACATCCATGAGGACAATTCCTCAGCGGACCTCATTTCATTTTGAGGGTGCACCGTCACAGGACTTACAGCCATGCACCAACGTGAATACACGCACTTCAGTGGGTCTATTTAGATAGTTAGTTGGGTTTTCACCTGGTGATTCACACCTCACAAGTGAGCATGAGCAGACACTGGTGGCAGGGATAGCTGTGGAGAGTCTGTGTTGGGGGGCCCAATCTTATCCAAGCTCTGCTCTGCTGGACACAGATGCTGAACCCCAGGGGCTATCGTTGAGAAGGAGAATGCTAGAGGTACATTAGCAACATAGGCAGGTACTGACAGACATGCTATGCACACTCTCCACAATAGCGGAGAGGATGGAGGGGTCCAACTCGATCGCTAGTGGATTGGTGGCGCAGGTAATTGTGAGAATGTCTGCCATGGAGACAGTGGATGCCTTCATGGAGCTTCAAGCATGGCTCTCAAATGAATCCATGCAGGCCATGACCATGGCCGTGCAGACTTTGGAAGCCAACCTGTCTGCCACCTTAAACAGGATGACAAATACTGTTTCTGTGGCCTTACAACGCATCACTGATCACCACCTAACTGGTCTTCAGCAGAGTGGTAAGCGCTGGCCCAGGAGAGGGATGATGGTGAAAGTGGGAACTCCACTCAAAGCGCTTCCACTTCTCACCCATTGCCCCGCCCTCAGTCAGTACCCGACATGCCACCTCGTCTCCTGATGGCCAAGCCTGCCCCTGCACAGGTGCAGGTGCAGCAGTCTGTGGTGGGGCCCTCAAGGGCTCCAAAATTCAGAGGATGTCAGCCAAAAGCATCCCAGCAGGGCAGGGATCTGAGCAACCTGCATCTACCTCTGTTGAAGCCACATGGGATGCATCACGTAGAAGCAGTAGAAAGCATAAGTTCAAGAAATTGTAATTCACCAAGGGTATGCACATGAGTGTTTGACAAAACGTTATGATGTTAAGTTTCCTTTCTTTATAATGCCACATAAAATTTATTGATTAGAACCACATCTTGACCATTACTGCATCCTGAGTACCAACTCGCCCTTTCACTTGTTTCATGATGAATGTCAATACATGACATGACCCATTGGGCAGATGTGCAATGGGTGGATGAGTGGTTGAGGACTGTTCAATGGAAATGGAGGGGGTGGTCCTGGTGGTAGGAGCAAACTGCAGGATTTCATTTCTTATGTTTTACACTAGGTGAACCAAACCTTTGCGATATTAGGGCATCACTGGCAGCAATGTAAGTGACTGGTCTGGTGTTGGATGCCCCATCTTCATCCTCATCCTCCTCATCATCCAAAGAGGAGTCCTTTTGTCCTCCTCCACCTGCAATCCTCTCTGCTGTGCAATGTTGTGCAGGATGCAGCACACCACTATTATTCTGGAGACCCTCACTGGTGAGTATTGAAGGGCGCCTCTAGACCTATCTAGGCACCTGAAGCATATTTTCAACATGTCGATGGCTTGCTCTATGACACACCTGGTGCTGATGTGGCTCTCACTTTAGCGCTCCTGCGCCTCATTGCTGAGGTTCCTTACAGGTGTCATGAGCCAAGTCTGAAGGGGGTATCCCTTATCTCCTATGAGCCAGCCCTCAAGTCTGCTTCCTGGAATGAAAAGGTCTGGAATGTTGGAATGCCGCAGTGTGAATGCATCATGATAGCTCCTAAGGAATCTGGCACAAACCTGCATGAACCTCTTCTTGTGGTTGCACACCAACTGTGCACTGATGGACGAATATCCCTTGTGGTGTATAAAAACTCCGGATTGCTGTGGTGATGCTCAGGTTGCCACGTGTGCGCAGTTGATGGCACCCTGTACTTGTGGGAATCCAGCCAGAGGGTCGAATCAGAGGGCCTGCTCATTCTGGCTATTGTCATCACAGGGGAAGTTTACATAACTCCCAGCCCTGGCAAACAATCCATCCATCATCCGCCATATAAATTTATCTGCAGTGGACTGCGAGACCCTCAAGATGTCTCCGGTAGTGCCCTGGAAGGAACCAGACGCGAAAACATCGAGAGTGGTGGTGACCTTCACAGCCACTGGTAATGCGTGTCCACCAGGTCCAGCGGGTAGCAGGTCTTCTTCTCAGAGGCTGCAGATGTCTGCCACCATCCGATGTGGTAACTTCAGCCTGCGGATACACTGCTCTTCCGAGGGTTAAGGAAACTGAGCCTCTGTCTGTATACCCTGTGATATGGGTAGTGCCTCATGCGATTTCAGCCCTTCTTCAGTGCACCACTCTCCTGTTCATGTGCTGACTCCACCACAGCACGTCGTCACTGCTGTGGATGTTGATGGCCTTCCTTTTCCGATGTGCTGTCAAACACATCCAACGTGCCTCCTATCCTATCACACAAGAACTCTCTGCCAAACGTCTGCCAGAGGGAACTGAGATACCAACTGCAATAAATGAGCTTTTATTCAGATGGGGCAATGTGTAATTTGATCCTGCCTGCTGGAGAGTTATTGAAGGTCTCTGCAATGTGTAATTTGATCCAGTCATTGTCACAGGCAGGCTCCCCGAGCCTAGTTGCTCCAGTGCAGTCATGACAGTGGCATCTACCTGTTAATGTGGAGGGTCACCTAGAAAAGCAAGATAACTCTCACAAGGCCACGTACGGCCTGCCCTTTCAACCTCTTCCGAATCAGCAGTTGAGTGATATAACATAAAATGCTGGAAATGCTCAGCAAGTCAGGCAGCATCTGTGGAGAGAGAAGCAGAGTTGACGTTTCAGGTCGATGGCCTTTTATCAGAACGTGAAACTTTAACTATGTTTCTCTTTCCATAAATGCTGCCTGATTTGCTGAGTGTTTCCAGCAATTTATGAGATTTCCAGCATCTGCAGTATTTTGTTTTTGAATCAGCAGTGATAGTAGGAATCAGCAATGGTGCCATCAGGCAACACCTGCACACTGCTGAGCTATTCACCAATGTTAAGTTCGAGTTTACTTGTGGGGCCCCTTCAAAAATGTGACCCCATGAACGGGTGATGCAAGATCATGCGGGGTGATGTAGCCGTTTCTCTGAGGCTGAATTTGAAAAATCCACAGCGTGACTATTTTAGATAACTTGAGCTGCAAGATTGGTTTAATGAGGCACATTTCATTCAACGAGAACAGGTGAGGGTGACGTCATTGCAAGTGACATCACTAGCAGAACCATAGATTTTTAGCATGCGCTGGGAATTAGATCATCGAGTGGCCCGGCTCATGTGTAGGATGACATCACGGGTCAACTGAAAACCGGAAGTACCCACACTGTCGCTAATCACTCCGTCAAACTAAACACTTTGGTGAGAGCTGCGGTGACCAATGTGGCATTATTTTGTGTCATGACTTCCAGATTTCATTCAGTTCAATGATGTCACTTGCCGTACACGCGCTGTGCTTTCTGAGAAAGGAAGAAACGAGGTTCAGGCAGCAGGCCACAGGCTCTGGCTAGGCGTATGCGCAGCCAGAACATCGGGTACGCATGCGCGGCTCCGGTGCTGGGGCGGGACGGTGTTTAGGCTCGGCCCAGTGGGCTCGGCTCTGCCTCCATACAGGTGCTCATGTGCAGAACAACGCAATCTTGTGATTATTTCACTCTGATTTCTCGAGCCCCTGGAAACCCGTGCTGCACGCGTTAAATTTGGAGAAGTTAAAAGCAATTTACAAAGACCTCAATAACGTCTCCTAAGGACATTAACTGCACCAATAACTACCCACCCGCCTGCAATAATTAAATCCTCGACTTCGGCAAGTAGGATTCTCGCTGGAATCCAAACGCAGCTCCAATAAACCCAGAAGTTGATGTATTGGAGCTATATTGCGGTTCCGTTCGAGAATTTATTCATTTTAAACGCCCACCCGCTCCCAACCCACCCGTCCTTGGGGGTTAAAATCCCCCACCCACCCCCCCCTGTCTGTTATTGGAAAGTCCGTTACTTTGATATTGCAACCAATTCAAAAATACACACATCCTGCAAAAGCTTTCGGCTATCAAAGTACTTTATAGGTGAATGAATGTCGTCTGCTTTTTGAGCTTCAGCAGTAAAAATATTTTTTTAAATGTAATTACTATTACTGTTTTACTTTTGAGTGATCAAGTGGCCTGGTGTGCGTGAGTGTGGGAAGCATTTAATTCTTTGCAATCGTGCTGGCCTGGCTTCAATCTCCTGTAGCCTGTTAGACAGATATATTCGTCTTCTGTAATGATCCAAAGAGTTGCATGAGTCAGTCTTGTTTATTTGAATCAGGTTTTAGAAATCCAAATATTTAAAATCTAGGGATTTCAAATGAAATGAAAATTCAATGATACTCAGTTATCTTTGATGATTAACACATTTTTGACAACATCAATCGACAATATATAAAGAAGTATTGTAGCCTGTACTTACTGTCGTGTAACATTTACTTCCTACATCACACTTTTGCGATCACACTTCCATTGTCACACTTTTCCCATCACACTTTGTCAATTGGCTCAAAGCAAAACAGCAACAAATCAGAACTGAAGAGGTAGGGAATATGCAAATCAAAAGTGAGGCAATAAGCTATAAAAAAAAACTACCAATGAGATATTACTTAGGATTAATGTAAAGAATCAATCCAGAATGATCAGTGTGATAAATCCATGTAGTGAAACAAGAACTCAAAGAGGCTAGATATTAGAATTAGTCTGCGTACTTTATTAACAACTGCATAGCAAACACACAGGCCTGCATCCTGGCATTCCACCTTTGCTGACCTTGACAGGAAGCAACCCCCTGACCTTAGCTAGCAGCAGCACTAGCTACAGCACAATCTGGTGGATAACCTTAATCATAACATCCCAGATTACTATATTCCTCCCCCCTTAAGATTTCAGTATGAATTTCTTAACAACCACCATTCCTAAGGGTCACATAAGAAGTCTCCATTCTTGATGAATCTAACAGGTCAGTACCAATCTCTCTGGTGGCTTGCGAGGCCTTTGTGAACGTCTAACAGTAAAGTCCCTGCTTGTTTGTGGTGAAGCCACCAGCTGCTCCTGAGCAGTGCTCAGAGTATCTGACTCTGCAACGATGGTTTCCTCTTGACGAATAGGTTCCTGTGGAATTGTCTCTGTCCATGGTGGTGGCACCACAGATGCACTTGGATAACTGGGAGCAACCCTGTCCTCAGCCATTGCATCTGGAACCTCAATTTCAATTTCCCCTTGTCTGGTAAGTATCTGATCTACATGTCTGCGTACTACCCAACCATCACCCAACATGACCTTGTATGATACTGGGCCTGTCATTGAGTCTATGAAGCCAGGAATCCACTTTGGTCCATAACTGAAATTCCTGGTAAGGACCGCATCTCCTTCTCCAAAACTTCGGCTCCTTGTTCTTTAGTCATGGTTCTCTTTTTGTTTGTTTTGTCTGTTTTCCATTTTCCTTTTTAGGTCTGGGTGGACAAGGTCAAGAGTGGAGCGTAGTCTACGACCTAATAACATCTCAGCAGGAAAGAGTCCTGTGGTGGATTGAGGTGTTATTCTGTAGCTGAACAGAACCCGTGACACTTTGGCTGCTAAACTCCCTTCTGCACTTTTTTTCATCATCTCTTTAAATGTTTGTACGGCTCTCTCCGCAAGTCAATTTGAGGACGGATGATATGGAGCTGAGGTCACCTGCACTATGCCATTTTTTCTCATGAACTCTTTTGTCTCTGTACTCACAAAACAAGTGGCATTGTCACTTACCACGATCTCCGGTAGCCCTTGATTACTGCAGCTCTGATGCAGGCAGTCTGTAGTAGTAGTGGAGGAAGCAGAATTAACAGGATAAACATCCATCCATTTGGAATGTGCATCAATGATTATGAGGAACATCTTCCCCATGAATGGACCCGCATAATCTAAGTGCAATCTTCTCCATGGTTTATCCGGCCACTCCCAGGGGTGGAGAGGAGTCACTGCTGGTGCCTTCCTGTGTACCTGACAAGTGCTGCATGTCTTGACTAGATTTTCTATCTCCTTATCTAGCTTTGGCCACCACAAGTAACTCCTAGCCAAGGCTTTCATACGCGAGACCCCAGGATGAAACTGATGTAGTTGCTCTAGGATAGACTGTCGTGCTGGCTGTGGAATAATCACTCGTGCTCCCCACAACACGCAACCATCCTGCACACTCAGCTCTGTTTTCCTGACACTGTAGGGTGTAAAGTCAATCCCTTCCGGATGTTGTGGCCATCCCCTCACCACATATTCGCGAACTCTAGACAGTACTGGATCTTTACCTGCCCATGTTCTTACTTGCTCTGCAGTCACAAGTGCCGTGTCAGTGTCCTCCAACATCAGCACTCTGTCCTCTGGAGCTGCACGGATAGGTGTGCTTGGCAGTGGAAGACGGCTCAAGGCATCTGCGTTCCCATGGTACTTGCCCACCTTGTAGACGATGACATACTCATATGCCCTCAAAGTCACTGCCCACCTCTGGATCCGGGGTGACACCATCTGTGGAACTGCTTTCATTTCATTGAAAAGAGAGATAAGAGGTTTATGATCGGTGCATATGGTGAACTTCCTGCCATATATGTACTTGTGGAACCTCTGTAACCCAAACATTACTGCTAACCCCTCTTTGTCTAACTGGGAATAGTTTTTTTCCACTGGTGTTAGAGTTCTTGGACATAAACCCTTTTGGTCTTTCAGTTCCATCTTCCATGCGGTGTGAAAGACCTGTCCCCACCCCGTAAGGTGAAGCGTCACAAGAGAGAATGATGTCTTTCTCTGCATTGTAGTGAACCAGCACATCCGACGACAGCATCAGTTTCTTGGACTGTTCAAATGAAACTCCCTGCTCCTCTCCCCACTGCCACTGTGTCTCCTTGCGCAGTAGTTTGTGAAGCAGTGCTAACAAGTTTGGTAAAAACCTGTTATAATAGTTTAGCAGTCCCAGGTAAGCTTTTAACTCAGCCACATTGGTAGGAGCAGGGGCGTCCTGCAGTGCTTGTACCTTCTCCTTGATTGGATGGAGCCCGGTGGCGTCCACTCTGTGTCCCAGGAACACTGCCTCATTCCCCAGGAGAGTGCACTTACTTCTCTTGAGCCATAACCCTGCCCTCTCCAATCTCTGTAGTACCTCTTAGAGTGCTCAGATGCTCCTGGTCGGTTCTTCCCATCACCAGAATGTCATCCAGATCGATGGAAACATGCGGAATCCCTTGCAGTACACCTTTGATTGTCCTCTGGAAGATAGCTGGACTAGATGAGACACCAAACGGTAAGCGGTTATATGTAAACAAGCCCTTGTGTGTATTTATGGTGACATACTTCTTTGATTCGTCATCCAGTGTAATCTGCAAGTATGCATGACTCATATCCAACTTTGTGAATTTCTTTCCTCCAGCCAGGTTTGCAAAGAGATCCTCTGTTTTGGGAATAGGATACTGCTCTAATTTGGACACCCGATTGACTGTCAATTTATAATCTCCACAGAGTCTTACTGAATTGTCCAGTTTTAGAACAGGTACTATGGGAGCTGCCCATTCTGAACATTTCACTGGCTCCAGTATGTTCTCTCTCAATAGACGGTCAAGCTTACCCTCTACCTTTGGTTTCATGGCATAAGGCACAGGTCGTTGTTTAAAAAACCTTGGCGGTGCCTCCTTGTCTACATAAATCTTAGCTGGGGGGCCATTAAATGTGCCAAGTTCCTCCTTGAACACATTCTCATGTTCACTCAACACTTCTTGCAAAGTCAACTGTTTGCCCTCATCTATTTGATTTACTGCTCCCCAGTCTAATTTAAGTTCTTTTATCCAGCCCCGACCTAACAGGTTTGGTCCGGTACCCGATACTATAACTACAGGTAGCTGTTCCACTGTGTCCCTGTGCTGCACAGTCACATTAGCTGCACCTAATGTCGCTACTCATTCACCTGTATATGTTTTAAGATGCAGAGAGCAAGACTTTAACTCTGGAACTTTTGCACGGTTCCACAATTTTGAGTACTCTGCCTTGTTCATTATGGTTACACCGCACCCTGTATCAACCTCAAAGTTCACCTTAGAGTCATTTGCTGTCAGTTGCAATGTGATAGGAGCCACTTTTGGAATGTTCTCTAACATGCTATACATTATGAACATGTCCTCTTCTTCCTCAGCTCCCCCGCTGATGTGGTGTGCTCCATGTTTTTTCACTTCTCTTCCTTGGTTTTGCTTTCCTCCCCCTTTTGGTTTGGATTCCTCCACAGGTGATTTTGCCCTGCATGCTCGTTTAATGTGTCCTTGTTTCCCACACTTGTGGCACTTTTTCTCCAGAAACCGGCATTCACTCACCAGGTGATCGCCCTTGCATCTATAACATGCCTTCATATGCTCACGTTGTGGTTTCTGATGCACATTTAACTTGTGTACAATAACCTGACCTGCAACTTGCTTAGCATTAGCCCTGTCTGAACCCTGTATTTCTTTTACATCTCGGTTCACTGTCTCTATGGCTTGAGCAAGTTCCAAAGCTTTTTCATAAGTAGGCCCAGTCTCGGATAATAATCTACGCTGCATTCGGTCGTCCATTATTCTGCAAACTAGCCTATCTCTCAGCATTTCCTTCAGGTTGTTCCCATAATTGCAATCTTGTACCAATTTATGCAACACCGCTACATAGTCCATTACACTCTCTTCCTCTTTTCTGTTCCTTGAATTAAACTTGAACCACTGTACAATCTCACTAGGCTTGGGGTTGAAATGTTCTTTGAGCAAGGCCACTAATTCAACAATTGGTTTGTCTCCAGGCTTTTCAGGACTGAGCAGATTCTTCAGCAAACTGTAGGTTTGGCTTCCCACCGAACTAAGCAGAATGGCTTTCCTTTTTCCGGCATCATTTATTTCATTTGCTTCGAAGAAATAACCCAACACTTCACAGTATTCCTCCCAGGTTTGTGCTCGAATATCAAAAGCGGAGACCGTTCCTACCGTGGCAGCCATGCTTCCGTCCAATTTACAGCTAACTTTAGCTCGTGAGTTTGTTCTTTAAAGTCCCGGCAGATTTCACTTTTTCATGCAGTGTACTTTTTACCTCGTCGCCAAATGTGATAAATCCGTGTAGTGAAACAAGAACTCGAAGAGGCTAGATATTAGAATTAGTCTGTGTACTTCATTAACAACTGCATAGCAAACATACAGGCCTGCATCCTGGCATTTCACCTTTGCTGACCTTGACAGGAAGCAACCCCCTAACCTTAGCTAGCAGCAGCACTAGCTACAGCACCACCTGGTGGATAACCTTAATCATAACATCCCAGATTACTATAATCAGCTTGGAGACTATACCAATAAAAGTAAAAAGTGTACCAATCAAATCACTCAAAACATTTTGAAAAAATCTTTGTCTGCCATTTTGTTCTCTGCAACTGAAATACCAGGGCTGATCTTCGACTTCCATCCAAAACAGATGTGAAGAGTGGTTGTGCTGCTTGCCCAAAGCTGCCGTCAGGAGGCCCAAACCATTTTTGGTTCAGGTCTCATTTGACTGCTACCAACGAGCTGCATGCGCCAAGGAGGCAATCCGCTGCAGCTCGCCGGTTGTGGTAGGGCGGGAAATTGGTCAGCTCCCATTCGGAGCTGGCTGGCGTGAAGGATTGGGGTACTGGCATAATCCTGGGGGGGGGGGCGGGGGCTCGACTGGCCCAGCAATGGGCCTGTTTATTTGTGGGCCCCACCTGACCCCACAAAAATTAAAATAGAATATTCCTGAGCTGTTTTGGTGAATGGCCTCCAGCAGTCCCTTTAAAGATCACTGGTTAGGCTTGGAACAAATGGACAGAGCATGTAGGGCATACCTGTGGTAAACCACTTTTATTGTTCACTATCGTTACACTATGGTTATCACTGTTTACACTGTTGTATCACTACACAAGGTTACCTCTTGCCACGCTGTTATACCTGGGCTGACCACAGCTGACTCCGCCCATGGCTCCGCCTGCTTGCCCAGGTATAAAGGTGGTCGACTGGCTGGTATTCCTCCTTGTTGGATCCGATCACCCACGAGGGTGGGCTCTGTTATTTAGCCAATAAAAACCTATAGTTACTAACTTAACTCGTCGCTTTTCATGAACTGAATTGATAGGTATATCAATTTTATTGGCTAAATTTTGAAATGTCTGTACCGGAGCAGCCAAACGACCAGCCAAACGAACAGCCCCAGCCAAACGGCCAGCTACAACAGCCCCAGCAGCCGGCCTGGCTGCGAGCCCTCCGACCGCCGTACCTGGATCTAAACCCACAGGCTGCGAATTCAGCCCTCGACTTCGAACACTGGCTGAGCTGCTTCGAAGCCTACCTGGGAGAATCCGGCATGCCTCCGGTATCCAAACTAAGAGTTCTGACCGCCCAGGTGAGCCCTAAAGTATTTGCACTCATCCGGGACATTGCTACATACGAGGACGCCCTCAACCTGCTAAAAGAGCAGTACCGGAGCCCTGTAAACTCAATGTACGCCAGGCATCTCCTAAGATCCCGCTCGCAACAGCCAGGAGAGTCGGTTGATGATTTCTTACGGGCGCTGCAAATACTCGGCAGGGACTGTGACTTTAAAGCCGTAACAGCTGCAGAACATGCCGATGGAAATATCCGCGATGCCTTCGTGAAAGGCCTTCGGTCAGACTACTCACGGCAAAGACTGCTGGAATCAAAGGACCTCGACCTGAAAACAGCTGCTATCCTCGCTCGCTCCTTGGAAGTGGCCCATTGGGACCTCGAGGCGTACTCCAGGTACTGTGCTGCGCGACCCTGGGACTCGGGCCCGACTCCGGCCGCAATACCCCTCGCACCGCCGCCCCTGGGGCCTACCACAGCGTCAGTGTCCCGGAACCGATCGGGACCGCCACCCCCGGTACCGGCTGCGACATCGGAGCCCTGCGATCGGGCCGCCGGCTGCTTCTTCTGTGGCCAGGCGAAACACCCGAGGGCGCGCTGCCCTGCAAGAAACGCGACCTGCTCCGACTGCCACAAGGCCACTTCGCGAAGGCCTGCAAGGGGAAAGCCACAGACGCCAGCAGTGCCTCATGCGAGTTGTGGGGACGGCCATCTTTCATCAAGGCCACAGATGCCAGCATCACCTCGTGTGAGTCGTGGGGGCGGCCATCTTTGATCAAGGCCACCGACGCTGGCAGTGCCTCATGTGAGTTGTGGGGGCGGCCATCTTCTCCGCCATTTTGTTCAACGTCGTGGGCGCCGCCATTTTGTTCACCACACTCGACCGCCACCTTGTCTCCAGACCCGACCACCGCCTCACCCGCAGACTACAGCAGCTCGCTCAGCCATACACTAGCCTCCGTCACACTTGACCAAGCTCGCCCGCATCACCTGTCCAAGTCCATGATGGACATCAAAGTAAACGGCCACGCCACGACCTGCCTGTTCGACAGCGGAAGCACGGAGAGTTTCATCCATCCAGACACGGTGAGCCGCTACTCCCTCACTGTCCGGCCAACGCGCAACCGGATCTCGATGGCGTCGCGGTCCCATTCAACAGACATCAGCGGCTACTGTGTTGTGACCCTGTCAGTTAGGGGCACGGAGTATAAAAATTTTAAACTTCTCGTCCTGCCCCAGCTCTGCGCTGCCATCCTACTAGGGCTGGATTTCCAATGCCACCTCCAAAGTGTCACCTTGGCATACGGTGGATCCCTCCCCCCCCTCACAGTCTACAACCAGCAATTCCTAAACCGCCCACCGCGTACCACCTGCGGCCTCTCCACCCTCAAAGTCCCGCCCCCCTCCCTGTTCGCTAACCTCACCCGCGACTGTAAACCCGTCGCTACCAAGAGCAGGCGGTACAGCGCCGGGGACAGAGCTTTTATTAGCTCCGAGGTGCAGCGACCCCTGAAGGAGGGCATCATCGAGGGAAGCAACAGCCCCTGGCGTGCCCAGGTCGTAGTCGTTAAGACCGGCGATAAACACCGCCTGGTCATCGACTACAGCCAAACCATAAACCGGTACACCCAGCTGGACGCATACCCCCTTCCCCGCATATCTGATATGGTCAATCAGATTGCACAGTACCGGGCATTCTCTACCATCGACCTTAAGTCGGCCTATCACCAACTCCCTATCCGCCCTGAGGACCGCCAGTATACCACCTTCGAGGTGAATGGCCGCCTCTACCACTTCCTTAGGGTTCCCTTCGGCGTCACCAACGGGGTTTCGGTCTTCCAAAGGGAGATGGACCAGATGGTTGACCAGAACGGGCTGCATGCCACGTTCCCTTATCTAGATAACGTCACCATCTGCGGCCGCGACCGGCAGGACCATGATGTTAATCTGGAGAAATTCCTCCGTACGGCCCAACGGCTGAACCTCACCTACAATAAGGAGAAATGTGTGTTTAACACCTCGCGCCTTGCCATCCTCGGCTGCATAGTAGAGAACGGAGTCATTGGCCCCGACCCCGAAAGAATGTGCCCCCTCATGGAGCTTCCCCTCCCCCACTGTCCAAAGGCGCTGAAGAGAACCCTGGGGCTCTTCGCTTACTCTGCCCAATGGGTGCCCAATTATGCGGACAAAGCCAGACGCCTCATGAAGTCCACCTCCTTCCCCCTGACAGCAGAAGCATGCACAGCCTTCTCCCTCATAAAAGGGAGACATTGCTAAGGCCACAATGCACGCGGTGGATGAGTCTATCCCTTTCCAAGTGGAGAGCGATGCATCCGACTTCGCCCTAGCTGCAACACATAACCAGGCGGGGAGACCTGTGGCCTTCTTCTCAAGGACCCTCCAGGGCTCTGAGATCCGACACTCCTCTGTCGAGAAGGAGGCCCAGGCGATCGTGGAGGCAGTACGACACTGGAGGCATTACCTGGCAGGCAAACGATTTACCCTCCTCACTGACCAGCGTTCGGTCGCTTTTATGTTTAACTAGCTGAAGTGCCCTGCGGTGCCGAGGTTTTTTCGAGGGCATGTTGTTGTTGGAAGAGAGAGAGAGAGAGCGACTGGGGGGGGGGGGGGGGAGGGAGGGCGGGGGGGGAAGGGAAGGGGGGAAGGGAAGGGGGAAGGGAAGTGGGGGAGAGGGGGGGAGAGGGGGGGAAGGGAAGGGGGGGAAGGGAAGGGGGGGAGGGGGGAGGGGGAGGGGGGGAGGAAGGGGAGGGGGAGGGGGGGAGGGAGGGGGGGAGGGAGGGGAGGGGGGGCGCGGTGGGGGGAGGGGGAGGGGGGGCGAGGGGGGCGGGGGGGAGGAAGGGGAGGGGGAGGGGGGAGGGAGGGGAGGGGGGGGCGCGGTGGGGGGAGGGGGGGGAAGGGGAGGGGGGAGGGAGGGGAGGGGGGCACGGGGGAGGGAGGGTGGGGGGCCCCCCCCCCCCCGAGTGTGGCGCCCCCCCCCCCCCCGAGTGTCGCGGCCACCCCCGAGGGTCGTGGGCCCCCCCCGAGGGTCGCGGCCCCCCCCCGAGGGTCGCGGCCCCCGCAGAGGGTCGCGCCCCCCCCACCCCCCCCGACGTGAAGACCGCCGATTGCGGCTGTGCGAGACGGCCGGGCGGCCGGTTGCCAGGGTGACGCTTGGCGGCCCCCCCCGAGGGTCGCGGCCCCCCGTGGGTCGCGCCCCCCCCCGAGGGTCGCGGCCCCCGCAGAGTGTCGCGGCCCCCCCCCCGAGGGTCGCGCCCCCCCCCCCCCCGCCGAGGTGAAGACCGCCGATTGCGGCTGTGCGAGACGGCCGGGGGGCCGGTTGCCAGGGTGACGCTTGACGCTCAGCAAGCCCCGCCCCCCGGCCGAGCCAGAGAGAGACGCCGTGTCTCAGCTCCTGCTGCGCGCGCACCCTAGCGGCGCTGGGCTGAGGCTCGGCCCTCCAGCCTTCGAGTGGGGCCGGGAGGTGCCTAGCTCGGGCGTGAAGGAGAAGCCGAGGCTTCGAGGCCTACCTGGAAAAACGGGGAAAGGTAGGAAAATTAATGAGATTAGATAAGTTAATTACTTTCTAAATCATTTTTTTTTAAAAACAATGTGTTTTAAAAGCAACGTTTTTTTTTAAGACGCAGAAAGCGGGAAAAAGAAAGGAAAAGTTTGGAATCAAGATGGCGGCGACTCACCTCGGTTCAGAACGATAAAGCCCGGCCACACACGCACCGATTGGCCCGGCGGCACACGCCAGCAACCCGGCGTACGATTGGTCGAGCTCAAGGTCACTCTGTCGCTAATGAGCGGATAATGAGATGCTAATGAGCGGAATGTTGAAGGTTTTTGGGATACCGCGGGCGCAATTTTAGCCCGGCCGAAATGTAAATACGCTTAAAACCGTCTCGGAAGCGTAAGCTTTCTTTGGAGGTAACGCGCGCGTAGGTACGCCCTGTAACTTTCGAGCGCATAGCCCGCCAGACGCACAGGCGATGACAGACAGAATGACAGAATGACAGAATGACAGAATGACAGAATGACAGAATGACAGAAGTACCGGTTTATATATATAGATAACAAGCTGAGGGGCAAAATCAAGAACGACAAGATCTTGAGGTGGAGAATTGAGCTCTCCACCTACGATTACGATATCTTGTACCGGCCTGGTAAACTGAACGAACCCCCAGATGCTCTATCACGAAGTACATGTGCCAACGCGCAAATTGATAGACTGCAGACCCTCCACAACGACCTCTGCCACCCCGGGGTCACCAGACTTTACCACTTCATTAAGGCCCACAACCTGCCCTACTCCATCGAGGAGGTCAGGACCATGACCAGGAACTGCCAAACCTGTGCCGAATGCAAACCCGCATTTCTATAGGCCGGACAGAGCAAGCCTGATCAAGGCCACCCGCCCCTTCGAGCGCTTGAGCATCGATTTTAAGGGGCCCCTCCCGTCCTCTGACCATAATGTGTACTTCCTCAACATTATTGACGAGTACTCCCGTTTCCCCTTTGCCTTCCCCTGCCCAGACATGACCAGTACCACGGTCATCAAATGCCTGAACGACCTCTTCGCCTTGTTCGGGTTCCTGAACTATATACATAGCGACCGGGGCTCATCCTTCATGAGCGAAGAACTTCGCCAGTTCCTACTAGCGAGAGGTATTGCTGCAAGCAGGACCACCAGCTACAACCCCCGAGGGAACGGCCAGGTGGAAAGAGAGAACGCGACAGTCTGGAAGGCCGTTCTCTTAGCCTTAAAGTCTAAGGGCCTCCCAACCTCTCGCTGGCAGGAAGTCCTCCCGGCAGCGCTGCATTCCATCCGGTCACTGCTTTGCACTGCCATTAACGCCACCCCCCATGAACGAATGTTTGTTTTCCCCAGGAAGTCGACTACGGGAACCTCGCTACCAACATGGCTGACTTCTCCGGGGCCCGTCTTGCTGCGGAAGCACGTGAGGGCCCATAAAATGGACCCCCTGGTCGAGAGGGTGGACCTCCTGCACGCCAACCCCCAGTACGCCTATGTGGCATAACCAGACGGGCGGGAGGACACAGTCTCCTTACGAGACCTCGCACCCTCGGGCACCCCTGAGACACCACCGTTACCCCCCACCACTCCCCCAAATCCAGCCCCGGTAGACGGCATGCCAGAACCCCATGAGCCTTCGCCGACCACGCAGACACCAGCCTTAACTTCGAATACTACACCTCCGCCGCCGCTGCTGCGCTGATCAGAAAGGCTTACGAGGCCTCCGGATAGACTGACATACCCGAACTGGTAGTACACTTCACCCCGCCGGACTCAAATTTAAACAAGGGGTGAATGTGGTAAACCACTTTTATTGTTCACTATCGTTACACTATGGTTATCACTGTTTATATCGTTACACTATGGTTATCACTGTTTACACTGTTGTATCCCTACACAAGGTTACCTCTTGCCACGCTGTTATACCTGGGCTGACCACAGCTGACTCCGCCCATGGCTCCGCCTGCTTGCCCAGGTATAAAGGTGGTCGACTGGCTGGTATTCCTCCTTGTTGGATCCGATCACCCACGAGGGTGGGCTCTGTTATTTAGCCAATAAAAACCTATAGTTACTAACTTAACTCGTCGCTTTTCATGAACTGAATTGATAGGTATATCAATACCCTCCATCCATTTGTACCTGAAAATTGCCATTGGTCTCTATTAACCAGCATAGGATACTGAGTTGCATATTTAATCAGTCTCCCACTTGTTTCAGGCTCTAGGCTGTCTGTCCATTTATAGCCCCCTTGTAAATTTAAATGGATGAACAATCAGGCACCAAAGGCCAGTTATTTCCTGACCTGCACTCCTTGCTAGGATTACTTGATTGAAGAAGGCCCAACCATCTTCAGCTGCTTCATCAATGACCAACATAAGGTCAGAAATGGGGATGTTTGCTGATGACTGCACAGTTTTCAGTGCGATACACAATTCCTCAGATAATGAAGCAGTCCATGCCCGCATGCAACCGGACGACGTTCAGGATTGGGCTGATGAGTGGCAGGTAACATTTGCGCCACAGAAGTGCCAGGCAATGACTATCTCCAAAAAGTGAGAGTCTAACCACTGCCCCTTGACATTCAACGGCATTACCGTCACCGAATCCCTCACCATCAACATCCTGGGGGTCACCATTGACCAGAAACTTAACTAGACCAGCCACATAAATACTGTGGCAACAAGAGCAGGTCAGAGGCTAGGTATTCTGTGGTGAGTGTCTCACCTCCTGACTCCCCAAAGCCTTTCCACCATCTACAAGGCACAAGTAAGGAGTGTGATGGAATACTCTCCACTTGCCTGGATGAGTGCAGCTCCAACAACACTCAAGAAGCGCGACACCATCCAGGACAAAGCAGCCCGCTTGATTGGCACCCCATCCACCACCTTAAACGTTCACTCCCTCCACCATCGGCGTACCGTGGCTGCAGTGTGTACCATCTACAAGATGCACTACAGCAGCTCACCAAGGCTTCTTCGGCAGCACCTCCTAAATCTGTGGCCTCTTCCACCTAGAAGGATAAGGGCAGCAGGCGCATGGGAACACCACCACCTCCAAATTCCCCTCCAAGTCACACACCATCCTGACTTAGAAGTATATCGCCGATCCTTCATCGTCAAAATCCTGGAACTCCCTACCTAACAGCACTGTGGGAGTACCTTCACCACACGGACTGCAGCGATTCAAGAAGGTGGCTCACCACCGCCTTCTCAAGGGAAATTAGGGATGGGCAATAAATGCTGGCCTTGTCAGCGATGCCCACATCCCATAAAAACGAATTAAACAAAAATCATCAGACAGCATGCACCCCAACCAGGAGGTCCGAAGCTAACTTGAAATTTGGCCTTGGGCCTCATTTCAATAATTTCCTGGTGCTTGTCATGCCTCCATTGGTAGAGGATGAATTTCAGAATTTCAGGCTGCTTGCCCTACTGGCAGTGGTCCTCAGGTGTGTGGGGGGTGAGGGGCGGGGGGGGGTGGTGGCAATAGGAGCGGGAGTCGATAATAGGCTGGCAGCAGCCCTTGGAAGTGCTGTGGAACCGGGTGGAGCACTCCTGCTCAGCTTAGCACCACATCAAGCTTTAAAAAAATTACTGTTTTGTTGATGGTCACTGCTTAGCTGCAGCAACCGCTAAAGTTTTCTGGTTAGAAAACGGGCACAACAAGGACCAATATAGCCCCCATAGTTTCTAGTACTTGTAACAAAGATTTTGAATACGCTTAAAAAATGATTTCATTAAAGAACATTGCAAAATAAGAACATGTTAGATGGATAACTTGCTATTATGTGAACTCAGTTTCCTTATTTTTGTTAACTTCAGCCTTACAACATACAAATCGTTTATCCTGGTACTTACAGCTGCTCTTCATGCACATGTGTCCCTTAAATGGTCCCATCGGGGAGTACTTAGGGATCATGGCTGACTGAGGTCCTAAGGAGCAGAGAAAGCAACAGTGAGCACAAACTGTGCCAAGCAAATTTATTACAGACTAAGCAGTCCTAGCATCTGCTAGAAAAAAATACACTCATAAGTAAGCTTCCTCACTTATCGAAGATTTTCATGTTGTCAAGTTACTTGTTTAAAGCAGCTTTTCATCTTTTTGGGACAAAGTGTCCTTTCATGCCAATCGTGCCATTTTACCATTTACACTGAAAGGATGTGAAACTTTTACAAATTGATTGCAGATGTTGAACATTTCACCGGTTTATCTGTTTCACAGCTGTTTTCTGATTTTTCTGTACCAGTATAATGATTTAACAATAAATAATTATGTCGTGCAATTTTTACTATGACAAATATTTCAGCCTCAATAATAGTTCTTTAATCAGGAACACTATATTGTCACTTTCTGCCATTTTCAGTACAGCAACAATACTGGGACAACACTAAGAGGGTGATTCCGTGATCCTCCCTGCGATTTCAAAGATGTGCTTCCTGCGAGTGCTGCTCCATGCTGGGACTGCTGGTCATGGAAGTTAGTTTCCATAACATCGTAATGTTCACCATAACTCACTTATAAATAATAAAATTAAGCTCAGTAGTAATTATCACTAGATGAATTAAAGGGAAAAGTTAAAAGTATTTTTTTCATACAACAACGTGCATTTATATAGTGCCTTTAATGTAGTAAAACATTCCAAGGCGCTTTACAGGAGTGTTATCAATCAAAAATTTGACATAGGAGATATTAGAACAGATGACCAAAAGCTTGGTCAAAGAGGTAGGTTTTAAGGAGCATCTTAAAGGAGGAGAGAGGTTGCGAGGCAGGGAGGTTTAGGGAGGGAATTTCAGAGCTTAGGACCGAGGCAACTGAAGGCACGGCCATCAGTGGTGGAGTGATTAAAATCAGGAATGCACAAAAGGCCAGAATTGGAAGAGCATAGAACTCTCGGAGGGTTGTAGGGCTGTAGGAGGTTACAGAGATAGGTAGGGGCGAAGTTATGGAGGGATTTGAAAACAAGGATGAGAATTTTAAAATTGAGGCATTGCTGGACTGGGAGCAAATGTAGGTCAACGAACACAGGGGAGATGGGTGAATGGAACTTGGTGCGAGTTAGGACAGGGGCAGCAGAGTTTTGGATGAGCTGAAGTTTAAGGAGGGTGGAAGATGGGAGGCTGGCCAGGAGAGCGTGGGAATAGTCAAGTCTAGAGGTAACAAAGGCATGGATGAGGAGAGGATTATTAGAACATAAATTGCTTTGCCACAAGTGGTTATTAAGGCAGACACTAGGGGCTGAATTTTAACTCAGGTGCGGGATGGTGTCGTGCTATCCGAATTTCGTGTTTCTCACACGAATCTAAATAGATGTGGGAGATTAATGCAATTTTAACTTAATTGGCCAATTGATTTCCAACGTGTGGGAAGCCTTTGCAAATGGGTTTTTCATGACTGAAAGTCCCCTCCGATGACATCATCACTGCTGCTGCATTTAAGGTCCACAGCAAGCCTTGCTTCTTCTGCAGACTGCCACGCTTCTTGACTGTGCAGTGTGAGGGAGCTGCAGCAAAAATGACAAGCGGGAGGGCAAGGTCAGCTCCTCGCTTTGACGAGGTGGCACTGCAGGCATTAGTGGATGGGGCTAGGGCCAACAGGGAGGTGCTGTTCCCTTCATCAGGGAGGAAGAGGCCTCCCACTCAGACCAAGGCTGTGTGGATGCAGGTGGCTGAGGAGGTCAACTCCTTGGGAGTCGCCCGCAGAACCTGGATACAGTGCAGGAAAAGATTTCATGACCTTCAGCGCACTGGAAAAGTGAGTATGAATTTCCCATCACCCTCAATCTGATCCCCATTCCCTTTCCTCACCAGCACTCAGCTTTAGCAATCTCTTCCTCCACATCCCAATTGACACTGACATCCATGCACCCTTACCCATTCCCTCTCTCTCTATGCTCACATTCACATAACTATTCCACCATGCAGCCCTCACACTCCCTATCACTCTGATGCTTTGAACACAACTGACAACACACAGGGAGGGACCTTGGTCTTGCACGATAGCAAAATACTGCAGATGTTGGAAATCCGAAATAACAACAGAAAATGCTGGAAAAACTCAGCAGGTCAGGCAACATCTGTGGAGAGAAATTTGAGTTGACGTTTCGGGTCGAACCCTTCTTCAAAACTGGAAAGAAAAGAAACTAGAACCTCACCCCATCTTTGTCTCCTTCTAAGTATCTATGCTATGCAATCTCTACACTCACTCCTTCATTCTCACTCAACCTCCACTCGTCTCCCTCATTGCAGGAAAAGAGAGCTCACAACAAAAGAGAGCGAGCCAGGACAGGAGGAGGGACAGCCCCAATAGCCCACCTGACCCCCTGGGAGGAGGCCGTCCTGGAAATTATGGGCATTGAGGATGATTCACGCGTGGGGGATGGACAGACGGGTGGAACACAGCAAGCTGGTGACAGAAAAGTTTCCCATCTCTCTCTTTGACATTTGCATGAGTCACTGATAATGATTGTGAAGCTGTAACAGATGCACTTATGTGCATCTGCAAAAAGCTATGTGCATGTAGCCTTTGCGTCACATCTCTGACTCTTTCCTTTACTCCCCCACAGGACCATCACAAGCATCCGTCCCCTCTAGCCAAGAAGAAGAGGCTGAACAGCCAGACTCCTCAGAGGAGGCTGCAACCTCTGAGGGCGCAGCGTCACCATAATTCAGTGAACCCAGCACCAGCGCAGACACTCACACCTTGGTGGGACTTTCGGGACATAGAGTAGTGTTGTCACCTGGTGTATCACAGCTCACAAGTGAGCATCAGCAGATTGTGGAGACAGGGATAGCAGTGGAGAGTCCTAGTTGGAGGGTGCAGGACTCTGCCAGCTCGGCTCAACAGCATGTCGACCCTCTGCCTCTGGGTCCATCCATAAGATCAGAAGTGATGGAACTTCAGGCACAGATGAAGGAGTCTCTGGCAGATTTTGTCTCTAGGGTCGCTGCGAGTGTGGAGCGAATGGAGGAGTCCATAGCGAACATGAGCAGAGCCTTTGTGGAGTCATTGGCACATGAACGCATCACCATGGAAAGGATGGCTACCTCCGTGGAAACGATTGCTACCTCTGTGGTAAGGCTGGCTACCGTAGAGGAGAGGATGGCTATGGTAGCGGAGAGGAGGGCTACGGCCATGGAGGAGCTTAGTCGCCAGGGTATGGAAAACATGGTCATTGTTCAGAATAGAATGACATCTCTTGAGGAGCGATGGGCATCTATTGAACAGAGAAACCAGACCTTCATGGAAGTCGTTCTGAGTAGGACTGCCATTGAAGACATGGGTCCCCATGGCCCCCCTGATGTGCAGCAAGGTGCTCTCCAGTCACTTGCAGGCGCTGAGGGGGACCTGACCCATGAGAGGGAGGTTGGTGGCAGACCTCAAGGAAGTGGGGGCTCCTCTCCAAGCGCTCACACTTCCATGCCACTGCAGTGCCCTCGGTCAGAGCCCCAACGGAGTCCACACTCAATTGAGATAGACATCTCAACCCCTGCACAGCCGCAGGAGCAGCAGACTGTAGACGAGCCCTCACAGGCTCGCAAACCCAAAGGACGCCCGCCAAAGGTGTCGAGACAGGAGCAGCAGGAAAGTGAGCAAGGGGCCTCCACATCTGCTGAAGCCACAGGGGAAGCACTATGTAGGAGCAGGCGTAAGAGGAAGATAAAGCACATGTAGTCACAAGGGTAGTCACTTGGGTGGAATTTTGTGTTTAGTGTAAAAATGCCATCACGTCGTAATTGTACATAAAAAGTCTGATGGCAAATGTTGCAGTTGTGGCATCTGTCATTTCGCTATTGGGACTTCCACATTGAGGCCTTAGGAACACTTGCAACTGTCAGTATGGTGGTCAGAGTGATAGGAATCCTCTGGTTCTTGGCCATTGTCAATGCTCTGGTAAGAAGCTGCGAGGTAAAAGTGTTTGATTAACTAGGCTAAGCAAATCTGGCCAGGATGAGTGCGTTCCTTGCATCCCGGGTAGCAATGTTCTCGCGTAATGCTGCCCCTGGTTGATGGGCCTCTGCAGGATGTTCGTTTTCGCCCTCCTCCTCCTCCTCCTCCTCATCTGAGGAGGATATGAGAGGAGCCACTTGGTCCTCAGGAATCTGCAAGCCACGACGCTGTGCCATGTTGTGAAGTGCACAACAAACCACGACAATTCTGGAGACCCTGGCTGCTGAGAACTGCAGGGCTCCACCTGATCTATCCAGGCATTTGAAGCATATCTTCAGCAAACCGGTGGTTTGCTTGATTATGGCTCTGGTGGACATGTGGCTGGAGTTATAGCTCTCCTCGTCTTCGTTGGATGGTCTCCCCAATGGCGTCATTAGCCACGTCCTCAGCGGATAGCCCTTGTCTCTAAGTAGCCATCCGTTAAGTTGGTCTGGCGGACTGAATAGTGGAGGCACACTAGACTGGCGCAGTATGAAGGAGTCATGGCAACTGCCAGGGTACATGGCACAAACATGCAACATTTCCTTCTTGTGGTCACACACCAGCTGAACGTTAAGGGAGTGGAAGCCCTTGCGGCTGACAAAAATACCTGGATTGCGATGGGGTGCCTTAAGGGCCACATGTGTGCAGTCAACGATGCCCTGCACCCTTGGAAAGCCTGCCAGGTGAGCTAATCCAACCACTTGCGCCATGACACTTGCTCGATCCTTGGTGAAATGGATGTGATTGTGCGCGAGGGCAAAGAGGGCATCGGTTACCTGCGTGATGCAAGTGTGTGCGGCCGCCTGGGAGATGCCGCTGATGTCTGCTGCTGATCCCTGGAATGAGCCTGAGGCAAAAAAGTTGAGTGCGGTGGTGACTTTGACGGCCACTGGTAAGGCTTGTCCACCTGGTCCTCTGGGCTGCAGGTATTGTTGTAGCATTGCGCAGATGTCACTCACTACCTGTTGCGAAAGTCGGAGCCGCCTTTGGCACTGCTGCTTAGACATGTTGAGATAGCTGACCCTGCGTCTGTAGACCCTGTTTGGGGGGTATCTCCTGCACCAACGGGCTTCCAGGCGCTGGCCCCTTCTGGCCTGTGCAGCCTCTGGTGGGTGAGCAGCAGCCTGGCGCTCCTGCTGCTGCTGCTGCTGCTGTTGCTGGTGCTGCTGTTGTTCCTGGTTCTGCTAATGCCGCGGCTGGTGCTCGAGCTCCTCTAATGCCGAGATGGGAAGGAAATAAATGGCTCCCATGCTTCTGGTATATGCCTCCGTTGAGGAAGCGCTGAGTGAAAGTGGCGAGAGGGGTTTCCCAGGAGGTCACACTGGAGATGGGTGTGAGGCTCCAACCTTCCACAGGTGTGGTTAAGCCTTCTAAAAGTTGCCCCAGACCTGAGACCACTAAGTCCTGCCACCTGCAAATGATGGCTGATCAAATCTCCTCTTTAATGGTTGACCTGCAGTTGATAGTCAGCAATCCAATAGTGCTCCCGCCAGGTTTCACATTCGTGTTTCCCACCAGGTGTGTTTCACGTGGGAAAAGGGTTAAATTTGCAAGGGCCTTTTAAAATAGGATTATAGAGGCCATTTTGTGGTTATTAAGGGCCTTAAAGCCCAGTCCCGCCTGTTGGATGCGGGACGGAGTTGGGACCATCCGAGTTAAAATTGCTTGGAGTTGGGAACCAGGCCGGGGGGGGGGGGGGGGGGGGGGGGGGTCCCGCCTGCTAGTTTTTGCGATTTTAACCCCCTGCACGCCTCCAAGCCCGCCTCCATGGCTCAATGAAAATCCTGCCCTATGACATCATTTAAAACGAAATTGCATAAGAATTTGAAAAGAAAGAATATAAAAGGATAAAGGGGAATGTGGTTAGATTGAAGATATAGCACCGGCAGAAATGGTCTCCTCTTGTGCTGTAATGTCATTATTCTGGAATAGTGTTGTAATCCTCAGAATGCTTTCCATTGGAAATTCAGGGTGGATATTCAGGTCAAGTTTTGAATATTCATTGTTTAGAAAATTGCTACATCGCCTAATAAGATATGATGAAATTATTTAAAAACTAACTACTGGCAGTAGCATCTGTAACCAGGGGACACAGATTTAAGGTAATTTACAAAGGAACCAGAGGGGAGAGGAGATTTTTTTTTTTTTTTTTTTTACACAGCGAGTTGTTGTGATCTGGAATGCACTGCCTGAAAGGATGGTGGGAGCAGATTCAATAGTGACTTTCAAAAGGAAATTGGATGTATACTTGAAAAGGAAACATTTTCATGACTATGGGGAAAGAGCAGGGGAGTGGGACTAATTGGAAAGCTCTTTCAAAGAGCTGGGCCCAATGGCTTCCTTCTGTGCTCTATGATAACTAGCGCTCATCTTCAATTCAATGCTTGTTAATGAAAAAGCTGCCAATAGATTTTATTAACATTTAAAAATCTATTTTAGAAACATGTTGACAGAACTGGGTTGAAATGTTCTGTTAATAATGAACATGCAAATGTGGGCGAGCTTTCTATTTTAATGAAAATATCCAGCTGTTTCAAGAGCAAATACACCATCATTACTCTGAATTATGATTAGCTTCAACAGATTTTGTTTTATTTTCCCATCTATTTTTATTGATGTTTTGGAATATATTTGTTTTTGCTGACAATCACATCAGGTGAACCAACTTGCGGAGTTGAATTAATATTGGTAGTCATTAGTCCAGCATGTTCCATTGAAAGAGTTTCCACATATGATGCCATTAGCATTTACTGTTTAAATAAATATAAACAGGGTAGATATAAAATTGAGAACTGTGTGCCCATTACTCATAGCTGAGTATATGGTGGGGAAGTGCTTAAAGCGCAGAAAGCCTGTGCACCAGGCCTGTAATTGGCTCATTAAGGCCTCAAAAAAAAGTTAATGAGGTCCTTGCACCTGAACAGAACCCACATAAAACAATAGGTGGATGGTTGGGCCATTATGCCAGTTGATTTATGATCCATAAAGGAGAGTCTGTTAAAATTAACAAAATAAAAATGCAAAAAAAGGAAGGAAGAGGGCCTTGGGGTGCAGCTTCTGGCAGAAGGGTTTTTAAAAAGTCCAGATTGTAAAATTAAGTATTTGGAAGTCTTGGTCTTAGGTGGTAATTTTTTTTGTATTTTTTTCTACAGACACTTAAGGGCCAATTTTCTCCCTGCCCACAGAAACCAGGTGGGCAGTTAAAATGGCCACTATGACTTAGAGTCAAAGGCCACGATTTTGCCGGTGCTCAGAGGGCGGGTTTGGAGGCGGGTCAGAGGTTAAAGTCATTTTGATTGACAGCGGCTTCCGAACCCGCTGTTATCCCACCTCCACACAATCTTCCTAAGTGTTGGGTCCCCGATTTGTGAATGGACCCAACACCTAGCGGCGGGAAATGGATTAAAGGCAATTAACTGCCTATTAACAGGTACTTGTGAGCAATTTTCAGGGTCAATTTTGATTTTCCAGCTTCTGGGTCGGGTTTTACGACGTCCGGACAACACACCAGGTAAGTGTAGCATGTTGTGCGTCTGGTCTGATGTTTGTGAAAAGCTGACAGCTGCAGAAGTGGTGTCAAGGATGCCATGTTGCACATGGTGAGTTTCAGAGCAAAGAAAATGTTGGTTACTGCATTTTTAATACATATACAGATTTATTTAGCTTACAAGTTTTTAAATGCAACTGTATGTCCAGTGCCAGCTCATTGGGAGAACCTCTTTCACCAGTGACAGATCACTTCTGTCATCTCACCTGCAGCTGCCATCTATTCCAGCAACATCGGAGCCAATGAAACAATCAGACCTTGGTCCTCCCAATCCTTCCACAGTCAGCTCCAACACCAACATCATCACCAACCTTCGCCACCATCACCTGATGCTGCACTGGACTCAGGGCATCAGCCCCTGTCAAATTTGCTGGCCGGGAGGGCAGCGATGGCATCACCATGGCCAGACTTTCTTCACTTGATGCTGTAAACCCTGGCTGCTACATGATGTGCCAGGTTGACACCATCCCACACTAGCACCGTGAAGCATCCCTTTACTGTCCAAGCCATTCCATGCACACACATCACTATAGTGGGGTGGGGAGTGGCGGGGGGCGGGGTTGGGGGGAGGGGGAGTTATGACTGAACAATTACTGGAACTCAGTAAGACACTTCTTAATGTGCGCTCAGATCTGCCCAATAAGGGGCACTTTTTGAAAAATAGATGTCACTGTATGACAACACATTACCAGAAACTTCACATGGACATTGGCTAAACCTCTCAAGTGCCTACCCTTATGTGTTGTTAGTTGGTATGCTTGCAGTAGAATGAGGGTGAGTTTGAGGGGTGGCTAGTGAGATGGGGAAGTGAAAAAAGTAGATAGAGAGGGTTGGGTGGAAGTGCAAGGTAAGTTGGTGTTCTAGGGTGGTCTCTTCCACCCTTGGAAGGGAAGAGAACCTCTGGATGCAAGAGTTCACCTTTGTGCAGTGATTGTCAGTGTTTTCAGCACCTCAATGCTATCAAACACTGAAAAATCAACTGTCAAAATAAAATTTTGCATGGTCCCTTTAAGGAAACCGGCAGATGACGTGTCATCAAATGACGTCATCAGACCCGCTTCCTGTTAATTGGCCAGTAAGCCCGCAGGGTGGGCTTAACAAGGTCAATCAAGGGAAAATCGCATCTGGAGAGCGGAGGCAGCTGGGGCGGGACCAGAATCCGAAAACCAGCTGACTCGCACTCATCACGACACCAATGAGAAAATCGTGGCCATAAAGTCATAACGGCACAAAAGGAGGCTATTCGGCCCATCGAGTCCATGCCGGCTCTCTGTAGAGCAATCCAGTCAGTCCCATTCCCCCGCTCTAGCACTGCAAGTTTATTTCCCTTAAGTGCCTATCCAGTCTCCCCTTGAAAACATTGAGTGTCTCCGCTTCCACCACTTCCATTGGCAGCGAATTCCAGGTCATCACCACTCGCTGTGTAAAAAGGTTTTTCCTCACATCCCCCCTGTATCTCTTGCCCAAAACTTTAAATCCGTGTCCCCTAGTCCTTGTGCCATGAACTAGTGCGAACAGCCTTTCCCTGTCTAGCCTATCCAAACCTGTCATAATCTTGTACACCTCTATCAAATCACCCCTCAACCTCCTTTGCTCTAATGAAAACAAATCCAGCTTCTCCAACCTGTCCTTGCAGCTAAGATCCCCGGAACCATTCTGGTAAATCTCCTCTGCACCCTCTGAAGTGCCTTCACATCCTTCCTAAAGTGTGGTGACCAGAACTGGACACAATACACCAGTTGTGGCATTACCAGCGCTTTATAAAGGTTCAGCATAACTTCTCTACTTTTGTACTCAATACCTCTATTTATGAAGCCCAAGATCCCATATGCTTTGCTAACCACTCCCTCAACATGGCCTGTCACCTTTAGGGACCTATGCACATTTAACTTCCAGGTCCCTCTGTCCGTGCACATTCTTTAAAACTGTGCCATTAAGTGTACATTGCCTCTCCCTGTTCCTTCTGCCAAAATGCATCACCTCACACTTCTCTGTATTAAATTCCATCTGCCACTTGTCTGCCCATTCTGCTAGCCTTTCTATGTCCTGTTGCAATTGATTGGTATCATCCTCACTGTTTGCCACACCCCCAAGTTTGGTGTCATTGGCAAAATTAGAAATTCTACGCTGTATTCCAATATCGAGGTCATTTATATATATCAAAAAAAGCAGTGGCCCCAGCACTGACCCTTATCTCCACCAATCCCGCTGCCTTCCCTTGGGTTGCGATTTTAACCTGTTATTTGAGCAGGCGAGTGGGATACCTGCCAGAAGGCAGAAGGGTCCTTCTTTAAATATGCAGATTGGGCATCTGCAGAGCGAGGTGAAATTACATTGCATTAGCAAGTGAAGGCTTCTTTTCCCAAAGGAGAATGGCACTACTATCAGATGTGAACATCTAGCTAACTGTTACGCTTGGAGGTTTTTTCACTGAAAAAAGACACTAAAACATTAAATAAATTTTTAAAAAGCCATCACATTTTTAAAATGAGTTAAAATTACATTAAATTAAATATTTTAAACAAAAATTTAATTTTTTGAAAAAATAATTACGTTTTTTACGGGGCTAAAAATAAACGTACCTTTTTTAAAAGTGTTTTAAAATTATAGATGAGTGAAAACATTTTTTTAAAAACTTTTTAAAACTCTTATGCTGGTAAAAGCAGGCCTTACTAAATGATTTCAGCGGGCGGAGGTTCTGCAGAAAGTGGAACTCTCCACCCGCAGAGGCCCTTCTCCAGGGCAGGCGGCGAAACAGATTGGTTTTCAGCGCATGCGCTTCGCATGCCTGAAACCGGCATTTCCGATGTCCCTACGGGTGTGTACACAGCTCGTACACAACCGTAGGCATCGGAAAATACGGGCCAATGTATCGACAGGACATCCAGTCAGCACAATCATACAAAACGAAAATAGAAATGTGCACTAGCTTATGAAATAATGTACAGTACTACTAAGACAGACTATTTTTGTATGGATACTTACCTACCTTAAAGGGGACTCAACCCTATATATAAAAATAAATATATAAAACTAAAAATAATTCTGAACTGTAGGAAAATTGTGGTGAACCCAGCCACAGGTTAAGTTTCTTGTATGATTTCAGTATTGAAACTGAATAACAAACGGCACAGAAAGGAATAGGTGGCGTTGAACATAAGAACATAAGAAATAGGAGCAGGAGTAAGCCAATCGGCCCCTCGAGCCTGCTCCGCCATTCAATAAGATCATGGCTGATCTGATCCTAACCGCCAATCTACTATCACAGATTTTTTTTTAACCTTTGTGTCAAACATCCTTGGGACTTGAATATAGATACTGTAAATGGATCAATTTTATGAATGTGCAATACTGTGGGGAGCTGGCCATGCATATTGTGCTTCCCATAATTTTCCATCTATTAATTTGTAACACACATTTGAAAAAACATTCCTAAAACGTCAAATGGCCGTAATTTGCAGTCAGCAGCGAAACGACAGCGCTCGCCGCAGATCTCAAAGAAAGCTGCTCACAAAGATCTAGCGCTCGCTGAGCTGTGAATTTCACCTCTCCCCATGTTAGTTTGATTCTGGCGCCAAGTCAAGGGGATCTCCAGCATCCAGCAACAGTGATGTCATCAAATTGGCTAAGCAGCCATTCATATTGAAGAATTTGCACAGACAGCAAACCAGGATGTAAAATGCACAAATTTTCCTTCACTTAAATGAATTATTTTACGGAGTGCGAAATAAAGATTGGGACATACACATGGGATTAAGGTAGAAGCTGAAATATCATAAACAAAATTATTAAATAAAAAAAACATGGATTTTTTTTATCATAATGGAAAAAATATGGCATTCTACAAATATAAAATTAGCTTGTCAATGGTTGTTCAGCAGTTAGTTCGCCGTTAAAAACCCAGTTACAGCTCTTTCAACAAGGCTTAACTTTTTCAAGGGTTTTTAAACAGCGATATTCCAGCGTAAAAGGGGAAGTTTTCGTCAATTCAGTGTGAATTGAATTGATTGCGGGCTCCGGGGAGTTCCACAACGCAGCCTGTGAAGAAGCAGGGAATGGCTGACGCAACTTCTGGATTTTTGCATTTATCTGCGCATGTGCAGACTCCAGAGGTTGCTGTCAGTTTCAAGAAGGAGTAATGTCGGCGACGCTGACAGTTTTGCCGTCATTACTACCGCAAAATCAGGGCCAATGTCTTATAACTGCTGTTTTTCCCGGGTTTCCGCAGCTCTTCCACCAATGATGTGGCGGCCAATCGGGAGCACCCCTACGGAAATTCACCACCATTGTTTATTAAATCTTTGAAACAAAGTTATCCGTTTATCATGCCATCCAGCCAGCATTCACATGCACAAGAAGCACAAGTGCAAGAGTTTTATTTAAAAAGTTAAACTTGATGATTATAACTTCTAAGACATATTTCTGTAGCTGAATTAGACTTACTAAGATGATTTATGTAAATAGATTTGGTTGATTGGTCAGACTAGCTGAAGTAATATTCACTGTAGTAGATTAAGGTGTTTAGGCCTGGATTTTCCTTAAGAAAACTGCCCATTTTCGGGTGGTGTAGATGCAATCTGGCAATTAAATTGAGGCGGAGAGGTCCTCTGGTGAAACCTTGCCTCAAAAAACAGCTGCCACGATTTTTCTCTTGTGACTCAGATCTCCCCACCAGAAGTGCACCCTCTACATGTAAATGAAGCAGCACAGCATGGCCAAGTATCACCTGAAATTTCTCTGTGTTTCTGCCCACGTACCACCCTGAAAATCACTGCCACTGTAAATATGGTATGAGGAAATGTAGCAGCATGAAAAGAAAGTTAGAAAAACAAGAGTTGGGGTAAATGGGTATTGCTCAGACTGGAGAAGGGTTGGAAGTGGTGTACGCCAGGGGTCAGTGTTGGGTCCACTCTTGTTCTCCGTATATATAGATGAAGATGATCCGGCCTTGTGTATATGGAACACAATCTCAGAATTTCCTGACGACACAAAAACTGGGGGTTTAGCAAGCAGTAAGAGGACTGTAAAAGACTTCAGGAAGACACAAGTTAGTGGAAGGGAGAGATAGATGCAGACTATTTCTGTTATTTGAGGAGTCTGCAATGAGGGGGGTCATCAATTTAAAATTGTCACTAAGAGAGTGAGGGGACAGGTTAGAAGAAATGTCTTTACACAGAGGGTTGCTGGAGCATGGAATAATTTGCCACAGGGAGTGATTGAGACCATTGCTTCTTCTAAGGGAAAATTAGTAAATATTTGAAGCAGAGAAAGATATAACGCTTTTTAAAAATTCATTCCTGGGATGTGTGCATCACTGGTAAGGCCAGCATTTATTGCCCATCCCTAATTGCCCTTGAGAAGGTGGTGGTGACCCGCCTTCTTGAACCGCTGCAGCCCGTGTGGTGAAGGTACACCCATAGTGCTGGTAGGGAGGGAGTTCCAGGATTTTGACCCAGCGACGATGAAGGAACGGTGATATATTTCCAAGTCAGGATGGTGTGTAATTTGGATGGGAACTTGGAGGTGATGGTGTTCCCATGCACCTGCTGCCCTTGTCCTTCTAGGTGGTAGAGATCGCGGGTTTGGGAGGTGCTGTCGAAGAGGCCTTGGCGAGTTGCTGCAGTGCATCTTGTAGATGGTACACACTGCAGCCACAGTGTACCAGTGGTGGAGGGAGTGGATGTTTAAGGTGGTGGATGGGGTGCCAATCAAGTGGACTGCTTTGTCCTGGGTGGTGTTGAGCTTCTTGAGTGTTGTTGGAGCTGCACTCATCCAGGCAAGTGGAGAGTATTCCATCACACTTCTGACTTGTGCCTTGTAGATGGTGGAAAGGCTTTGAGGCGTCAGGAGGTGAGACACTCACCGCAGAATAGCCAGCCTCTGACCTGCACTTGTAACCACAGTATTTATGTGGCTGGTCCAGTTAAGTTTCTGGTCAATGGTGACTCCCAGGATGTTGAAGGTGGGGGATTCAGCGATGGTAATCCCATTGAATGTCAAGGAGTGGTGGTTAGACTCTCTCTTGTTGGAGATAGTCATTGCCTGGCTCTTGTGTGGCGCGAATGTTATTTGCCATTTATCAGCCCAAGCCTGATCTTGCTGCATACAGGCATGGACTGCTTCATTATCTGAGGAGTTGCGAATGGAACTGAAGTTTGGGAAGAGAGCAAGGCAGAGGGATTCGTTTTGAATTATTTTAGCAAAGAGCTGGTGCAGACACAGTGGTCTTTCATGGTCATGTTCTGGGCTGTAAACATAAATGGTACTTTTCTATAGGAACAAATGCAACCATGGTGCACCAGGACATGCTTGATCCACTTCATACAGCATAACACACTCCCGTGTGACTTAAAGGATAATTCATTTTAAGAATTTGCCTTTTTCCTAAGTTAATGAAAAACATCATTTTTATTACACAAAAAGGTAACGTAATTTTTAAAAGTCGGATAGTTGATACGATATAATGGTAAACACTTAAATCAAAACAATGTTATACAGCTATAAAATGTTTTTAACCGAGGATAGGAAGCTGAGGCTGTATAAATCCAGACTTTATAATGGGAGCCACTAATGAGAGTGTCTGGAAATTGTGGCTGCGCTATATACTTAGTTGTGAAAACAATATTTTAGACAAAAACTTTATCACCTGCAAATCCTCAAGCTGTGATTTACAAATTACCTGTAATAATACAGCCCACGGTTAGTGCATTTTAATACTATGCAGAATGTCTTAATTTAATTCACATTTTCCAACAAAAATAAAGGTCGACTTTCTTACCCTTTTGAGTTGATATCATTTTCTCACAGTAAGGTTTATTTTTTAATGAAGGCACAGTTTCATTCTTGCTCAGCTGCAGGCATTCACGTTGCAAAAATACTTATGCTGGACAGCAGAAATAGCCAATCAAACGCTGCGATTAAGCTGCACGCTTGACGTTTGACGCTGAAGCACCAATCAGCATGTCTTGTGGGCGGGAATTCTAATAATGTTTATGACGTCAGGCTTAGAGTCTATCATTGCTATGCCAACGGCGAGTTGCCATTGATTGTGGTTGCCAAGCGCAAAGGGAATGTGCAATATGTACATTCTGCCAAGTTATTGTCATTGTAAGGCAATTTCTGTGATTTATTTTGTTACTTTGAAAATGGTAAGTAGGCGGATTCTTCTGCCACGCAGCATATCATTTATTCTATCACATTAACATCAGCACATTTAAACAGTAATACTCAGATCGTCAATTAAAAATCTTCCAACATAACGTTTTCGGTGGAATGTATAAAATCATAGAATCATAGAATGGTTACAGCATGGAAGAAGGTCATTCAGTCGGTCGAGCTCCTGCCGGCTCTTTGCAAGAGCACCTAAGCTGGTTCCACACCCCCGCCCTTTCCCCATAGCCCTGCAATTTTTTTTCTTTCAGGTACTTATCCAACTCCCTTTTGAAAGCCGTGATTGAGTCTGCCTCCACCACACTTTCAGGCAGTGTTTTCCAGATCCTAACCACTCGCTGCGTAAAAACGTTTTTCTTATGTCGCCTTTGGTTCTTTTGCCAACCACCTTAAATATAGGAAATAACAACAGAAAATGTTGGGAAAACTCAGCAGGCCAGGCAACATCCGTGGAGAGAGAAATAGAGTCAACATTTCAGGTCGAAGCCCTTTGTCAAGACTGAAAAAGCACAGGAAATGAAACAGATTAAAAGGTCAGTTTGGGGGCTGGGAGAGAACAAAAGAGAAGAGACATTAAGAGGTATTCAAAACGAGACGAGATGGTGATAGGACTAGTAGAGACAAAACACAGCTCTAGATTAGGCGTGAAATGCGCTGGCAGAATGGGAGACAGCTGCCATGTGGGAGAGAAAAAAAAGGGGAGAGGGCCAAAACAAAGGTGTGGATAAAAAATATAAGTAAAAATGTAATGGGGGCCGAGGTTATGATATGAAATTGTTGAACTCAATATTGAGTCTGGAAGGCTGTAAAGTGCCTAATCGGAAGATGAGGTGCTGTTCCTCGAGCTTACACGGTGCTTCCATGGAACAATGCAAGAGGCTGAGGACGGTGAGGTCTGAGTGGGAATGGGGTGGTGAATTAAAATGACAGGCGACCGGAAGTTCGGGGTCATCCTTACGAACTGAACGGAGGTGTTCCGCAAAGCGGTCACCCAATCTGCGTTTGGTCTCCCCAATGTAGAGGAGACCACATCATGAGCAGCGAATAAAGTATACTAGATTGCAAGAAGTACAAGTAAATCGCTGTTTCACCTGGAAGGGGTGTTTGGGGCCTTGGACAGTGGGAAGGGGGGAGGTATAAGGGCAGGTATTGCATCTCCTGCGCTTGCACGGGAAGGTGCCGGGCGAAGGGGAAGGGGTGCTGGGGGTGATAGAGGAGTGGACTAGGGTGTCTCGGAGGGAGCGGTCCCTACGGAATGCTGAAGGGGGAGGGGAGGGGAAGATGTATTTGGTGGTGGGATCACGTTGGAGGTGGCGGAAATGGCAGAGGATGATCTGTTGAATGTGGAGGGTGGTGGGATGAAAGGTGAGGACAAGGGGAACCCTATCGTGGTTCCGGGAGGGGCAGGGGTGAGGGCAGAAGTGCGGGAGATAGAATGGACACGGTCGAGGGCCGTGTCAACCACGGTAGAGGGGAATCCTTGGTTGAGGAAAAAGGAAGACATGTCGGAAGCACTGGCGTGGAAGGTGGCATCGTCGGAGCAGATGCGGCGGAGACGGAGAAACTGGGAGAATGGAATAGAGTCCTTACAGGAGGCGGGGTGGGAGGAAGTGTATTCCAGGTAGCTGTGGGAGTCAGTGGGCTTGTAGTGAATGTTGGTCAATAACCTATCCCCAGAGATGGAGACGGAGAAGTCGAAGGGAAGGGAAGAGTCAGAGATGGACCAAGTGAAGGTGAGGGAAGGGTGGAAATTAGAGGCAAAGTGAATGAAATTGTCTAGTTCAGGGTGAGAGCAGGAAACGGCACCGATACAGTCATCAATGTATCGGAAAAAGAGGTGAGGGAGGGGACCTGAGTAGGACTGGAACAAAGAGTGTTCCACATATCCCACGAAAAGGCAGGCATAGCTAGTACCCATGCGAGTACCCATAGCAACACCTTTGATTTGGAGGAAATGAGTGGAGTCAAAGGAGAAGTTGTTCAATGTGAGAACAAGTTCAGCCAGATGGAGGAGGGTGGTGGTGGATGGGGACTGGTCGGGCCTCTGTTCAAGGAAGAAGCGGAGCACCCTCAGGCCATCCTGGTGGGGGATGGAGGTGTAGAGGGATTGTGCGTCCATGGTGAAAAGGAGGCGGTTGGGGCCAGGAAACTGGAAACTGTTAAAGTGGCGGAGGGCGTCCGAAGAGTCGCGGATGTAGGTGGGAAGAGACTGGACAAGGGGAGAAAAGATAGAGTCGAGATAGGAAGAGATAAGTTCCGTGGGGCAAGAACAGGCTGAAACGATGGGTCTACCAGGGCAGTCCTGTTTGTGGATCTTGGGAAGGAGGTAGAAGCGGGCTGTGCGGGGTTGGGGAACTATGAAGTTGGTGGCCGCGGGAGGAAGATCTCCAGAGGAGATGAGGTCAGTGACAGTCTTTTCAAATGTAGGAACTGGAGTTAGTGATAGAAGCAGAGATCGTGCAGAGAGAGACCTTGGAATTTCTCCCGCTGCGCCGCCATAAATTTGTCGGAAGTACGGCGGAAATTGCGTTTACACACGGAAGTGGGATTCGTTCTGCATTTCCGCTTAAATTACAGTGGTGCAACGGCAAAAGGTCTGAGGAAATGCAGGGCCAATGTCAATATTTAAGAATAGGTTAGATAGGTGAGGGGAGATTGGATTAAGGGATATGGGAACAGGATGGGCACATGGGATTAGGATTAATACTCATGTGGAGGATAAGCACCAACACCAGCATAGACCATTGTAAGGGGTCATTTTAACGAGCTTATGGTGTGCTAGATCGGTTTTGATTTCGCACTGCTCGTGAGCGGTTCCGAAGCGCTCACCCCTCATCGGTTCTAGACACTGGGCTTATTGCCAGACAACCTTGATGTGTGGCCCAACTTGTGACTCGGAAGACAAATGGATCAGGTGAGACAAGGTGAGTTTTAAATCAGAAATATCTTTATTTTCAAGGAGAATAAACACAGAGAATGCAAGAATCAATTTAGACAAAAATCATTAGCACGTCTCCCAATGGGAACTAAAATTTAACACACAAGGAATAACTTTGACTATCTTAAATCATACAACAATTCTTAATCAGCGGTATACTAAAACGGGGGTGGGAAAAGTGCACGGACACATCGAGGGATAAATCACACTCCTGAATTACAAAACCCTTAATGTTACAAACCCTCCCGTTGCTAAAATATACCTCAACTAGGTCAGCCAGGTAGAGTTGGGCCTTTATGCTCACCAGAGTTTTAAAACCGTCCTTGATCTTAGTACTCCTGTGACGTCCGGGATCTCCGATCTTCCTTATGGGACCGGCTCCTGAACCCGCTCTCCTGCACAATCTTGAAAGTCCTCCGAACTCCTCGAACCGTCTCCTCTCCACTCGGCCTTCGAACTCCTGATGGTCTTGGATCTGGACTGAACTTCTGAATCTGCTCTCCTGCACAATCTTGTGGGTCCTCCTCGCTCTGTCCTTGACCTCGTGTCTGTGTGAATCTGTGATGGATCTGTCTGAATCTCACTGAATGAAAGTCTTGCTGTCGATTTTCCCTCAACAGTTATACTGTTTCCTTGCCCTTATCTTGGCGCCAAATCAGGGGTTTTCTTTTGTCAAGGTAATGGGCAGGCTGCTTTGACAAAAGCAAGTACTTTATTTTAATGTCTTGTAAATGAAACTGATGGGATCTGTCCTGTGTCCCTCTGAGTTTGGTACAGATAATGTTTTTTTTTCTGTGCTCAGCGATTTCAGAGATGGGTTTGCATTTTGCTAGCAATTAGCGCACCTCCAGGTGCAAATACTTTTGTTTACGAGTTCGTTACTGCTGTAACCATATTATCATATCAATAGCAGTAAGTTCTGGAATCTTCTAATCGGTGATGACTCAGGCTGCTGTAAGATACTGCTGGTGTGTCCTTTTGAACTGAGCCATGAGAACTGCCAACTCCATCTTGTGTTCTCACAATGTGGCCATTTCAGGGGTTTTACCAATCTAGACTGTATTTTCTGGATTTTGCGAATCCTACACCATTACCTCACAGATCCCATCCAAATCACACACCATCCTGACTTGGAAATATATCGCCTTTTCTTCATCATTGCTGGGTCAAAGTCCTGAAACTCCCTCCCTAACCGCACTATGGGAGTACCTTCACCATAGGGACTGCAGCGATTCAAGAAGGCAGCTCACCACCACCTTCTGAAGGCATCTTCAGCCAGAAGTGGTGAGTGGATGATCCATCTCGGCCTCCTCCTGAGGTCCCCACCATCACAGAAGCCAGGCTTCAGCCAATTCGATTTACTCTACGTGATATCAAGAAACAGCTGAGCTTGCTGGATACAGCAAAGGCAATGGACCCCGACAACATCCTGGCTATTGTGCTGAAGACTTGTGTTCCAGAACTAGCCGTGCCTTTAGCCAAGCTGTTCCAGTACAGCTACAACACTGGCATCTCTCCGACAATGTGGAAAATTGCCCAGGTACGTCCTGTCCACAAAAAGCAGAACAAATCCAATCCGGCCAATTAGCGTCCCATCAGTCTACTCTCAATCATTAGCAAAGTGATAGAAGGTGTCGTTGACAGTGCTATCAAGCGGCACTTACTCACTAATAACCTGCTCACTGATGCCCAGTTTGGGTTCCGCCAGGACCACTCGGCTCCAGACTTCATTACAGCCTTGGTCCAAACATGAACAAAAGAGCTGAATTCCAGGGGTGAGGTGAGAGTGATTGCCCTTGACATCAAGGCAGCATTTGACCGAGTGTGGCATTAAGGAGCCCTAGTAAAACTGAAGTCAATGGGAATCGGGGGGAAAACTCTCCACTGGCTGGAGTCATACCTAGCACAAAGGAAGATGGTTGTGGTAGTTGGTGGTCAATCATCACAGCCCCAGGACACCACTGCAGGAGTTCCTTAGGGCAGTGTCCTAGGCCCAACCATCTTCAGCTGCTTCATCAATGATCTTCCCTCCAGCATAAGGTCAAAATGGGGATGTTCGCTGATGACTGTGCAGTGTTCAGTGCTATTCACAACTCCTCAGATAATGAAGCAGTCCATGCCCGCATGCAACAAGACCTGGACGACATTCAGGCTTGGGCTGATAAGTGGCAGGTAACATTCGCGCAACACAAGTGCCAGGCAATAACTATCTCCAACAAGTGAGAGTCTAACCACCGCACCTTGACATTCAACGGCATTACCATCGTCGAATCTCCCACCATCAACATCCTGGCGGTCATCATTGACCAGAAACTTAACTGGACCAGCCACATAAATACTGTGGCAATAAGCGCAGGTCAGAGGCTAGGTATTTTGCAGTGAGTGCCTCACCTCCTGACTCCCCAAAGTCTTTCCACTATCTACAAGTCCCAAGTAAGGAGTGTGATGGAATACTCTCCACTTGCCTGGATGAGTGCAGCTCCGACAACACTTAAGAAGCTCAACACCATCCAGGACAAAGCAGCCTGCTTGATTGGCACCCCATCCACCACCTTAAACATTCACTCCCTCCACCACCGGCATACCGTGGCTGCACTGTGTACCATCTACAAGATGCACTGCAGCAACTGGCCAAGGCTCCTTCGGCAGCACCTCCCAAACCCGCGATCTCTACCACCTAGAAGGACAAGGGCAGCAGGCGCATGGGAACACCACCACCTCCAAGTTCCCCTCCAAGTCACACACCATCCTGACTTGGAAGTATATCACTGTTCCTTCATCGTCGCTGGGTCAAAATCCTGGAACTCCTTCCCTAACAGCACTATGGGAGTACCTTCACCACACGGACTGCAGCAGTTCAAGCAGGCGGCTCACCACCACCTTCTCAAGGGCAACTAGGGATGGACAATAAATAATGCCCACATCCCATGAACAAAAAAAAAATAGATACACAGCACAAAACAGGCCATTTGGCCCAACCGTTCCATGTCGGCGTTTACCTTCCATGTGAGGAAATTGGCCTAATTACATTTACCTGCTCTGTTCCCATGACTAGTTTCTGCCTCAACCACTAACCCTGGAAGTGAGTTCCACAGCTTCACAACTCTTTGTGTAAAGATGTTTCTCCTATCCCTTGTTCTAAATCTCTTAATATTTAATCTTGTATCTATGGCCCCTCATTCTAGACCCAACTCCTGAACAGTCTACTTCTATCTACTCTGTCCCATCCTTTCATAATTTTAAATACTTCTATTATATTGCCCCATGACCTGCATTGTTGTAATGAGAAAAGCCCTAGTTTTTCAAGTCTTTCTTCGCATTTGTACCTCCTTATACCAGCAGGACATATCCTAGTGAATCTCTCGCTAAAGTCTCAATATTCTTCCTATAGTGTGGAGCCCAATACTGCACACAGTACTCTAACTGTGTTCTTGTAAAGGTTTTATATAGGTTCATTGTTACCTCTTGGCTTTTATATTCTGTACCAATTGTGATAAAACTTAGAATTCCATTAGACTTTTTTAATGGCTTAACAACTTGAAGGGCTACCTTTAATGTGCTGTGATGCGCACCCCCAAATCCCTCTGCTCTTCCATAGCACCAATACTACTTCTATTCAGAATATAATTACTTCTGGGTTTTTTACCAAAATGCATCGCCTCACACATACTGATACTGAATTCCATCTACCACTTTTTACTGCATTCTCCCTTCTTATTAACATTCTTTTGCAGTTTCCTTTGGTCTTCCAAAGAATTGCATTCACTTCCTGTTTTGGTATCATCAGTAAATTTTGACATCACACCCTCCAGGCTTACATCAAAATCATAGATGAACACATGAGCTGAAGTGGCCCCAGAACTGAACCCTTTGGGACACCATTACCCACTTCCATCCACTGTGAAAAACTGGGCCTTAAATCCTTTTGTCTGTTTTCTCCCTCTGCATATTGCAATACATGCATTTTAACCTGCTTTACTTTTTTTAACACCTTACTTCAGTCTTTTCCCCATTTATAACTAGTTCATTTGATTTGTTCCTCTATTCAATATCTCTCTTGCTAAATTGTTTTCTGCATGTATATTATCCTCATCTATTTTTCCCTTTGCAATTAGCTAATCCTGGTTGTTTTTTCTTTCCCTGCCCTCCTTCCTAGTTTAAATACTTCAATCTTTAATCCTTTTGCCAATACATTAGCACCTCCATATTCAGATGTAGCCCTTCCTTGTGGATAGGCCCCTATCTGTCCCGGAACTGGTGCCAATGCCCAACAAAGTGGAATTCCTCTTCCAGACACCACACCTTTAGCCTTGCATTGATTTCCCTAATCTTTCCTATTCTAGTGCATGTTTAGGGACATAATCCTGAGGTTGCCACCTGTGGCATTCTGCTCCTAAACGTGTTTCATAATCTCCTAAATTTGTCTTGTATGTTTTCAAAACTTTCTTTACCTACATCATTGGCTCCCACTTCTTTTTATTATTCATTCTCAGAATGTAGGCATCGCTGGTAGGCCAACATTTATTGCCCCTCCCACTTGCCCTGCGAATGTGGTGGTGGGCCTTCCTCTTGAACTGTGAGCCGTGGATTGATACAACTGACTGGCTTGCTAAGCCACTTCAGAGGGCAGTTAAGAGTCAACCATGTTGGTGCAGGTCTTTCTTTATTTTTGCAGCATTCCCTCAGTACTGCACTGGAGTGTCAGCCTGCATTATGTACTCAAGTCACTGGAATGAGACTTGAACCTGCAACCTTTTCACTCAGAGGCAAGAGTGCAATTACTGAGCCAAGGCTGACACCTAATATGTCCTTTACCCCAACACCTGGGTGGCAACCAAGCATCTGGGACTGTTGGTCTGGACTGCAAAAGATAAATAGCCCCTCTAACTATTGAATCTCCTGTCACTACTCAATTTCTAATCTTTTACCACTTGAGCCATCTCTTATTTGTTGGTGCCATTGATATTTATGTGATGGTCCTACCCAGTGTCCTCATTTTCCTCAAGGAAGCTAGAGCTGGTTGGGTTTAATTGCCTGTTTCTGTGTCGTAATTATTATCTAATAAATATGAAGGATATTGAATGTTTGATTAACGCGATAACCTCAGAGGACAAACCAAATTCTTAAACAGAAGCAATTGAGATTGCACAATCTCATATGATTGATTTCATTATGCTTATTCCGATTTTCTCTTTGTGTCTCCTGAAAAGCAATAATGCATGCTGCAGCATGGTTTCATGGGCTCCGGCAGGCCTCTGGGGGGAAAGATTCGGTTGGTTAGCGCCTCCAGTTAGCGCCTCCGGGGGGGGCGCTAATGGGGCGCTAGGAACTTAGCGCCCGAGTGTGACGATTTTAGCGCCGCTCGTGAAATTGACCAGTCGTTTTGTGGTGGCGTTAAACACTACCGCCACGATCTCCTGTGCCCGCAGATTGTGACGTCAGTCGAGCGTGCAGTGCCTCAGTAGCGCCCCGGACTGGATATTGAGTCGTGCCCCCTGCCTTAGCGCCTGCCGCTAGGAACGACAGGTAGAGGGGAACGTTTTCAGGTCAGGAAGGGGCTGGGGGAGCTCTATTTAAAGGTGGGCACTTCCTGCCTTTTCTTGTCGGCAACATTTTTGGTACACCCAGGTTCTGAGGGAGAGAGACGTCTGGAGAGATTTAAAGTTGTCCTAAGGAGTTTTGGACCTCAGCACCACTTTTGAGGTTCCTAAACGCTGAGCTCTTTCCCTGGGCCTATCCATTAGTGCTTCCAACACAATTGCTTTTGCGGTCTCTCCAGGTCGAGATTCAAGGCTGCAATGAGCACGGTGTGGCTGGCCAGCAAGATGGGCCCTCCCCTTTAAGAACTGGATGGCGCCAGTCTGTTTGACTTCCATGGTAACTGACATCACCTGAGCTTTGGTAGCGTTCTGAGGTAGCGCCTCACTCCCCGACGTTTGCACCTTAAGAGAGGTGTGCAGCACCTGATTTAGTGCTCAAATCATCTCCAGGGGCGATGGAGGCAAATTTTGCAGTCGGAGGCGATAATTAGCGTCAGGCACTAAACTTTGCGCCCGGCTGATATTAGCGCCCTAAAATGGATGATACCTAATTTTTCCCCCCTGGTATTTTGCCCAGTTGACAGATTGGGAGATGGGGACTTCTCAAAGTCCAAGGTTGAAAAATCTCCACTACAAACACAGCACTCAGTTGGGAGAATAGTGTTCTCTTTATGTAGTCATGACCACACCACAGTTTTTACAATGAAGATATTTTTGGATATTTTGAAAGGTGTGATCTTCATAGAAAAGTCATTCTACAATAATTGTACTTTTTGAAACTGTCCATTGTTATATCTATTGTAAAATTGCAGCAGATGAACCCCTGTGCCGTGTTTGCATAACAATATGTTTTCTAAGAGCTTTGTGGTATCAAGGGTGGCAGCTAGTGAAGATAGAACAGAACTGATAGCTTAGGACTGCTTAAGTTGTTACCATAGCAACAGAGTCTCTGTAACCACAGTACAGATAATCAGTAATAACTGCTGTGAATTTTACATCTGCTGTTAGCCTAAACAAGTCACTGCAGATCAAACATTAGGTGAAAGGCTTTGATTTTTTTGCTGTGATTAGCTATTAGAATATATATATATAGCCTTATGAAAAAAATGTATATATATATACATGAGAGATAATTAACATTAATTCTAACAGCTAATAAAAAAGAAATACAACTCCATGATGATCTCTTATCTATTCAAACTGTGCAGCTGATCATCATACTGTACATAAAAAGAAAAGTTAAAATACTATTTTTGCTGGTTTTCTGAATCAAGGGGTCATTATTCAGGAAGATGGTGGCATAATGCATGCCAAGCAAAGCTACATGAAGGAGGGGTGAAGTTGATCCCAATATCATTGAGTTCCTAATATTATTCAGATTTCTGGGGCAATGCAGAGGCAAGGCATTTCCTTAGGGGTGGAAAGAAGATTGGAAGAATTATAGTGAAAACTATTCATGGCCTGTTGTCACATGCTTTCTAGTAACTAACTCAGAAGTCTGGAAGCAGGTGGTAAGTGCCTACCTTCTGCTCAGGGCATTCCCACAATAGTTGAACTGAGGGTGGACTATTCTCAGATGCAAACCTGCGTCTTACTATTCTACCCATGCCAAATTAGAGAACTAGCAAAAGCTGACCAATCACTTCAAAAAAGCTGACGCAGTCTCCAAAACACTGAAAACTCAAGAACAGACCTGACATTTGAAAACAAGTAATTACATGCTTTCTAACTTACGTACCGGTAGTAGGTATTTCTTCACTTTTATCAGAGGAAATAAAAGCATAAATATATGAAAGTCTGAAGGCTTAATCCAAAAGTTGAAGGCACAAAATTGGTGGTGCATTTCTGCGGACGGGGTGGGGTGGAGAGGGGCAGGGGGCAGGTGGCAGGGCATGCTCTCCCACAAAGTTTTACATTAAAAATGATGCATTCTGGTTAAACTCAAGTACTTTTATACTGCAAAATTAATAGATTTTTAATTAAAAAAAGAAAAACAAAGGGCCATTTGGATTTTCAACAGACCAACCAGACAATTACTTTTCAAAAGTAACTTCAAGGTTCATACATTCAAAGCCTCAGTTCAAAGTGGCTGTCTGCCAGCTCAACCCAGTTTACAGAGACATTGCACTCCATTCAATTACCAATCTTTTCACAAAGACACTATATTCTCAACAACTTTCACCCTCTCCCTCATCAATTCAACTTGGCACGCTTATCCCTACCCCCCACCCTAGTTAAACCTCTCTCCTGTTCAAGCTGGTATTCTTGCCTCCCATCAAGGGTTTATGCTGGCATTCTCCCTCCCCACTCCATGTTGGTTAATGTTGGCACTGCCCTTCCTCCCCACACCAAAGCCGCTTGCAGCTTCTCCCTTTATTCCCCCAGTTTCTGTACCTTTCCCTCTCCCCTTAATTACCATCCATTTCTCCCTTCCTCTATGTTGTACCCCCTCCTCTTACATTCCGCCCCTTCCCTTTCCCTTGCATTGTGCATCCCGTCACTCTCCTTGCCATGCTTTCTGCCCTCTCCCCTCACCTGTTTGTACTTGAGTCTGATGACTAATGAACCAGATATGTCCTGCTCACACAACTCATGGCCCAGATTGCTGTCTCTGCATAGTGTAGATGAGAATTCTTGTTGTAAAAAATATGCTGCAGAGATTGTTAGGACACTGGAGGGGTATGTGGCAAGAGACCGAAATACATTAAACAATGCACAAACTTTAAATTACTTTTAAAATTAAAAATAAAACTTACTTGTAGGAAAATTGGATAAAAACAAAATGGTGGTTGGACCTGAGACACAGCATCACTAATGGTTGGAGGCCTACAACTGTGCTGAAAATTCAAAGCATTTTCAGTGATTTGTTAATAGGAAGTGTTCCATGTTGGTGATCAGATTAAGGTTAGAAATCGTATTGGATTGTCACCTACTGGGAAATATAACATGTAAGGAGAAACAAGTATCTGTGACCATTTTAACATAAGAATCTCCATATGAATGTTTACATAGCATTTATTCAATTGAAAGCTTGAACCATGTATCGGTTTTAATATTATATAGCTATATGATTATATCCTGATTACTTTGCTTTTATGATTATATCCTACCTCTTACAGAGGCTCAACAACAACAACTTGCCTTTATATAGCGCCTTTAACATAGTAAAATGCCCCAAGGCTCAGTTCATTCACTCTCATAGGAAAGCAAAGTTTCTCTGATGCTCCAAGGCAATAAAACAAAACTCCAGAATGCCAGTGCCACCAAAAAAATACAGGTCATTCATCTCATTGCTGTTACTTCAAAATAAGACCACTTCATCATGTACTTTTGTCCAGAGCATAAAAATGGAAGTTGAAACAGAGTTAATGGATGAATGACTTTTCCTGTTCCATGCTTTCTTAAGTTATTACAACAATGGCACATATATTTTTTGAGTTGTAGTCAAATGACAACTCCAACCAATCGTCTTGCACTTCAGATTCTTGAATCTGAAAACCCACTGCCCTTTCTAATGATAACACTTATAAAAGCATAATGGACAATTGTTACATAAACAATAAAATTATACATAATGCATTCTTATCTAATATTATTTTAATATTTATTCACATCTCCATGTCCTGGCTTTTTACTTGCACAAATAGGCCATATCCTCCTAGATCAGCCCTCATTTATTATTTGGAATGAGCTTGTAGCATAGATTGGGTAAAGATAAATGAGTGCATGTGGGAATGAGAATAGTTTCCATCCTTTCCAAAGGCTGCAGGGGTTTAACATTCTTGCCAGCCATTGCATGGAGCAAAAGAAGTGACTGGCAAAAAACAGTAAATAGCTAAACAAATGTACATTCAGGATAAGTAACAGTGTGGCACAGCACTCAAATTCCCTATTTGAGGCTGATGAAGTGGAGGTGCTGCAGCATAAGATGCTCAAAAGGAGAGCTCTGCAGTATGTCTGGCAGAAGGTGAGGGGTGGCCAGGTTTAATGCTGTGTACAGTACCTGCGTAACATGCAGAAGAAAATAGCACACCTTCAGGAAGCTGCCAAGGTAAGAGTTCCCGACAGAAACATTTATTAGGCTCAAACATGCCAACCATCAGCATTTCACACTGACAATCAGCATTTTGGGGACCTGGTCAGCGTGCCAGCATCTGCTGTCAAAAATCATCATGGGCCAGGACCCTCACCTGTCAGCTCTGCCTTACAAGAGTTCTGCTGCTGATCAACCAGATCAGCCCCAATCTCCTCTGTGGAACTCCAGTCCTGCAGCTAATCGACTGGACCAGACCTCTATCTACACAGCGTCACTTCCAAGAGAGTCACGTTCCAAGTACAAAGCATCCCTGACTCTGCGTACTGTAATTGGAAAATCTTGTTTGCACAAGAATCCCTGCTTACACTATGCAGAGATGGGAGTCCTTTCCACTAGTGGTCGAACTCTTGTAGAGTGTCATCGAGGGGAGAGGGGACTCGTCTGCTCTATTAGTGGCAGCACTCAGGGTGGACCAGTACTGAAGGAAGAGGAAAGGGAAAGGGGAATGGATAGCAATGAAAGGAAAAGAGAAATAGATGGCAATTAAGCGGGAGAGAGGGAAAAATGGATGGCAAGTAAGGAAATGTAAAGCGACATGAAGAGAAGAGCTCAAAAACTAGGAACAGTTCTTTTGGAGAGAAGAGAGGAGAAACTGAGAGTGATATTTTGGGGTAGGGAAGAAGAACAGTGCAGCATTAAGGAGGGGTGGAAGATAACCAACTTTAACTAATTTGTTTCTGTCTACTGAAAAAGGGATGAGTATAGGAAGCGGCCATTCCTACTGCTGGCAGAAACTCTTTCAGCACAAAATGGGGCAGTGATCTGGTGAGAATAAGTCTGATGGACCACACATCTGTCTATCTCCACAATGCACTGAGTGTCTATTATTTTCATGTGTCATAGGGTTATAACATAGGGCTGTTGTAGAATTGCATATATTTGGAAGCCGTGTCAGCTTTTCTGATGCTCTAACAGTTTTTGCTAGTTTTATAGGTTGACACATATGATGGCTCAAGTCTATATGCCACCATAGGTTGTCTGTCAACCTGTTGCACATCTACTGCTGGAACATGTGAAACCCTTGCACAACCAAACCCATGCTCCAACAAGGCACAGATTCAAACTGCAACTTACAATTGAAAGCCTTGGTACACTTACATCTTCAAAGGGCTTCACAAATAAAAGGGCTGAAAACATACTGGCCAGTGATCCTGGCAGTTATATCAGGATTGGACCTACTGGTGACTTCTGCCACTGACCCCACCTGAGTATACAGAGTCAGGAGGAGGTCACCCAATGTAAATATGGGCCCGTTCCACTAGGGGCACATCTTGAGTACCTGCTTCTCAGAAGAGGCTGAAAAATGCAGCATTGGTGTCCAGGCCAGGAAGGGGTGCACTGAAGTATATCTGCAGTGGCCCCCATTGTGAGGAGGTTGCATGTACTATTTAAAAAAGAACATTACCAGCCCTCTTTGGGATTCCAGGCCATGAATCCCCATGGTGGGTCCCAGAACTGCCTTTTGCTTCTCAGCGTACTGGCCTCCGAAGATGCGCTAGACCCCTGTGAAGCTGAGGATACAGGCATTCCAAGCCTCGGGAATTCTTGCCTCAACCCTGGCCCCCTTGTTGGGGTGGACAGAAGCAACGGAATCCTTGACATAAGGCTGAGAGCCAGTGTATCCAGATCTGGCCCTTGCACTGCACTTCTGCCAAAGTTACAGTGAAAGTATGCCAGAAGAGCGAACCTATCTACATAGTGCAGGTTGGTCATATGTCTATCACTCCACATGTGCTTGACTCAACTTACCATAGGCCAGAATGATACATCATAGAAGGAAATAGATCTGAACTGGAGGAAGGATCAAAAATTCCTTGATTCACTTGGAAGAGGCCACCCTGGTCATTCTTGTATACAGGATAATGGAGGGAATCATGAAGATGAAACAACAGGCCTTCCTTAAGCTCAGGACTAATGTCATCCTGCATGTATCTCATTATCCTTTCTCCTGTACTTCCATACAGGTGTGAATGCAACATCATACATAATATCTTGCAATATAGACTCTGGTTGAAAGAGCGCAATCTTGCCAGCCCTGGGGAGGTGGGTATGGAGGTGGGACTGCCGGGAAAATGGCAGAATCTGGGGGCGGGTACCCATCCCACCCCAACCCGCCTCTGTGCCATCTTGCCAGGAGGCGGGTAGATGACCTGCTCCGGGCCCCGTCTCCTGGAGGCATAAAGGGGATTACAACCACTTAACTGCCTGTTAACAGATAGTTAACAGGCAGATAAGAGGATTATCCCCATTTTACCCACACAAGTGCTGGCTCCCCGAAGGCTGCGAACCCCACCAGGGTCACCGAGGCGAGCAGTGGGTCTGCGGGGGTCTGCGGGGTGCAAAAGTGTGCAAGTGTGGAGAGATGAGTATGTGAGCTAAGTGGAAAGTGTTAGAAACAGTTTACTTACCTTTGTTTCTTCCTGCAGGCTTCAATCGTTGGGGATACGGAGAGTCTCGCCTCTCTGCTGCAGAGATGACAGATGGCTGCTGCATTCTCCAATGCAACAACCATCTAATTTCTGCTAAAGAAAGAGGTTTGATGAGTCTTGAATTCAAGAACTCATCAAACTACAGAGAATGTCAGTGTTTGACAGCTTCACAGAGCTGTCAAACGATGACAATTCATGTCAAAATTTTTTGACAATTCATCTGTTGAAAATAGCGTGGGTTAGCCAGAAGTTGATGGAGGCGGGACTAAAACCCGACAAGTGGGAGACCCACCTCCAAAAGCTCCCCATTGGCAAAATCCAGCCCAAAGTGTCTGTTGGTAATGTTCTGACATTTATTCCTTTTCTATCACTGTAGGCCTGGGAGAGCAGCCTGCCAGTGGCCCAGAATAAGACAGCACTTCACAGCACCCTGCATCTCTCTCAACAACATTTGCAAGCACCAGCATAGTTACACATATCCCAGAGCTTAGTTAATGAGCTTAAGAAGGTGTCACAGCGTCAGTCACAGGTGAAGAGGTGCAAGTCTTGGTGGCATAAGAGTAGCAAGATCTTGCTGTCTGGGTGGCCACATGCCTGCACTTTGGGAAAGGCAGCAGTGTGCTGGTATTAGGCAAATATGTTATGTTCCCGTTGCCATTAAGTGGGAAATGAGATGAAAGTGTTATCCATGCTGACCAGTGAATCAGACATGTGTTGGATACAAAACAACAACAGAAAATGCTGGAAACACTCAGCAGGTCAGGCAGCATCGAGGAGAGAGAAACAGAGTCAGTGTTTCGGGTCGAACCCTTTGTGTTTGATACATGTCAGTAGCACGTTGGATGATACTGCAGATGGTCCCTATGCTAGCCTGGAAGGAAGTAGAGGAAGAAAAATTGAGGGTGGTAGTGACGTTGACTGCCACTGGAAGTGCAGCCATATGACACAGGTTGGCTACAGATGGCTTCACAGCAGATGGCACAGCTCTACAACAAGCTTTGTGTTGAAGAATTTACACCTGCAAACGCGGCAGTAGCAGGATGAAAAATTGGGGGCAAAAAAATCCGCCAACTTATTGCTGGGGGTCCGCCCATTCCAATTTTTGGGCTGACCTCGATTTAGGCGGACAGTGTCCTTGCCAGCAACAGGTGGAGAACTATTTTAAATGTTCAAACGACGCTGACTGCAACTGCATTTTTATGTTAATCCGTGCTGCCACCGCTACTTCCTCAACCCATCTGCAATCCATGGGCTGTATAGGTCGGGGCAACCATTACAGTTCTCATTTAAAATGCTATTTTGTTGTTAGTTTGTAGGGTGTCTTACAGTTGTAATATGACTGAAAAGAAAGCTGTAGGTATATTGCTATTGTTTTCAGCATTTACCACAGCAGGCTGCTTTTCTGCAAATTACTGGTAGAATAATACTGACAAAGTGCATAGAACTCAGGCATAAATAACCAATAACATCCCAACAGGCTTCATTCAGTTCTGTGTCAAATTTTCTGACATGGACACAACAGCCCTCAGCTGGAACCCAAAACTCAGATGTTGATTAGTGCAGAGCAAGTTTCAAAACATTAAGAATTTAGCACACACTGAATTTATCAGTTTTGCTCCTTGTTATTGAAAATTGTTGTAAATGGTGATTCATTATTTACCAAAATATCCCAGTTTTTCAATAATTAGCTGGAGGAACAGAAATGTAGGTATGAATATCCTGTCCTTATGTCATGTATTTATTGAGTGGATACATATATAAAACAAATAACACATTAGATTAAACTGATAAGTTATATACATGTAACTTATTAATGTAATTGTGCTATGTACTACAATAAAAAATGTTTTTCCATATCAGTATTTTAAATTATTTGAAAACATTGGTGGTGGACAATTGAACAACTAATAGGAGGAGGAGGCTCCATGAATATCCCCATTCTCAATGACGGTAGAGCTCAGCATGTGCGGGCAAAAGACAAGGCAGAAGCATTCGCAACCATCTTCAGCCAGAAGTGCCGAGTGGATCATCCATCTCAGCCTCCTCCCGAGGTCCCCACCACCACAGAAGCCAGTCTTCAGCCAATTCGATTCACTCCATGTGATATCAAGAAACGGCTGAGCGCACTGGATACAGCAAACACTATGGGCCCCGACAACATTCCGGCTGGCATGCTGAAGACTTGTGCTCGCGCCTCTAGCCAAGCTGTTTCAGTACAGCTACAACACTGAGATCTACCCGACAATTTGGAAAATTGCCCAGGTATGTCCTGTCCACAAAAAGCAGGACAAATCCAATCTGGCCAGTTACTGTCCTATTAGTCTACTCTCAATTATCAGCAAAGTGATGGAAGGTGTTATTGACAGTGCTATCAAGTGGCACTTACTCACCAATAACCTGCTCACTGATGCTCAGTTTGGGTTCTGCAATGACCACTCGACTCCAGACCTCATTACAGCCTTGGTCCAAACATGGACAAAGGAGCTGAATATCAGAGGTGAAGTAAGAATGACCGCCCTAGACATCAAGGCAGCATTTGACGGAGTGTGGCATCAAGGAGCCTTAGTAAAATTGAAATCAATGGGAATCAATGAGAAAACAATCGACTGGCTGGAGTCATACCTAGCACAAAGGAAGATGGTTGTGGTTGTTGGAGGTCAATCATCACAGCCCCAGGACATGGATAGAAGGACAAGAGCAGCAGGCGTATGGGAACATGCCGATTTTAATATAAGGCAGGATCTGGCCAAAGTGGACTGGGATCAGCTACTTGTAGGAAAATCCACATCAGAGCAGTGGGAGTCTTTCAGAAAGGAAATAGAGAGAGTACAATGCCAATATGTTCCCGTAAAGGTCAAGGGTGGGACCAACAAGCCCAGGGAACCCTGGATGTCAAGGGATATACAAGAATGGATTAGGGAAAAAAGGGAGGCTTTTGGCAGATACAAAGGACTAAAAGCAGTGGAAGCCCTAGAGGAGTATAGTAAGTGCAGGGGGGTACTTAAAAAAGAAATTAGGAGAGCGAAGAGGGGGCATGAAAAAACACTGGCGGGCAAAATGAAGGAAAATTCCAAGGTGTTTTATAAGTATATTAAGTGCAAGAGGATAACCAGGGAAAGAGTAGGGCCCATTAGGGACCAAATTGGCAATCTGCGTGTAGAGCCAGAAGATGTAGGTAAGGTTTTAAATGAATATTTTGCATCTGTGTTCACTATGGAGAAGGACGATGTAGGCATAGAAATCAGGCAAGTGGATTGTGATATACTTGAACAAATTAGTATTGAGAGGGAGGAGGTACTAGTGGTTTTAGCGGGCTTAAAAGTGGATAAATGCCCAGGCCCAGACGAGATGTATCCCAGGCTGCTGTGTGAGGCAAGGGAGGAGATTGTAGGGGCTCTGACACAAATTTTCAGAACCTCTCTGGCTACAGGGGAGGTGCCAGAGGACTGGAGGACAGCTAACGTAGTACCATTGTTCAAGAAGGGTAGTAGGGATAAACCAGGGAATTACAGGCCAGTGAGCCTAACATCGGTGGTAGGGAAATTATTGGAAAAAATTCTGAAGGACAGAATTAGTCTCCACTTGGAGAGGCAAGGATTAATCAAGGATAGTCAGCATGACTTTGTCAGGAGGAAATCATGTCTAACCAACTTGATTGAATTTATCGAGGGGTGAATAGGTGTGTGGATGAGGGTAGTGCAGTTGATGTAGTCTACATGAACTTTAGTAAGGCTTTTGACAAAGTCTCCCATGGGAGACTGGTCAAGAATGTAAGGGTCTATGGGATCCAGGGCAATTTGGCACATTGGATCCAAAATTGGCTTCGTGGCAGGAGGCAGAGGGTGATGGTCGAAGGTTGTTTTTGTGACTGGAAGCCTGTGTCCAGTGGTGTACCACAGGGATCGGTGCTGGGTCCTTTGCTGTTTATAGTGTACATTAATGATTTAGATATGAATGTAGGAGTTATGATCAGTAAGTTTGCAGATGACATGAAAATTGGTGGAGTGGTAAATAGCGAGGAGGGAAGCCTCAGGCTACAGGACGATATTGACGGGTTGGTTAGATGGGCAGAACAGTGGCAAATGGAATTTAACCCTGAAAAGTATGAGGTGATGCATTTTGGGAGGGCTAACAAGGCAAGGGAATACATAATGAATGGTAGGACCCTAGGAAGGACAGAGGATCAGAGGGACCTTGGTGTGCATGTACATAGATCCCTGAAGGCAACAGGACAGGTAGATAAGGTGGTTAAAAAGGCATATGGGATACTTGCCTTCATTAGCTGAGGCAGAGAATATAAGAGCAGGGAGGTTATGATGGAGCTGTACAAAATGCTAGTTAGGCCACAGCTGGAATACTGTGTGCAGTTCTGGTCGTCACACTATAGGAAGGATGTGATTGTATTGGAGAGAGTGCAGAGGAGATTCACCAGGATGTTACCTGGGCTGGAGCGCTTCAGCTATGAAGAGAGACTGGACAGGCTGGAGTTGTTTTCCTTAGAGCAGAGAAGGCTGAGGGGGGACCTGATTAAGGTGTACAAAATTATGAGGGGCATAGATAGGGTAGATAGAAAAGAACTTTTCCCCTTAGTAGAGGGGTCAATAACCAGTGGGCATAGTTTTAAGGTAAGGGGCAGGAGGTTTAGAGGGGATTTGAGGAAAAACTTTTTCACCCAGAGGGTGTTTGGAATCTGGAACTCACTGCCTGAAAGGGTAGTAAAGGCAGGAACCCTCACAACATTCAAGAAGCATTTAGATGAGCACTTGAAACGCCATAGCATACAAGGCTACGGACCAAGTGCTGGAAAATGGGATTAGAATAGACAGGGCTTGATGGCCGGTGTGGACACAATGGGCTGAAGGGCCTCCTTCTGTGCTGTATAACTCTATGACACTATGGGCAGGATTTTCATTGGGCCGTGGAGGCGGGGTTGGAGGCATGTGGGGGGTTAAAATCCCAAAATCTGGGGGGCACGAACCCATCCTGCCCCCAACCCGCCTCCATGCCAGTTTCAAAGGAGGCGGGTACCCGACCCGCACTGGGACCCGCCTCCCTGAGGCGGGAAGGGGATTAGTGCCAATCAACTGTCTGTTAACAGGTAGTTAACAGGCAGTTTTTAGCCTAATCCCTATTTTCATTCTTGAAGTGTAGGATTCCCGACGGCTCCAAACTACGCCAAGTTAGCGAGGCGGGCCGTCGGGCTGAAGGGCTTGGAGGGGTCGAGATGTCCAGTTTTCAGGTGAGTGATGGGTGCATGAGTGCAGAGGTAAGTGTGTTTAAAGTGTTTAAAGAAGTTTTACTTACCTTTACAGCCTTCCTTCCTTCAGGTCTCGGGAGTCCCTCATCTCACCGGCACAGAAAGCAGAATGGCTGCGATCTGTCAAAAATTGCAACATTCAGCTTTCTGTTCTGGGGAGATCTCTAAATCATTCTGAGAGGAAGGAATTAACTTAGAGTACAGATTGTCAGTGTTTGACAGCTTCAAACAGTGGTCAAACGCTGATATTTCATCTGTCAAAAGGTCTTGACAGATGAAATGTCAATCTGTGCCGTCACCTGTTGCCGGGTGGCCCTTAATTGGCCTGCTGAGCCCGCTGGGCGGGCTCAACAAGGTCAATCAAGTCAAAATCGCGTGGGTTGGCTACAACTTGATGGAGGCGGGACTACAACCCCAAAAGTTGTAGTCCCGCCTCCTACCCGCCTCCTCAATGAAAATCCAGCCCTATGACTCTATGGAACACCATCACCTCCAAGTTCTGCTCCAAGTCACGCACCATTCTGACTTGGAAATATTTCGCCGTTCCTTCATCATCACTGGATCAAAATCCTGGGACCCCCTCCCTGACAGCACTGTGGGAGTACATTCACCACAGGGACCACAGCGGTTCAAGAATGTGGCTCACCACCACCTTCTCAAGGGCAATTAGGGATGGTCAATAAATTGCCAGTGACGTCCATGAACGAATAAGAAAAATTCCATGTAATAACAGATTTCTGCCAAAGAACAAACAAATACAGTGTACATTGTGTAGTTTCTGGCTTGCTGTCTAAGTTGACAACTAGGTTTGTTTTATAAAGATAAAAATGGCAACTGCATATATGCTGATTTTCAAGAAAACATGACTCACTATTAAATGTTTGTACGTTTGCATTATGTGTGACAATGTAAAACATAATGCACTATGCTTTAACATACATCTGCACCTAAATGCTACTCTCTGTTATAATATGCACCTATATGCTTGTAAAGATGATGGCTCGGAATTTGCAGTCAAGGCGAATAAAAGGCATTCGCTGCTGGCCCCGAAGTAAGCTTCACACATAGATCTCGCGATCTCTGTGTTGAGAAGTTTCGGGTTTTCCGACGCGTAATTCAAATCAATGTAGTATAGTGGGAATCCCCTAGTGTGAGCTGCTGTGATGTCAACAGGTTGTCTAAGCAACCAATCAAAATGCAGAATTCTCACAGACAAGTGAGTAAGTTCTTAAAATTCTAACTTTTTAAAGATGTTAGAGACAGCAAAACAAAGATTGGGGCTATCACATGGGAAAAAGGCAAACCTGAAATACAGATGAACAAACTTTTAAAAAAATTACATTTTTTTTAAGTTACTTAAAAATTTTATTAAAATGGATAAATTTGACACTGCACAAAACTAAAATTAGTTTTTCGGGCCCATAGCCTTTGTTTAGTTAATACGCTGCTAAAACCCCATCTACACCTAATCCCTTTGGGTCTAACTTTTAGAGGGGAATTTAACAGCGTTATTACTGCGGAAGAGCCGAAGTTTTCGTCGGTTTCCCTGATTTGAGTGATATCACTGATTGCCGGCTCTGTGGGTGTGTGGGGGATGGGCACATCGCAGCCTGTGGAGGAACAGTGAATGACAACTTCAGGATTTCCGCATGCGCATGTGCCAAATCCCAAAGTTGAGGCCAGTTTCAAAGGCGGAATGATGGCAAACGCTGCCAGTTCACCATCATCCGGACCGCAAATTGCAGGCCGATAATTTTGCTATTTTGACCTTATCACTAAGTACATATCATATATGATATTTTCTTATACTCAGAATATATCAAATCCTCATTTATGATGTAATATTTATATTTGTAGTATAGGTAATTTAAAGTATATATTGCTTGGATTGAATTTGGCTAGAATACGAAGCTAAGTCCCTAAACCTTATCATCAAATGCATCACTGACTTGTAATTCATAGCTTAAAGTCTAGCTGATAGTTTATCATATTTAATACCTATCGACAGTTGTATTCTGGTGTCCATATGTTGTTCAAGGTTTCCCTTGGTATTTTGCTAGTCATGCCCTAAATGATTAAGAAAAATGTTAACTGGTTAGCTAACTTCCTCAACTGGTATTCTGTGTGGTACATTAATAAGACCTTACATTTTGCATTGATCTATCCCAATAGCTGTGAAACTGATCTTTAATGTTTGTGGCGTACAATTAAGAGTTAAGTTGAAACAGTCTTGCTTGAAACGGGGGGGTGGGGGAGGGAATTTTCTCTGAGGATGTTTTATATAATTGTACTGTGTAAACATTCAGCTTTTCATTAGCTAGTGATCTTTATTGAATGAAAGACAACAAATCCCATCGAGTTGAAAATTATTAATGCAGAGAAAGTATTCCTGTCAAAAACTTTTCTCTTCAGCTGATAACAACCTTTGCTGAAAAGAAGCTCTTTAATTCTAGTTAATTAAGTGAATAAATTAATTGTTGAAAAATTACAAGGTTAGTCTTACAAGCAGTACTATATGGCAGCTGTATTATTAATTATTTCTTTCAGATAGCTTATTGTTAAATCAATCTAATTTTACTGAAAACTTTTAGCTACTGACTTTAGCATATAATCCACATATGGGCTGCCTAGAGGCAATATTTGTTATTCAAAATGTTACATCTAATTGATGCTAAATAGCTGTCAAAAATAACCACCTGAAAGTACAAAAACCAGATGCTGGTTCTAAATATACAGCAATGAACTTGTTTTCCAAATTCTAAAATTGGAAATAACTTTAGCAGAACTGTTTGTTTTTCTTGAGTCTGATAATCTGTTTCAGATTGTAGGAAAACATTTGCCTAAGGTAAGTAAATTACTATGAAATGATTAACTTGTATTAGGCCAAGGTCCTGTCCTGTTGTAGAGCATCTCACTAAAACAATTACTCCCTGACATTGTTCATTTAAAATTATGGGCCAGATTTTGCTCTCAAAATTATCGTGAAACTAATGGCGCTTGCCGTTATTTATGTGCAAATGGTACAGCAACTTCAGGTGAAGGGCAGATGTGCAGTTAAATGCAAATAATAAAAGTCGCTGTCCGAGTTGCGCCACTCCGCTGTTAGCTTCGTGAAAACGGCATCTCGCTGTCTGGCTCACCATTTACATGCATTGAATGTCATGAAGTTGCTGTATTTGCGTGGTTTATACAAACTAGACTCGCCACAGAAAGTTAAGTCTTGTCATTTCAAGTCTAAGTGCCCTTTTAAGGACATGATAAATGTTAATTATTGTTAATCAACCTCTCTGGCACTGAAAATTAAATATTGCAACTGTGGAGTCTCATTCCTTCAGGTTTTATTTGTTGTTGGAGATTTTTTAAATGTTAAATTTTAAATTAAAACTTTTTTTTCCTTTTCCTTCTGTCTCTGCTTTTTTTCTCTCTCTCTTAATCCAATCTTTCTTTCCCTGTCTTTGGCCGGAATTTTGCCTCCCCGGGCAGGTCCGGTGCGGGCGGTGACATGGCATGTCACGGCCCCGCTGCTGGCTCCATCCCGCTGCTGAAAATGACTTTCCCTTAATAGGGTCTATTAAGCCCACCCTGCGTGTTACCCAGCCCAAATAAATGGTGCAGGTCTGGTGACATCATCAATGATACGTTTTCAGCCAGGATCTTTAAAGGGGCCATGGCCACATTGGATATGAATGTCAATGTAACATATTGCTGTCAGTACACTACAGCATTGGAGTGCTGTAAACACTGACAATGACTGCACAGAGGCAGAGGGCTGCACCCAGGTTCTCCGATGACTCCCACCAGGGAGAAGAGACCTCCCCAGCACACCAAAGCAGCCTGGTTGGAGATTGTAGAGGAGGTCACAAGAAGGGATGTGGTCAGGAGGACCTGGGTGCAGTGTCGCAAACGTTTCAATTATCTCATTATATCAGGAAACGTGAATACAAAGCTGTATCTCTCATCGCATCCCCATCATTCTGCCTTCCCAACCCTACCCCTGCACATCCTTACTCACACCAGCATACCTTGTACATCCACCCATCTCTACATTATCACATCCCCATCTCACTAGCCACCCCTCACACTCACCCTAATCCTAGTGCCCTAATCACACCAACTAACAACACACAAGGAGGCCACTTGGGTGTTTTATGCAATGTTTATGTAAAGTTTCCGTTAATGAGCTGTCAAACATAAAAATCTTTATTTTTAACACGTGTTGGACAGATTTGTGTGCTCCTTTGTAAGTGGCTTAGTGAATTGCAGTGAATGGAGAGACATAACGGTACCGCCCGCAATGGTGGTAAGTGTGAAAGTAATGGCTTGGTCATTGCAGGGATGCTTTATGGTGTTGCTGTGGGGTGGTGCCAACCAGGTGCATCAGGTGGCAGCCAGGGTGTGCAGCATCAAGTGAAATAAATCTGGCCATGATGAGGCCATCCCTGGCCTCCCGGGCAGCAATGTGTTCGGGGCTGATGCCCTCTGTTCTGTGCACCATCAGGTGACTGCGGAGAAGGTTGGTGTTGTTATTAGTGCTGCTGGTGTGCCTGGTGCTGCTGGTGTTGGGGCTGAACGTGGAAGGATTCTGAGGACCAAGATGAGACAGTATAAATGGCATCCATGCTGATGGAATAGATGGCAGGTGAAGTAGAAATGACAGAAGCAATCTGTCAATGGTGAGAGAGGTTCTTCCAATGAGGTGACACTGGATGGAGGCTTTGCTGGAAAGACTGCAGCCTACAGAATCTGTGCTGGGAACGCAGTGAGAAACAGCTTCTGCTGAGGAAAGTGATCATCTGTTAGGTGGGAGCTTTTATAGTACATTTGATGCTGTCACCTAATCAGCTGGAGCAATGGCCACTCAACTCCTGCCTCAGGTTGACAGACATGGTTCCTGAGTAGCGTGTTTCCCATGACCATGCAGTTAAATTTAAAAGGTAAGGTTAAAACTACTCTTAAGAGACTGAGAACTAGCTACTAATAATTTAAATTGTGTCACCCGCCTCTGCCGGTCGGGTCGGGTCCGCGCTGACAAACACACCTGGGGGAAAGGCACGTGGGGGCTGGATGACAGTGAGTTTCCGACCCGGTCCCAAAACTAACAACTTTCCCACCCGACCCACCTCCGATTGCGCCCACTACCACCCCGGAAAATCCCAACCTTTATTTCTCTTTCTGTACCTGATTTGACATTGAATTCAACCTCTCTAATTTACACTTGCTTCTCAGTCCTTGTGCTGTTTATTTCACAATCCTTCAATCTGATTGGTTAAGGAGATACGCATTTGCTTGCCCTGTTCACTCTGGTCTCAGATGCCCTGTTTACCTCGCTGCAACGTTATCAGCTCATACTTTCAGCAAATTGCCATGCAAAATATTTAAAAACCTAAACGTGCAACGGCAAGTCTAACTAACAGCAAATGCTGTTAGATGCCCTGCTACAGCAAAATCTGAGCCTAGATCTCTTCTGGATATTAGTAAAAACATTGCCGCAACATTCTAACTGTGAACATTTATTTAAAATGCAGCTCATGGCAGGTAGATAGGACATTGCCACACTATGCATTATCTTACAATTTAAGACTTTTCTGCTGTAGTCAAGGGAGGGGGGGTGGGGCGGATACTGAACCAGAGCTCAGAGAGGCAATCAGATCTGCACATTTGAAAGCAAACAAACTGTGAATTTAGATAAAGGATCTAAAAAAAGTGAAAGAGTGTATAATGCATACACTATTGGCCAGGATTAGGTTGATAATTTCAGTGCTCTCACTGGAAGACTGTCATAAATCTTGACTTGTTTGGTACCTCACAGGTAACATGGAAGAGCTGCAATGCTTGTTTTAGTTATTTTGATTATTTGTACACTTTTTAAAATTAATTTGTTCAGATCCAGGTGAAGGGAGGCAAAATTGGGGAAATTGAACTTTTTCTTATATTGCACCTATCTAGTACGTTCTTATCAGTTATTTTCCTCCACCCTTCATGTAGCTCTCTCCTCTTTCCTCTTTCCAAACCATTGTCTGCTCCCCAACCTCTCCTCTTCTTCCTGAGCCCATTCCCTCCCCTCCTTTTCCCTTTCTTTTTCTCTTCCCTATTCCATCTTTTTAAAAATTCATTCCTGGGATGTGGGCGTTGCTGGCAAGGCCAGTATTTATTGCCCATCCCTAATTGCCCTTGAGAAGGTGGTGATGAGCCGCCTTCTTGACCCGCTGCAGTCCGTGTGGTGAAGGTACTCCCACAGTGCTGTTAGGGAGGGAGTTCCAGAATTTTGACCCAGTGACAATGAAGGAATGGCAATATATTTCCAAGTCAGGCGAGTTGCTGCAGTGCATCTTGTAGATGGTACACACTGCAGCCACGGTACGCCAGTGATGAAGGGAATGAATGTTTAAGGTGGTGGATGGGGTGCCAATCAAGTGGCTGCTTTGTCCTGGATGGTGTTGAGCTTCTTGAGTGTTGTTGGCGCTGCACTCATCCAGGCAAGTGGAGAGTATTCCATCACACTCCTGACTTGTGCCTTGTAGATGGTGGAAGGGCTTTGGGGAGTCAGGAGGTGAGACACTTGCCGCAGAATACTTAGCCTCTGACCTGCTCTTGTTGCCACAGTATTTATGTGGCTGATCCAGCTAGGTTTCTGGTCAATGGTGATCCCATGGATGTTGATGGTGTGAGATTCAGCAATGGTAATCCCATTGAATGTTATGGGGCGGTGGTTAGACTCTCGCTTGTTGGAGATAGTCATTGCCTGGCACTTGTGTGGCGCAAAAGTTACTTACCACTTATCAGCCTAAACCTGAATGTCGTCCAGGTTTTGCTGCAAGCGGGCATGGACTGCTTCATTATCTGAGGAGTTGCGAATGGAACTGAACACTGTACAATCATCAGCGAACATCCCACTTCTGATCTTATGATGGAGGGCAGGTCATTGATAAAGCAGCTTAAGATGGTTGGGCCTAGGACACTGCCCTGAGGAACTCCTGCAGCAATGTCCTGGGTCTGTGATGATTGACCTCCAACCACTACAATCATCTTCCTTTGTGCTAGGTATGACTCCAGCCATTGGAGCGATTTCCCCTGATTCCCATTGACTTCAATTTTACTCAGGCTTCTTCTTGCCACACTCTGTAAAATGCTGCCTTGATGGCAAGGGCAGTCACTCTCACCTCACCTCTGGAATTCAGCTCTTTTTTCTATGTTTGGACCAAGGCTGTAATGAGATCTGGAGCTGAGTGGTCCTGACAGAACCCAAACTGAACATCGGTGAGCAAGTGCCAATTGATAGTACTGTCGACGACACCTTCCATCACTTTGCTGATGATTGTGAGTAGACTGATGGGGCGGTAGTTGGCCAGATTGGATTTGTCCTGCTTTTTGTGGACAGGATAATTTTCCACATTGTCGGGTAGATGCGAGTATTGGAACAGCTTGGCTAGTTCTGGTGCACAAGTCTTCAGCACGGCAGCTGGGATGTTGTCGGAGCCATAGCCTTTGCTGTAGCCAGTGTGCTCAGCCATTTCTTGATATCACATGGAGTGAATCGATTTGGCTGAAGACTGGCTTCTGTGGTCATCCACTCGGCACTTCTGGCTGAAGATGGTTGCAAAAGTTTCAGCCTTGTCTTTTGCACTCATGTGCCTGAGGAAGGATTGAGGATGGGGATATTCCCGGAGCCTCCTCCTCCCATTAGTTTTTTAATGGCCCACCACCATTCACGACTGGATGTGGCAGGACTGCAGAGCTTTGATCTGATCCCTTGATTGTGGGATCTCTTAGCCCTGTCTATAGCATGCTGCTTCCACTGTTTAACATGTATGTAATCCTGTGTTGCAGCTTCCCCAGGTTGGCACCTCATTTTTAGGTATGTCTGATGCTGCTCCTGGCACTCCTCATTGAACCAGAGTTGGTCGCCTGGCCTGATGGTAATGGCAGAGTGAGGTGTATGCCGGCCCATGAGGTTACAGATTATGGTGGAATGCAATTGTGCTGTTGCTGATGGCCCAGAGCACCTCATGGAAGCCCAGTGTTGATCTGTTCTGAATCTATCCCATTTAGCATGGTGGTAGCCCCACACAACACGATAGAGGGTGTCCTCATTGTGAGGATGGTGGTGGATACTGTCATGGAGAGATGCATCTGTGAAAGGTAGATTGGTGAGGACAAGGTCAAGTAGTGGTGCTACTGAGCTACTGGCAATGGGACAGGGCATACCCAGGGATGGTGATGGAGGAGCCTTGGACATTGGCTGAAAGGTATGATTCTGAGTATGACTATGTCAGGCTGTTGCTTGACTAGTCTGTGGGACAGCTCTCCCAATTTTGGCATAAGTCCCCAGATGTTAGTGAGGAGGATTTTGCAGGGTCGACTGGGTTGGGTGTGCCGTTGTCATGTCTGAAGCCGGTGCCTAGGTCGATGCTGGGTGGTCCATCCAGTTTTGTTATTATTTTTTGTACAACTTGCTTGCTAGGCCATTTCAGAGGGCAGTTAAGAACCAATCACATTGCTGTGGGTCTGAAGTCACATATAGGCCAGATTTCCTTCCCTGAAAGGCATTAATGAACCAGACGGGCTTTTGCGACAATCACGATAGTTTCATGGTCACCATTACTGATAATAGTGTTTTTATTCTAGATTTATTTAATTAACTGAATTTAAATTCCTCAGCTGCCATGGTAGGATTTGAACTCATGTCTTTGGATCATTAGTCCAGGCCTCCTGGATTATTAGCCTAGTAACATAACCACTATACCACCGTACCCGTATCTCCTTATGTCCCATCTCCTCTCTTATAATGCTCTGGAGGGCCAAGCAACGACAAAGGCCCCATCATGGGGTGGGGGCAGTTGCACCCGAGGCCTGAGGAAGGAGGCAAAGCAGGCAAAGGCCTGATCATGGGAAGAGGGAACTGATGCTCCTGGAGCCCTAGAAGAAGAGAAAAGAAAGAAAGACTTGCCTTTATATAGCCCCTTTCACAGCCTGAGGACGTCCTAAAGCATTTTATAGCCAATTAAGTACTTTTGAACTGTAGCCACTGTTGTAATGTAGGAAACGCGGCAGCTAATTTGTGTAATGTGATAATGACCAGATAATTTGTTTTTAAGTGATGTTGGTTGAGGGATAAATATTGGCCAGGACACCAGGGAGAACGCCCCTGCTCTTCTTCGAATAGTGGTATGGGATCTTTTATGTCCACCTGAGAGCAGACAAGTTTAACATCTCATCCAAAAGATGGCACCTCCGACAGTGCAGCTCTCCCTCAGCACTGCACTGGAGTGTCAGCCTGGATTATGTGCTCAAGCCTTTAGATTTGAGAACCTGAGAGCAGTACTGTAGTTGGAACTGCTGATTGGGTCTCGAGATCCGGTTGGGGGAATCCATAGGGAGCAGTGGGGGGCATTGGGAGCTGGTGGCCTGGACCAGGCAGTCCATTAAAAATAAATAATCAATTTATTTTAAAATGTATTTATCAAAAAATAAATAATAACAATAAAACATCAACATTTAATTATTTTTTTTAAATGAATATTACCAGGAAGCTGTAAAAGCCTCAAGCTGGCCTTCGCAGGACTGTAGGGCACTCACTGCAACATCCGAATTGGGAGAAGCAGCTGTTGAGGGGGGTCGGGAAGCAACATTAAAGGGAGCAGAAGCCTCTTGAAGATCTAAATAAAACATTGTCAAAATGGCTCTGCATGAGCACACGTCGCAGCTGCTAGTAGTAGGAAGGCAGAAAAGAGAAACAGGTGGTCGAAACTCAATTTGGGACTTCTTCGTTCAATCTGGCACTCTTCCTGCCATTGCAGATTCAGTACTGCTGCCTGTGCGCTGGTCTTACAGTGGATCAGTGATCCCACACAGGATGACAGGGAAATCGACCAGTTTTCCTCGCCCTACCCCTTTGCTGTCATTTCAATGTGACAGAGCAGTCTAGGGCAGGTGGCTGAAATCCCTGCTGGGTAGGGGTTGGGAGGGGGGGAAAGGAAATTTGTTAGGCCCAAACTAAGCAATGGGGATTTGGCAGTAGACCCTCCCTGTCCCTTTTCCCTTTGGCACCGCTACCACGTAGCTCAAAATTGGGTGGGAAAGATGAGGAAAATCCAACCCATCATCGTCCTGAGATATATCTACTTTACCAAATCAGTGCAAGTCAGGCAAAATCTGCACAGATATGATAATAACTATTAACTGCTCTTGGAACAGCTAGAGTTCTGTAGCTATAAAAGCCACCATACAACCACATATTTTATTGATGTAGAGGTATTCTTGAAAGGATTATTACTAGTCCTAGCCCCTTTCGGGCTACCCTGGATCAGGCGTATTCCCCAGACGTTCACTTTCAACTAAAGTTAGAGGTAGCCGAATCCTAAAGACGCTTAATTGGGTCTAAAGGTCTAGATTATCTCTCCCTAAAGGAAAGGAACAACCTGAAGATGTTATCATCCTCCAGATAGCACTTTTAATAAGTTTAGCTAGACTGTAACCTTTCAGATATTATGAGGGTCCAGAAAACTCCCCCGGAATCCTGCAACTCCTCACCAAAGAATGTACAGAGATTGAGTTCGCGAGTTTGATACAGAAGTACTATGTGAGACAATTCTAAAAATATATCGATTTATTAAAGAACTGACATGTAATTACAGTTGGTGATTCAGTCGCAACATTAACAGTTCCAAATACAAAAGCTTACAATTCTTATTATCAGAGATCCTTATTCTCAAATCTTAACTTCGTTACATTTTTACATTTCTTAGTTTATTCCAGGATATCCACCAAAATCAAATGCAAGTACCTTGATCCCCGAGATACAAAGAGTTGAAGACTTGCACAGCTTGCCTCTGAAGCCTGAGAATCGCTTTGCCCCTTCAAGCGAATCTGTCTTCCCATTTGAAAGTCCAATTTTTATACTCTTTCTCAGTGGTATATCCTTTGAAGTTTTCTGCTGATGTAAGCTAATTATCATTTTTCTGTTGACCCATGCTATTCTTACAGTCAGATCAGCTTGTAGCAAGCAGACTTGTGTCTCTACCTTTAGGTGTTCAAAACTTATCATAAAAACAATGTGGAGCAGTGCATCTACTTGATGTCATTCTTACGAATGTCTTCTGTTTGTATCTTTTGCATTTAGAACACCTCGACCGGTTGCACCATTGTCTTTTTCGTTACCTCAGTTGGTTGCAACACATAATCATGTCTCCATGTTTCATTTGATGTCATTTTTACGAAGGCATATGTTTCTTTATGTTTTGTGTTTCTTTCTGAAGTGTTGGTTTAAAACACTTAAACAGGGTATAGCATTGTGTTCTTTCCAAGGCTTCAGACTTTCTGGAACCTTTAACTTTTTACTTCAATAAGGCTATTGTCTCAGTGTCAACAACTTATCTTATCTCAAAAGCCTGTATACTGTTCACAGCTTTAGATTGTTGAGGCTTCCAGATTTTCAAACCTAGTTAGTCATGTTTTAAAGCCAGAATATTTCATAGGATGGTGTATTTTTCTGAATAAGGCATATTTCTTCACATTCTGACATCAAGTTTCCATCTAACTTGCTATATAATACCAGAAGATATGCTAACTAATTAATTTCAAATGCTTAGAACATTTACTTGGATCTGCAAAATGTCTCAATCTCATACATAGGTCTTATACATGGCAATAACTCTGTTCTGGTATAAAGAAACCCGACAACCACAAGATCAGTATCAAAATGAAGATCCTGAAGACAACAACAACAACAACTTGTATTTATATAGCACCTTTAATGCAGTAAAATGTCACAAGGTGTTTCACAGGAGTGTTAAAAGACAAGTAGAATTTTAATTCATTCACATGATATAATCAGATTTTTATTGGTTATCTTGTGTAGAGATTCACGTATCTCTAGTAAACAGGATCGAGTGCAAACCAATATGGTGGGTATATTGTGTTTAATCGGAGTTTAGGACGGAATATAACACACTAGTAATACAGCAAAAACATACGACTGTGACAAGCAGCTGGTACCGGACCCAATCAAACAGACGGTTGGCATGCATGAACAGTTCTCTGGATTCTGGCCTCTCTCTCTCTCCCTCTCTCTCTCTTTCACACTAGAACCTCCAATGGTGAGCATGGGATCACTCTCAAAAGAGCGTTCGACCAGCCCAACTTTTCTTTGCAACTTCTGTTCAGCTCTCCCCTCCACCGTCTGTGGGCAAGCCCTTGGGGTGTCACTTTTATTCTCTTTATAGGGGTGGGCCTGAGGCCAAGTTCTGGACAAGACCATTTAACCTATAGAGGTTCCTCTAAAACCTTATCAACCAATGGGGCGTTGAGTTCTTTGTCTCAATTCTTGGATGAAAACCCTCCGCAAAAGGGAGTCTCATTAACTCATCCAATTTATCCTTCTTGTTTTTACATTTTGAAGGTTCCTCCTTTGGAATTCATCTTATCTCTCTTGACTCTATCTTCCTTAACCCAGCAAGTACAAGGCCCAGCCCTGTCCCTCTTAATCATGGCCCCAGCCAGAGCTGTCCCACATTAGCCAGTTGCTATCTCACCTTCATCTAGCAAATGGCCCATTCTACGATGGATACCTTAGCCTCCTCAAATTCCTTTCATTCTATGTCTTTTCCTAATTAACTTTTAATTATCTTCGCAAGCAGTTCTGCTAAACAAACTCCAAATTCTATCTGTAGAGATTATAATATGGTTATTAGTAATAATGGAAGAAACATAAGTTGGGCCTTCACTGGCCAAATTAAAGATACATTAACAAAGTCAAAACCCTAACTTAAAAACAACAGATAACTAGCCTGGCAGGGCCACCCTATGGGCCCCCATGTGGAATGTTTATGTTTCACCTAATCTAACTGATTAAAAAGGCTGTCTCAAATTCTAATGCAAGCTTTCCAGGAAAATGAAACTTATCATTTAAACACAGTGGCCTAGAAATTAGGTTTGCCTCCGCCAGGGCTTTTGTGCCCGAAATTTTGCGCCCGCGATAATTGCCGCTGCGCCCGCCAAAAATTCAGCTGCCCCGCGCCCGGACGGCTGCGGGCGCTAATGGAGGGTTTCAGCGCCTCGCTATGGGCGCTAAATGCAGGTTTGCGGCGCTAATCCCCCGCTGCGGCACCCGATGCGGTGTGGCAGGCTGGGGTACTGCAGGCCTCCTCCTTCTGTTAAGGAGGAGCTGCCTGCAGCCGACCGCTGACCGGTCGATTCGCCCGACAAATGAGCCCGGCACCTCGGAGAAGTGCCGGGCTCGCGGGCCACACACATCAGTGCCGCGGGGGGGTGGTGAAGGAGTCCGGGGAGGGAGGTGCGGGCAGGCGGCCGCCGGGAAAGCGGCCGGCCGCCACTCCACCTTAATGCACCGGCGCTACGTGCTGCAACATCCCGTTGAACAATCGTTGGTTGCGGCTGCCACGGGCGAGGCGGCCGCAACTGAATTTGGGCATCCGGCCGCGTTACCACGGCAACCGGGACGCTGCGCACACCGATGACGTCATCGGTGCCGGCGCAGCGCTACCGGCTAACGCTGATGGTAGGGCCCAACGCAATTTCGATCGCGGCTATAATTCCGGCGCAAGGCCCTCTAATGCCTCTAATTGGGCGCTAACCCCACCGAATTTCTAGGCCAGTATTATTCATGTTGCCATATACATTTTTAGGCACCCCTAGTCTCTAACACTTGATTCTTATAGATTTTACAATAGGTTGCAGAATACCCAAATTAATTATTTTAGAACTCTATTTTGTTATTACCATTGAAGGTCTCAGTATCTGAGGGAATGGTGGTAATGTTACTGGGCTCGTAATCCAGAGGCTTGGACTAATGATTCAGAGAAGTGAGTTCAAATTCCACCATGGAAGCTGGGGAATTTAAATTCAGTTAATTAAATAAATCTGGAATAAAAAGTTAGTATCAGTAATGGTAACCATGAAACTATTGGATTGTTGTAAAAACCCATCTGGATCACTAATGTCCTTTAGGGAAGGAAATCTGCCGTCCTTACCTGGTCTGGCCTATATGTGACTCCAGACCCACAGCAATGTGGTTGACTCTTAATTTCCCTCTGAAATGGCCCAGCAAGCCACTCAGTTGTAACAAACTGCTATGAAACACAATAATAAGAATAAAACCATATGGGTCACCAGCTCAGTCGACCCTGCAAAGTCCTCCTCACCTGGGGACTTGTGCCAAAATTGGGAGAGCACTTCCACAGACTAGTCAAGCAACAGCCTGACATAGTCATACTCACAGAATCATACCTTTCAGCCAATGTCCCAAACTCCTCCATCACCATCCCTGGGTATGTCCTGTCCCACCGGCAGGACAGATCCACCAGGGGTGGTGGCACAGTGGTATACAGTCAGGAAGGACTGGCCCTGGGAGTCCTCAACATTGACTCCGGGCCCCATGAAGTCTCATGGCTTCATGTCAAGCAAGGGAAAGGAAACCTCCTGCTGATTACTACCTACCGCCCTCCTTCAGCTGATGAATCAGTACTCCTCCATGTTGAACACCACTTGGAAGAAGCATGGAGAGTAGAAGGGCACAGAATGTACTCTGGGTGGGCAACTTCAATGTCCATCACCAAGAGTTGCTCAGTAGCACCACTACTGACCGAGCTGGCTGAGTCCTGAAGGACATAGCTGCCAGACTGGGCCTGCAACAGGTGGTGAGAAAAGCAACACGAGGGGAAAAACCTACTTGATCTCGTCCTCACCAATCTACCTGTTGCAGATGCATGACAGTATTGGTAGCAGTGACCACCGCACTGTTATTGTGGAGATGAAGTCCCATCTTCAGACTGAGGACACCCTCCATCATGATATGTGGCACTACTACCGTGCTAAATGGGAAAAATTCAGGACAGATCTAGCAGCTCAAAACTGGGCATCCATGAGGTGCTTTGGGCCATCAGCAGCAGCAGAATTGTATTCCACCACAGTCTGTAACCTCATGGACTGGCATATCCCTCACTCTACCATTACCATTAAGCCAAGGGACCAACCCTGGTTCAATAAGGAGTGTAGAAGAGCATGCCAGGAGCAGTACCAGGCATACCTAAAAATGAGGTGCCAACCTGGGGAAGCTGCAACACAGGACTATATGCATGCTAAAAAGCGGAAGCTGCATGCTATAGACAGGGCTAAGCGATCCCACAATCAACGGATCAGATCAAAGCTCTGCAGTCCTGCCACATCCAGTTGTGAATGGTGGTGGACAATTAAACAACTAATGAGGGGAGGAGGCTCCATGAATGTTCCCATCCTCAATGATGGTGGAGCCAAGCATGAGAGTGCAAAAGACAAGGCTGAAGCATTTGCAACCACCTTCAGCCAGAAGTGCCGAGTGGATGATCCATATTGGCCTCCTTCTGAGGTCCCTACCATCACAGAAGCTAAACTTCAGCCAATTTGATTCACTCCACATGATATCAAGAAACGGCTGAGCGCACTGGATACAGCAAAGGCTATGGGCCCTGACAACATCCTGGCTGTCCCGCTGAAGGCTTGTGCACCAGAACTAGCCGCGCCTCTAGCCAAGCTGCTCCAGTACACTGGCATCTATCCGACAATGTGGAAAACTGCCCAGGTATGTCCTGTCCACAAAAAGCAGGACAAATCCAATTTGGCCAATTACCACCCCATCAGTCTACTCTCAATTAAAGAAGCGTGCAATAAGGGCACAGCAGTCATCATGGGTGACTTTAATCTACATATAGATTGGGCTAACCAAATTAGTAACAATACTGTGGAGGAGGAATTCCTGGAGTGTTTACGGGATGGTTTCCTGGACCAATATGTCGAGGAACCAACCAGAGATCAGGCCATCTTAGACTGGGTATTATGTAACGAGAAAGGATTAATTAGCAATCTTGTACGAGGCCCCTTGGGTCGGAGCAATCATAACGTGATCGAATTCTTCATTAAAATGGAGAAAGAAGTAGTTGACTCAGAGACTAGGGTCCTAAATTTAAATAAAGGAAACTACGATGGTCTGAGGTGCGAGTTTGGTAGGATTGATTGGGGAATGTCACTTAAAGGGTTGACGGTGGATAGGCAATGGCAAACATTCAAAGACCGCATGGATGAACTACAGAATTTGTTCATCCCAGATTGGCATAAAAATAAAACAAAAAAGGTGACTCAACCGTGGCTAACAAGGGAGATTAGGGATAGCATAAGATCCAAGGAGAGGACATATAAATTGGCCAGAAAAAGCAGCAATCCTGAGGATTGGGAGCAGTTTAGGATTCAACAAAGGAGGACAAAGGGATTAATTAAGAAGGGGAAAATAAAATATGAGAGTAAGCTTTCAGGGAACATAAAAACTGACTGTAAAAGCTTTTATAGATATGTGAAGAGAAAAAGATTGGTGAAGTCAAGCGTACGTCCCTTGCAGTCAGAATCAGGGGAATTTATAATGGGGAAGAAAGAAATGGCAGACCAACTAAATACATATTTTGGTTCTGTCTTCACAAAGGAGGACACAAATAACCCCCAGAGATGTCGGGGAACATAGGGTCTGATGAAAGGGTGGAACTGAAAGAAATCAGTATTTGTAGGGAAATGGTGTTAGGGAAATTGATGGGATTGAAGGCCGATAAATCCCCAGGGCCTGATAATCTACATCCTAGGGTACTTAAGGAAGTGGCCCTAGAAATAGTAGATGCTTTGCTGATCATCTTCCAACATTCGATGGAATCTGGAACAGTACCCATGGATTGGAGGGTAGCTAATGTTACCCCACTATTCAAAAAAGGTGGTAGAGAGAAAACAGGGAATTACAGACCGGTAAGCCTGACATCGGTAGTGGGGAAAATGCTAGAGTCCATTATAAAAGATGTAATAGCAGAGCACTTGGAAAACAGTGACAGGATCGGACAAAGTCAACATGGATTCACAAAAGGTAAATCATGCTTGACTAATCTACTGGAATTTTTTGAGGATGTAACTGGTAAAATAGATAAGGGAGAACCAGTGGATGTGGTGTATTTGGACTTTCAGAAGGCCTTCGATAAGGTCCTGCATAAGAGATTAGCATGTAAAGTTAAGGCACATGGGATTGGGGGCAAGGTATTTGGCAGACACAAAGCAAAGAGTTGGAATAAATGGGTCTTTTTCCGAGTGGCAGGCAGTGACTAGTGGGGCACCGCAGAGATCGGTCCTTGGACCCCAGTTTCTATAGGGGGTGGCGTGTGCCCAGTCAGCTCTGCCCCTGACTGTCCCTGAGTGCTTCGAATTGCTCCCACACCCCTGGGTTCTAGACACCGGACTTAGGTACAGGTGGCGATACAGAAAAACGAGTAGACAGCTGGTTAGGTGCAAGAAAACCGTAATTTTATTAAAGGCAAAACAAAATCACAATACTGAGAATTACTAAGATAACTACAGGCATATAAAACCAATACACTTATTTGGGAAGGGGGAACACATGGCACATCGATGGAACAAACACATTAAAATCCCCTTATCCTTATCCCACCCCCAATACCTAACTAGTTTAAGCTATGAGGGGCCAGGAATTCATACTCACCAATTTCGAAACCTGTTGATTTTAACTGGTTGTGAGTTTTGGGGTCCACTCTTGCTGTCCTTTGGGGTATGTTGTTGCCACGTGGTCACAGGGCGCGGCGATGGAGTTGTTTGTGCGAAGCACCCTGCTTTTCCTCAGTTAACGTCATCGTTGAGTCACGATGGGTCTTCTTATGCTTCTGGCTGTTCGGTCGCTGACGGTTTTTATTATGTTTGGGGCTCAGTTGGCGGTTTATATTGTCAATATGCTTTTACTACCCGTGCTTCGAACGCCAGTTTATTCATCAAACGCCAGCTTATTACTAGGCCGTTTGTCCCCCAACGCGTCTTCCCGCTGCCCTTCTCTGCCTTTACCGGTTTACCGTTTTCTTCGTCTCATCTCGTCTCGTCTGCCCATTTGTGGCCCCGTATGTTCTGTGCTTTTTCAAATTGGGTCTCGTTCTTCTCCCGCGTTCAGCCCTCGGTGTAGTAATGGGCATCCTTGGTGTTGAGCAGCGTGGGGAGCGAGAAGAGAGCCTGCCACGAGGCCATGGCATGAGAGTCAAGAAGCAAGCCAGAGAGGCAAGAGAGAGAGCTTGGCTACCAGTGGGCCTACAATTATACCCGGTTCTTCATCCCTTATCTGCGCGCCAAATCAGGTCAGTCCTTTGTCTAACATTTGGCGGGCTCGTCCAAAGTGATTACGGTCATCCACTTTAACGGCGTTTGGGGTAGCTGTCTCCTGGTTTAATGGCTCTGATATCCTGGCTGTTTGTTATTTATGAAATTTAATTGTCCTTATCCTAGCTTGATGGCTACGATGAGCTGTTACCGATTATGTATGCAGAAACTTAATGGCCTCGATTAGGCCCATTCTGACTTGATCTGTTCCAAGGTGAATGAATGCATATTCTGTGTTTACCTAGCTGTCTGGCTTCACAAAGTCTTTCACAGATTCATGCATTTTAGGTTTCATTTCAGGTTTTGAAAGTGCCTGCCTTTTGCAGGGCCTTGCTTTTAAAATCCTGTACTTTTGGTCACGAGATTGCAGAAGCCATTTTGGGTACCCTTTTTTAATAACTTGTCCATACAGGGTCCCTTTATCCATAACTTTTGGGGAATGTGGGAATTTTGAGAACCCTACACTATTCACAATATATATTAATGATCTAGACAAGGGAACTAGATGTAATACCTCCAAATTTGCAGACGACACAAAGCTGGGTGGGCGTATGTGCTGTGAGGAGGATGCCGAGAAACTACAGGATGATTTGGACAGGTTGGGTGATTGGGCAGAAACATGGCAGATGCAATATAACATGGATAAATGTGAGGTTATCCACTTTGGTGTCAAAAACAGGAAGACAGATTATTAGCTGAATGGCAATAGATTGGGAGAAGGGGAAGTGCAACGAAACCTGGGTGTCCTTGTGCACCAGTCATTGAAGGTAAGCATGCAGGTGCAGCAGGCGGTTAAGAAGGCAAATGGTATGTTGGCCTTCGTAGCGAGAGGGCTTGAGTACAGGAACAAGGATGTCTTGCTGCAGTTGTACAGGGTCTTGGTGAGACCACACCTTGAGTACTGTGTGCAGTTTTGGTCACCTTATCTGAGGAAGGATGTTCTTGCCATGGAAGGAGTTCAGCGAAGATTCACCAGGCTGATACCTGGGATGGCAGGAATGACATATGAGGAGAGATTGGGTCGATTGGACTTGTACTCGCTGGAGTTTAGAAGAATGAGAGGGGATCTCATCGAAACTTATAAAATTCTAACAGGACTGGACAGACTAGATGCAGGAAGGATGTTCCCGATGGTCGGGGAGTCCAGAACCAGGGGTCACAGTCTAAGGATAAGGGGTAGGCCATTTAGGACAGAAATGAGGAGGAATTTCTTCACCCAGAGAGTGGTGAACCTGTGGAATTCTCTACCATAGAAGGCAGTAAATGTCAATACATTAGATATATTTTTTAAGGCTAAAGGGATCAAGGGGTATGGGGAGAAAGCAGGGACCGGGTACTGAATGTGGATGATCAGCCATGATCGCATTGAATGACGGAGCAGGCTCGAGGGGCCGAATGACCTACTCCTGCTCCTATCTTCTATGTTTCTATGTTTCTATTGATGGTGCGATCAAGCGGCACTTACTCACCAATAACCTACTCATTGATGCCCAGTTTGAGTTCCACCAAGACCACTCGGCTCCCGTCCTCATTACAGCCTTGGTCGAAACATAGACAAAGGAGCTGAATTCCAGAGGTGAGGTGCGGGTGACTACCCTTGACATCAAGGCAGCATTTGACCGAGTGTGGCATCAAGGAGCCCTAGTAAAACTGAAGTCAAAGGGAATCGGGGGGGGAAAACTTTCCACTAGCTGGAGTCATGCCTAGCACAAAGGAAGATGGTTGTGGTGGTTGAAGGTCAATCATCACAGCCCCAGGACGTCACTGCAGGAGTTCCTCAGGGCAGTGTCCTAGGCCCAACCATCTTCAGCTGCTTCATCAATGACCGTCCCTCCAACATAAGGTCAGAAAGGGAGATGTTCGCTGATGACTGCACAGTGTTCAGTGCCATTCACAACTCCTCAGATAATGAAGCAGTCCATGCCCACATGCAACAAGACCTGGATGACGTTCAGGCTTGGGCTGATAAGTGGCAGGTAACATTCGCGCCACAGAAGTGCCAGGGAATGAATATCTCCAACAAGCAAGAGTCTAACCACTGCCCCATGACATTCAATGGCATTACCATCGCAGAATCCCCCACCATCAACATCCTGGGGGCCACCATTGACCAGTTAATTAACTGGACCAGCCACATAAATATTAGGGCAACAAGAGCAGGTTAGAGACTAGGTATTCTGTGGCAAGTGTCTCACCTCCTGACTCCCCAAAGCCTTTCCACCATCTACAAGGCATAAGTAAGGAGTGTCTTCTTCTCAGTCAGTCCCTCGGAACTGAGGATGACTTGCTTTCACGTTAAAAATGAGTTCGCAGGTGACTGATGAGTCCAATGCGGGACCGACAGGCTCTGTCACAGGTGGGGCAGACGGTGGTTGAAGGGGCAGGTGGGTGGGATGCTTGGGTTGACGTGCGCTCCTTGCGCTGCCTGTGCTTGGCTTCCGCTTGTACCTGGCGAAGAGACTCGAGGTGTTCGGCGCCTTCCCAGATGCTTCTCCTCCACGTTGTGCGGTCTTGGGCCAGGGATTCCCAGGTGTCGGTGGGGATGTTACACTTTTTCAAGGAAGCTTTGAGGGTGTCCTTGAAGCGTTTCCTCTGCCCACCTTGGGCTCTCTTGCCGTGCCAGAGCTCCGAGTAGAATGCTTGTTCTGGGACTCTTGTATCGGGCATGCGGACAATGTAACCTGTCCATCGGAGCTGATTGAGCGTGATCAAAGTTTCGATGCTGGGGATGTTGGCCTGAGCAAGAACACTGACGTTGGTGCACCTATCCTGCCAATGGATTTGCAGGATCTTGCGGAGGCAGCGATGGTGGTACCTCTCCAGTGCTTTGAGGTGCCTGCTGTACATGGTCCATGTCTCTGAGGCATACAACAGGGCGGGTATGGAATACTCTCCACTTGCCTGGATGAGTGTAGCTCCAACAACACTCAAGAAGCTCGACACCATCCAGGACAAAACAGCCCCACTTGATTGGCACCCCATCCACCACCTTAAACATTCACTCACTCCACCACCAGCGTACCGTGGCTGCAGTGTGTACCATCTACAAGATGCACTGCAGCAACTCACCAAGGCTTCTTCACCAGCACCTCCCAAACCTGCGACCTCTTCCACCTAGAAGGACAAGGGCAGCAGACGCATGGGAACACCACCACTTCCAAGTTCCGCTCCAAGTCACACACTATCCTGACTTAGAAGTATATCGCCGATCCTTCATTGTTGCTGGGTCAAAATCCTGGAACTCCCTACCTAACAGCACTGTGGGAGTACCATCACCACACGGACTGCAGCGGTTCAAGAAGGTGGCTCACCACCATCTTCTCAAGGGCAATTAGGGATTGGCAATAAATGCTGGCCTTGCTAGCAACGCCCACATCCCATAAACGAATTTTTTAAAATCTACACGATGATCTATTGCTAGCCCTATTTAAAAGCATTTAAAGTTTAAATGCGGCAGCAGCAAACGAGGCTCGACCACAGCAGCTGGAGCAGACCTGGGGGTGGATTGAGGAGCGCGGTGGCAGTTTAAAAGCGGTGGCAGCGAACGAGGCCTGACCAGAGCGGCTGGAGCGAACCTGGGAGTGGATTGAGGAGCGCGGCAGCAGTTAAAAGCGACGGCAGCGAACGAGGCCTAACCAGAATGGCTGGAGCGAACCTGGGAGTGGATTGAGGAGCACGGCGGCAGTTAAAAGCGGCGGCAGCGAACGAGGCCCGACCAGAGTGGCTGGAGCAAACCTGGGAGTGGATTGAGGAGCGCGGCCAAGTATAAAAGCGACGGCAGTGAGCGAGGCCCGACCAGAGCGGCTGGAGCGGACCTGGGAGTGGATTGAGGAGCACGGCCGAGTATAAAAGCGGTGGCAGAGAGCGAGGCCCGATCAATTCAGCAGCGGGGGAGAGAGGTAAAAAGTAATCAAAGTGTGACGTCACCAGGAAGCAGGTAAGTGATTGGTTGGCAAGTATTTCTCTCTTTTTTAAACTTTAACTCTGGTTTATAGTTACTAAGGTCTCTCTGGTGTAGTGGGGACTGTTGGAAAACCATTTAACTGTAGTGTAATTAGGGGGATTGATTGATTTAATTCAAATTGAATTAATTAAAGGATAAATCATGGCAGGACAGCCCGGCCACGTGGTATGTGCCTCCTGCGATATGTGGGAACTCAGGGACACTTCCTGTGTCCCTGACAACTACATGTGCAGGAAGTGCATCCAGCTGCAGCTACTGACAGACCGCATTACGGCACTGGAGCTGCGATTGGATGCATACTGGAGCGCCTAAGATGCTCGGGACATCGTGAATAGCTCATTTACGGAGTTGGACACACCGCAGGTAGAGGTTGGACAGGAAGAAAGGGATTGGGTGACCAACAGGCAGAGTACTAGGCACAGGCAGGTAGTGCAGGGGTCCCCTGTGGACATCCCCCTCTCAAACAGATACACCACTTTGAGTGCTGTTGGGGGGGATGGCTTATCAGAGGAAAGCAGCAGCAGCCAACTTCCTGGCACCAGGGGTGGCTCTGCTACACAGCACGGGAGGAAAAAGAGGGGTAGAGCTATAGTAATAGGGGATTCTATTGTAAGGGGAATAGATAGGCGTTTCTGTGGCCGCAAACAAGACTCCAGGATGGTGTGTTGCCTCCCTGGTGCAAGGGTCAAGGATGTCTCAGAGCGGCTGCCGAACATCTTGGAAGGGGAGGGTGAACAGCCAGCTGTCGTGGTGAATATAGGCACCAACGATATAGGTAAAAAGAGGGATGAGGTCCTAAAAGCGGAATATAGGGAGTTAGGAGGTAAATTAAAAAATAGGACCTCAAAGGTAGTAATCTCAGGATTGCTACCAGTGCCACGTGCTAGTCGGAGTAGAAATAGAAGGATATTTCAGATGAATATGTGGCTAGGGGAATGGTGCAAGGGGGAGGGATTCAAGTTCCTGGGACATTGGAACCGGTTCTGGGGGAGGTGGGACCAGTTCAAACTGGACGGTTTGCACCTGGGCAGGGCTGGAACCGATGTCCCAGGGGGAGTGTTTGCTAGTGCTCTGGGGGAGGGTTTAAACTAAAATGGCAGGGGGTTGGGAACCTGAGTAGGGAGACAGAGGAAAGGGAAACAAGGATAAAAGCAAAAGATAGGAAGGAGAAAAACAGAAGTGGCAGTCAGAGAAACCAACGGTTTAAATCAAACGTGGCCACAGTAAATAATAATTCTAATAGGTCTAAGAGCGTTAAAAAAACAAGCCTGAAGGCTTTGTGTCTTAATGCGAGGAACATTCGTAATAAGGTGGATGAATTGGCTCCGTAAATAGAGGTAAATGAATATGATTTGGTTGGGATTACGGAAACGTGGCTCAAGGATGGCCAAGGCTGGGAACTCAACATCCAGGGGTATTCGATATTCAGGAAAGATAGGCAAAAAGGAAAGGGAGGTGGGGTAGCATTACTGGTTAAAGAAGGGATTAATACAATTGTAAGGAAGGATATTAGCTCTGATGATGTGGAATCTGTATGGGTAGAATTGAGAAATACTAAGGGGCAGAAAATGTTAGTGGGAGTGGTATATAGACCTCCAAACAGTAAGGTGGAGGTTGGGGATGGCATTAAAAGGGAAATTAAAGAAGCGTGCAATAAGGACACAGCAGTAATCATGGGTGACTTTAATCTACATATAGATTGGGCTAACCAAATCAGTAACAATACTGTGGAGGAGGAATTCCTGGAGTGTTTACGGGATGGTTTCCTGGACCAACATGTCGAGGAACCAACCAGAGATCAGGCCATCTTAGACTGGGTATTATGTAACGAGAAAGGATTAATTAGCAATCTTGTTGTACGAGGCCCCTTGGGTCGGAGCGATCATAATATGATCGAATTCTTCATTAAGATGGAGAATGAAGTAATTGACTCAGAATCTAGGGTCCTCAATTTAAATAAAGGAAACTACGATGGTCTGAGGAGCGAGTTGGGTAGGATTGATTGGAGAATGTCACTCAAAGTGTTGACGGTGGATAGGCAATGGCAAACCTTCAAAAACCGCATGGATGAACTACAGAATTTGTTCATCCCAGTTTGGCATAAAAATAAAACAAAAAAGGTGACTCAACCGTGGCTAACAAGGGAAATTAGGGATAGCATAAGATCCAAGGAGAGGACATATAAATTGGCCAGAAAAATCAATAATCCTGAGGATTGGGAGCAGTTTAGTATTTAGCAAAGGAGGACAAAGGGATTAATTAAGAAGGGGAAAATAGAATATGAGAGTAAGCTTTCAGGGAACATAAAAACTGACTGTAAAAGCTTTTATAGATATGTGAAGAGAAAAAGATTGGTGAAGTCAAGTGTAGGTCGCTTGCAGTCAGAATCAGGGGAATTTATAATGGGGAAGAAAGAAATGGCAGACCAACTAAATACATATTTTGGTTCTGTCTTCACAATGGCGGACACAAATAACCTCCCAGGGATGCCGGGGAACATAGGGTCTGATGAAAGGGTGGAACTGAAAGAAATCAGTATTTGTAGGGAAATGGTGTTGGGAAAATTGATGGGACTGAAGGCAGATAAATCCCCAGGGCCTGATAATCTACATCCTAGGGTACTTAAGGAAGTAGCCCTAGAAATAGTAGATGCATTGCTGGTCATCGTCCAGAACTCGATAGACTCTGGAACAGTACCCATGTATTGGAGGGTAGCTAATGTTACCCCAATATTCAAAAAAGGTGGTAGAGAAAAAGTGGGGAATTATAGGCCTGACATCAGTAGTGGGAAAAATGCTAGAGTCCATTATAAAAGATGTAATAGCAGAGCACTTGGAAAGCAGCGACAGGGTCGGACAAAGTCAACATGGATTTACAAAAGGTAAATCGTGCTTGACTAATCTACTGGAATTTTTTGAGGATGTAACTGGTAAAATAGATAAGGGAGAACCAGTGGATGTGGTGTATTTGGACTTTCAGAAGGCTTTCAATAAGGTCCCGCATAAGAGATTAGCGTGCAAAGTTAAGGCACATGGGATTGGGGGCAAGGTATTGACTTGGATAGAGAACTGATTGGCGGATAGAAAGCAGAGAGTTGGAATAAACGGGTCGTTTTCCGAGTGGCAGGCAGTGACTAGTGGGGTACCACAAGGATCGGTCCTAGGACCCCAGCTATTCACAATATACATTAATGATCTGGACAAGGGAATTGGATGCAATATCTCCAAATTTGCAGACGACACAAAGCTGGGTGGGAGGGTATGCTGTGAGGAGGATGTCCTGAAACTCCAGTACGATTTGGACATGTTGGGTGATTGGGCAGAAACATGGCAAATGCACTATAATGTGGATAAATGTGAGGTTATCCACTTTGGTGGCAAAAACAGGAAGGCAGATTATTATTTGAATGGCAATAGATTGGGAGAAGGGGAAGTACAAAGAGACCTGGGTGTTCTTGTGCACCAGTCGCTGAAGGTAAGCATGCAGGTGCAGCAGGCAGTTAAGAAGGCAAATGGCATGTTGGTCTTCGTAGTGAGAGGGTTTGAGTACAGGAACAAGGATGTCTTGCTGCAGTTGTACAGGGCCTTGGTGAGACCACACCTTGAGTATTGTGTGCAGTTTTGGTTGCCTTATCTGAGGAAGGATGTTCTTGCCATGGAAGGAGCACAGCGAAGGTCCACCAGGCTGATACCTGGGATGGCAGGAATGACGTATGAGGAGAGATTGTGTCGATTGGGCTTATACTCAATGGAGTTTAGAAGATTGAGAGGGGATCTCATCGATACCTATAAAATTCTGTCAGGCCTGGACAGACTAGATGCAGGAAGGATGTTTCTGATGGCCGGGGAGTCCAGAACCAGGAGTCATAGTCTAAGGATAAGGGGTAAGCCATTTAGGACTGAAATGAGGAGGAATTTCTTCACCCAGAGAGTGGTGAACCTGTGGAATTCTCTGCCAGAGAGGGCGGTGGAGGTTAGTTCATTAAATATATTCAAGAAGGAGTTGGATATATTCCTTAAGGCTAAAGGGATCAAGGGATATGGGGAGAAGGCAGGGACAGGGTACTGAATTTGGATGATCAGCCATGATCTCATTGAATGGCGGAGCAGGTTCGAAGGGCCGGATGGCCTACTCCTGCTCCTATCTTCTATGTTTCTATGTTTCTATATTTCTATTTGTTTTACAATTCTGTAGCTAGTTTTGAAAGCCAAGAATTCATGGAAGACCATCATGTCAAATTTATTGATGAAATACATTCCAATCTCTAACTTCAAACTCTGCAAGATACCAGCTATGTTCTATAACACAATTTTATATTTTTATGAGCCTGAAATTCCTCTCCTCTGAGATTATGTGTAACATAACTACCTTTTCAAAAATAGTATAATTGAATGATTATTACTAATATGATGTGCTCAGTCATTACTGTGAATGAGGGGAATAAGATTTCCCTTTTCATCCATCTGACTCAAATTCCCAACTGCCTTTCCTTCGTTATCCATTTTCACTTTGGTAATGGCTACTGATGAATTCACCCATTTTATTGTTTTACACTCCTTTCCGAATATATTTTATCTTGCTCTCTCATCATTAATATTCATTAACCTCTCCATCACGGAATCAGATTGACCTTCACAACTGGTGCTATTGGTTGGTAAATTGTTCTCTACTTTCTCTCATTTGTTTTCCATCTTTTCCTTTGGGTAGATGTACCATGTAATTCTGAGGATCCATGCTCCCAGATGAGAAAGAAAAATTCAACTTCCTGATGAATTTTGCCAAGATCAGTGAGTTCTGTACTTCTCTCTTAGCTGTGTTCTGCAGTGGCATGCCTGCAGCGCACACACAAACACTTTGCCCTCAACCAGCTGCATAGACACATGTGATGCATTCTTATCTTTACACACCCTTATGATTTTTCTAACTGACAACCCATATTTAAGGCTGATATAGCTTTCGTCCTCACCTTTTGTTGCTGGTAGGTAGGTTCATTAAAGGCTCTCCCAATACTTGCATTCTACATGTTCTTATATTTTGTTTTCAGAAGCAAAGTGACTAATTGTACAGTTATGGTAGGCTACAGGAAACAGTCAGCATTTCATCATCTCTTTATAATTGCAGGCAAGCCTGAAGGCTTTGTGTCTTAATGCGAGGAGCATTCGTAATAAGGTGGATGAATTAGCTGCACAAATAAATGTAAACGGATATGATGTAATTGGAATTATGGAGACTTGGCTCCAGGGTGACCAAGGCTGGGAATTCAACATCCAGGGGTATTCAATATTCAGGAAGGACAGGCAAAAAGGAAAAGGAGGTGGGGTAGCATTGCTGGTTAAATAGGAGATTAACACAATAGTAAGGAAGGATATTAGCTCTGATGATGTGGAATCTGTATGGGTAGAACTGAGAAATACCAAGGGGCAGAAAACATTAGTGGGATTTGTATACAGACACCCAAACAGCAATGCTGAGGTTGGGGATGGCATTAAACGGGAAATTAGAGACGTGTGCAATAAGGGCACAGCAGTTATCATGGGTGACTTTAATCTACATATCGATTGGGCTAACCAAATTAGTAACAATACTGTGGAGGAGGAATTCCTAGAGTGTAAACGGGATGGTTTCCTGGACCAATATGTTGAGGGACCAACTAGAGATCAGGCCATCTTAGACTGGGTATTATGTAATAAGAAAGGATTAATTAGCAATCTTGTTGTGTGAGGCATCTTGGGGAGGAGCGATCATAATATGATAGAATTCTTCATTAAGATGGAGAGTGAAGTATTTTACTCAGAGACTAGGGTCCTGAATTTAAATAAAGGAAACTACGATGGTATGAGGCGTGAGTCTGCTAGGATGGATTGGGGAATGGTACTTAAAGGGTTGACGGTGGATAGGCAATGGCAAACATTTAAAGATCGCATGGCTGAACTACAGAATTTGTTCATCCCTGTTTGGCATAAAAATATAACAAGAAAAGGTGACTCAACCATGGCTAACAAGGGAAATTAGGGATAGCATAAGATCCAAGGAGAGGACATATAAATTGGCCAGAAAAAGCAGCAAACCTGAGGATTGGGAGCAGTTTAGGATTCAGCAAAGGAGGACAAAGGGATTAATTAAGAGGGGGAAAATGGAATATGAGAGTAAGCTTGCAAGGAACATAAAAACTGACTGTAAGAGCTTCTATAGATATGTGAAGAGAAAAAGATTGGTGAAGTCAAGCGTAGGTCCCTTGCAGTCAGAATCAGGGGAATTTATAATGGGGAACAAAGAAGTGGCTGACCAATTAAATATATACTTTGGTTCTGTCTTCACAAAGGAGGACACAAATAACCTTCCAGAGATGTCGGGGAATATAGGGTGTGATGAGAGGGAGGAACTGAATGAAATCAGTATTTGTAGGGAAATAGTGTTAGGGAAATTGATGGGATTGAAGATGGATAAATCCCCAGGGCCTGATAATCTACATCCTAGGGTACTTAAGGAAGTGGCCCGAGAAATAGTAGATGCATTGCTGGTCATCTTTGTAGTGTCCGCGCCTTAATAATACACGGACTGCAGGAGAACAATAAAACAGGTATTTACTGAACGGAGGGTAACTTAAGACTGAAGTACAGAAGCCTGCTATGGCTTTATATACAGGGGTGATCACTGCCGGTACTGCAGTATAGAATCAGTTCTTCTCTTAAAGGTACATACACAACAATTCCTCCCGTTTTAGATAAACAGTACATAACATTCATTTAACAACTAAATAATAACTAATTACAATTACAATTTTCTCTGTACTATATACATCAACTGAAATAATCATTTATAAGTTCAGCCTTTGAGGAGGCTTCCTGATCCTGACTGGATAATGCCTTTCTCGAGTATCCTGTTCTTGCGGCGGAGTTGATTCTGGCTCATTGTCATTGGTTGGCTCGTCAGCTTCCAATACCACTGCTTCTGAGGTAGACGCAATCTGTACTTCGGGTTGATTACCAGGTGCAACTGCTCGTGGTATGGGTTTGGCTTGTTCCTGTGACTCTAGAATCTGGTCAGCATGGTGTCTCACGATGCTCTCTCCAACGTCCACTGTGTACATTAGTGGTCCCTGCTGTGTGCATATTGTTCCTGGCTGCCATTTTTCTGTTCGGTAGTCGCGGGCCGAGACTGGTTGCCCTATCTTGAAGCTCCTGGTTGGCTTCTCATTTATGTGCTGGAATTGCTTATCCTCAACATCTCGTCTTATGTTTGGTTTGAGCAAATCCAGGCGACATCTTAGCCTTCGGTTGAAGAACATTATGACTGGAGTTTGGTTGGTGACTGTATGTGTCGCATTCCGGTAAGCAAACAAGAAATTATCCACCTTGTGTTGTAGTGGTATGTCGTCATTATGCATTGCCTTTATTGCCTTTTTAAAGGTCTGAAAAAACCTCTCAGCCAATCCATTTGTGGCTGGATGATATGGGGCAGATGTGTAATGTTTCAACCCATTATTCCTCAGAAACCTCCGGAAATCCTCGGACACAAACTGTGGCCCATTGTCGGAGCAAATCTGTTCTGGCAAGCCATTCCTGGCGAAGATGGTCCGTAGGACTGCAATAGTTTTCTCCGTGGTGGTGGAGGACATTTTGATGACCTCTGGCCATTTTGAATGGGCGTCCACAGGAATTAGGAACATTGAGTCCATAAATGGACCAGCAAAATCAATGTGTACCCGTTGCCATGGAGATGAGGGCCACTCCCATGGATGTAGCGGGGCCTGTGGTGGAGCGTTTTGGACCTTCTGGCATCCTGTGCATCTCTTGGTCATATCCTCGATTTCTTTATCGATTCCCGGCGACCACACAAACGCCCTGGCTAGGCTGTTCATTTTTACCCCTCCCAGATGACCCTCATGAAGCTCATTGAGCACTCTATCTCTCAACTTGGGTGGGATTACCACTCGGGATCCACACATCAAGGTCCCCCGGCACACTGACAGCTGTTCTCTCCTTGGCGAGAATGCTGGCAACAGTGAGTCGCCATGTGCTGGCCATCCCTTCACCGTCAAATCATAGACCCGAGAGAGTGTCGGGTCATTTCGGGTTTCCCTCTCTATACTTGAGTTTGTAACAGGTAGACATTCGACTATGGTCGCATGGAATATCTCAACAGGGTCCACTGCAGGTGCTTCCTCTACCGTAGGAAATGGTAGGCACAACAGCCCATCAGCATTTCCATGCTATTTCGTACCCTTGTACTCTATGTCGTACTGATGTGCCCCTAGAAAAAGTGACCATCTTCGCAGCCGTTGCGCCGTCATCACCGGAACGCCCTTCTTTGGGTTAAAAATGGAGACCAGGGGCTGATGATCAGTCAGTAGGGTGAATTTCTGCCCGTGCAGATAGTGATTGAACTTCTTCACCCCCCACACCAGGCTGAGGGCCTCCCTGTCAATTTGGGCGTAGTTACGCTCGGCTGAGGTTAACGAGCGCGACGCAAAGGCTATTGGCCTCTCTGAATCGTCACGGAATTTGTGTGACAGCACCGCTCCAATGCCGTAGGGAGACGCATCCCATGCTAGCCGAATTGGTAGTGTTGGATTGTAGTGGGCCAATACTTCTTTGAAGTGATTAGGCATTTACATTTCTGAAAGGCACGCTTACACTCATCACTCCATTTCCATGTTACTCCAGTTTGCAGTAGGGCATTCAGTGGGTGCAGAATTGTAGATAAATTCGGCAAGAACTTATGGTAGTAGTTCACCAACCCGAGGAACGACCTCAGTTGCGACACATTTTCCGGTGCTGGAGCCTTGACTACAGCCTCAATCTTTTCCGGCGACTTATGCAACCCTTCCTCATCAATCATGTGGCCACAATACGAGATTTGTCTCCTGAAGAACTCGCATTTGGGGCGGTTGGCGCCTAGCCCATATTCCTGTAATCTCGTGAGCACCTGCTCCAGGTTGGCAAGGTGTTCACTGTCATTTTCGCCCGTAACCAGGATGTCATCCAAATAACACTGTGTCCCCGGGATCCCTTGCAGGACTTGTTCCATCGCCCTCTGCCAAATAGCCGGGGCTGATGCTACCCCGAATACCAGTTGATTGTACTGGTAAAGGCGTTTGTGAGTGTTTATCGTGAGGTATTTCCTAGATGCTTCTTCCACCTCCATTTGTAGATACGCTTGGGCCAGATCAATCTTTTTAAGCATTTCCCTCCAGCTAGTGAGGCGATAATATCTTCTATCCGTGGAAGTGGATATTGTACTTTGTGCAGGACTGGGTTCACAGTTACCTTGAAGTCCCCACAGATGCGAACCTTCTTCAGTTCCCCAGGCGTGCTGCTCAATGATTTCTTCATTACAGGAACGATGGGTGTGGCCCACTCGCTCCAGTCCACCTTGGACAGCACAGCCGAACGCTCCAGACTCTCCAGCTCTGCTTCAACGGCTGGGCGGATCGCGTAAGGTACCGGACTGGCCTTAAAAAATTTTGGGTTTGCGTTATCTTCGATTTTTATCATTGCCGTTGCTCCTTTTAGAGTCCCAAGTCCTTGTTGGAACACCTCTTTCGCGTCAGTTAGAATTTTTGACAGTCATCCCGGTGTGACGTCATCATCCTTTTTATCAGTCACAGTTAGCGCCTGAATGGAATGCCAATCCAATTGTATTTTTCGGATGCATTCATGTCCCAATAGTGTTGGTCCTCCATCCGGTAGTATATATAGACAGAGTTTCTGTGTTTCCTTGCCATTGTATTCAACTGGCACCCTTATTCTTCCTCTGGGGTAGACTTTTTGCCCCGTGTATGTCTTCAATACAATGGACGTGTCCTTCAAGGGTATGTGTGAGAATAGCCGCTCATAGTCTCGTCGATTCATAACAGTTAGGGCTGATCCTGTGTCCAATTCCATCTTTACTTGGGACCCTGCTATCATGAGGGTGACCCAAATGGTTCGGTGATCCTCCTTTGCGATCACGTTGTGTAACTTTAGACAACTTAGCCTCCTGCTCCCGGAGTCCTTATCACTCTCCTGATCTTCCGAACTACTGTCTGTCAATTTCTTTACTTTCTTGTACTTGTCCTTCGTAGTTCTTGTAGTGTTGGTTTTCTTTCCCGACCTGCAGACTCTTGCTATGTGTCCCATTTTCCCACATTGCCTGCATACTTTGTCCTAAAACCAGCAGTCCTTCTGATCATGGGTTGTTCTGCCGCAGCGATAGCACTTTTCTGCTCCATACGCCATTTCGTTAGCGCTGTATTCTTGTGGTTTCTGTTGTATTTCCGCAGCTCCCCGTGCTGCTGCTTCGTAGGATACTGCCACGCTGAAAGCCTGTTCTAGCGTCAGGTCCTTTTCCGAAAGTAGTTGTTTCTGGGTTCCTTCACTCTGGAGCCCGCAGACAAACTTATCCCGTAAGGTGTCTGCCAGTCCTGCTCCGAACTGGCAGTGCTTCGATAACTTGTGTAGTTCCGTAAGATAGTCAGCATTGCTCTCATCTTTGTGCTGGTTTCTTTTATGGAACTTGAATCCTTCTGCTATCAGCAGCGGTGTAGGGTTTAGGTGTTCTTGTAAGATATTAACAATCTCTTCAAAACTTTTCTCCATTGGTTTAGCTGGGGTAATTAAATTCCGCAATAGGCCGTACATTCTCGTGCCCATCAAATTTAATAATACCGACGCCTTCTTTCCATTGGCCACCTCATTTGCCATGCAGTACACTTCAATTCTTTCCACATACGTGGTCCAGTCTTCTACCTCGTTGTCGAAAGCAGTGATATTGCCACTTTTCGGCATCTTGGGTGATTTAAAATGGCGCCTCCCGCGCTTTTTCTTCTTCACCAATGGATTAAAATGGTACCTCCCGCGCTTTTCCTTCTTCCCCAATGGAATAAAATGGCGCCTCCCGCACTTTTCCTTCTTCCCCTTGCTGCCACGCTGCTCCTAGCGTTCTGCAGGGTAATGGCGGTGACCCGTGGCTTCGGCGCATCTCGCTTTTCCTTCCCCTTGTTTTATTTTCGCTACGCTGCCCAGTTCTTGAGCACCGACCGCGCCCTGTGCACTCCACCCTCTCTCTCTCTCTTTTCCTCCCGACGACGCTGCATGGCCCCTTTGCAGAGCCGCTCGATCGAGCTCGAGCCCGCCGCAGTCCGGAAGGGTCAGCGCACTACCTGCTACCAGCACGATTTGCTGGAACACCTTGACTGGGGAGCCAAGCCCAGCTCTCCACAGCCTCTCCTGCAACTCTCCGAACTCCGTGGGATCCTTGGGCGGTTGCCCGCGGTCGATGCCCGTTGCTCTGACTTCAACCTCCAAGAAGCTTCTTCTCAGGGAAAGATCCCTGTGAGGTGATGCAGTACTGCAGGTGAGTTTGAACCTGTTATTCGCCACTGTAGTGTCCGTGCCTTAATAATACATGGACTGCAGGAGAACAATAAAACAGGTATTTACTGAACGGACGGTACTCTTTTTGTTTGGACCCAAAAAAAAAACCCAATTGGACTGTAAATAAACAAAAGTTCAACTAAAACTTAACAAATCAAATTAAAATTGGGTTTTCCGGGTTGATGATGCACTCCAGTCCCCGCGGCGCCCACCGGTCGTGGAAATACACAAGCGCACCGGCGGACACCACGTGCTCCATCTCCAGGGCCACCCGGGCGTGAACATGGCCGCTGAAGAGAGGCAAGCAATCTGGCTGGACGACCCCCTCGACCGCCCGCTGCCTGGACCAATTGATGGCTCTTTTAGCCAGGCCCAGGAGCAGGCCCACAAGGAGGTCCTCCAACCTGTCCGCTCCCCTCCGCACCGGGTGACCGTAGATCAAGAGTGTGGGACTGAAGTGGAACCAAAAATCGAGGAGCAGCCCCTTCAAGTAGTGAAAGAGGGGCTGTAACCTCTCACACTCCATATAAATGTGAAACACGGACTCCTCCAGGCCGCAAAAAATGCAGGCGGCCTGGGAGTCCGTGAACCTACTTAAAACCTTATTGCACGGGACCGCTCCGTGCAACACCCTCCAGGCCAAGTCCCCGATGGAACAAGGAGCCCTCCATTGGGGACCTCCGCCACTGCCAGTCGGCAAGACGCCATGCCAAGGCGTGTCTGGACGGTAGACGAAGATGGCAAAGTGGAGAGTGTGCAGGAGCAGCCCGTACAGGAAACCCCTCCGCGCGGAATGAAAAGGCACGGAGGGTATTTCCTCAAGATGGCTCAAGTTGTGAGGCGCCGGTTCCCAAGGGGAGTTTCGGGGCCGGGCGCCGATGAGGAATTCCGTCCGAACGGGGGTAAGCTCGGACGGGATCGCCCCACGTGCTTGAGCCACCTTGATACACCTAGTGGAGTCAGGGCCCAGTGCCGCTTTCACCGATTCGATGGCTTCGACTGCGAGCTGGACGTTGGCCCAGGACAGGCGCCGCACCAGCTCCTGCGGCGCCATCCAGCCCGCTCCTCCACCATCGAGCAGGTCCCCGACTCTGGTCACCTTGCCAGGCACAGCCCTGCCCTCCGCCAGCCGCCCGAACCCGCGTTCGTGGAGGTGCGGATTCCTGAGCAGCTGCTCCCGAAGGAGAGCCGCCGCTCCTGACGGGGGAGAGCTCCACCAGGAAGCGACATAGTTCCAAACCCATAGCAGTTCCTGGTAGAAGACAGGCAGCTCCCGCAGGCCGGCATGCCTGCCGCCCACTTTCGCGAACAGGAGCTGCGTGTCGTAATTGAGGCCGTGCAGCTGGCGGAAGAAACACGTCGCCAGTGCACACCATCTCGGAGGATTCTCGACGTACAGGTATCTCTGCAGCGTCTGAAGACGGAAAGTCGCAGCCTGGGTGCGAAGGCACACCAGCGCCTGACCACCCTCCCTAAGCGGGAGACACAGAACCGCGGCAGAGACCCAGTACTTCCTTTTGTCCCAGAAGAAGTCGATGAGCTTCTTCTGCATCTTGGCGACAAACGCAGGGGGAGGGATCAAAGTGACCAACCGGTACCACAACATGGCGGCCACCAGCTGGTTTATGACCAGCGCTCGACCCCTGTAGGACAACACTCGGAGCAGTCCTGTCCAGCGTCCTAGGCGAGCGGTGACTTTGACCTCCAGCTCTTGCCAGTTTGCCGGCCAGGTGTCCTCGGCAGGGCTAAGGTAGACTCTCAAATAGAGGAGGTGCGTGGTGCTCCAGGCGAAAGGCCTGAACTCCTCCGGCAGGGAGTCCACCCACCACTGACCCACCAGGAGTCCGGAACATTTCTCCCAGGTGATCTTGGCGGAGGATGCGTCCGAGTAAATCTGCTGGCATTCCCGCATCCTCCGCAAGTCAGCGGGATCCGTGACCGTGAGGAGCACGTGATCAGCGTAAGCTGAGAGGACCACCTCCACGCCCGGCCCTTGCAGAGCCAGTCCCGTCAACCTCTTCCGCAAGAGGCGCAGGAAAGGCTCCACGCAAATGGCGTATAACTGACTGGACATGGGGCATCCCTGACGCACCCCCCTCCCGAAGCGAAGGGGCGCCGTCAAGGACCCGTTAACTTTAATCAGACACTCCGCGGCGGTGTACAGAAGTCGGATCCGGGCGACGAAATGCATCCCGAACCCGAATGCGCGCAGAGTCCCAAAGACATACTCGTGATCCACCCTGTCGAACGCCTTCTCCTGATCCAGGGAAAGGAAGGCGACCGACAGACCAGCCCTCTGGGAGTGGTGGACCAGGTCCCGGACCAGATGGATGTTATCGTGGATGGTCCCGCCCGGGACCGTGTAGGACTGGTCGGGGTGGATCATGTGGGCCAGCACGGTGCCAAGGCGAGCAGACATGGCCCTGGCAAAGATTTTATAGTCCGTGCTGAGGAGGGAGACCGGGCGCCAGTTCTTAAGGAGGCGGAGATCGCCCTTCTTAGGCAGCAGGACAATGACTGCCCTGCGCCAAGAGAGGGGCATCTCCCCGGTCGCCAAACTTTCCCCCAGGACCCGCGCGTAGTCGCCCCCCAAGACGTCCCAGAACGCCCTGCGGAACTCGACGGTCAGCCCGTCCAGCCCCGGGGACTTTCCCCTAGAGAGCTGGCGGAGGGCGCCGGTCAGCTCCGCCAGGCTTAGCGAAGCGTCCAATTTTTTGGCGCCCTCCGGGCTGACCTTCGGCAGGACCTCTCACAAAACTCTGTGCGCATCCTCGCTGGACAGATCTGGAGAGAACAGAGCCCCGTAATAGGCGCGGGTCTCCGCGTTGATTCCCTCCGGATCCGAGACCAGTGATCCGTCGTCGGCCAGCAGCCCCAAGAGCTGCTTACGGACCTCCCGTCTTTTTTCCAGCGAGTAGAAGATGGGGGATCCGCGGTCCAGGTCCCGCAGGAGCTGGATCCACGACCTCATGTACGCGCCTCGGGACCCGACGAGCTGCAGGTCCTTCAGCGCGCACTTCTTCTCTTCGTACACCTTCCGCAGGGCCGGGTCCTCGATGACCTGACCGAGACGGGACTCCAGGTCGAGCACTTCCTTCTCCAACCGCCCGACCCGGGCCTCCCGCCTCTTGGTCGACCCCTTTGCGTACTCCTGACAGAAGAGACGGATGTGAGCCTTGCCCACGTCCCACCATAGCCTCAAGGAGGGGAAGCCCCCACGCTTCCTTCTCCAGTCGGCCCAGAACCGACGAAACGAATCCCGGAACCGCGCGTCCTCCAGCAGCAGGTTGTTAAAATGCCAGTACGCGGACCCCCCCCGCGCGCGCAGCGGAGTGAGCTCCGCCCACACCAGGTGGTGGTCCGTGCACGGCACCGGCCGCATGGAAGCCGCCGGAACGCAGGAGATGTACGCCCGGGAAATGTAGAGGCGGTCGATTCTGGACCTTCCTCCCCCAGACCTCACGCTAGTGAAGGCGCTGGAGTCGGGGTGGAGATTTTGCCAGACGTCCACCAAGTCGAAGGACCCGGCCAGGTCTCTCAACTTTTCCATCGCCGCCGGGCTTCGCGGGGGACCCGAACGGTCCCTCGCCTCAAGGGTGCAGTTAAAAGCCCCCCCGAAGTTGACGCACTCGCCCGCGTCGACGGAGCCCAAAAGAGTGGACACTTCTTTGAAGAAGCGCACTTGCTGCGCACCGGTCTGAGGGGCGTACACGTTCACTAGATGGAGCGGCACGCCCCCCAGGCGAACAGTGACTTGGAGCAAGCGGCCCGGCACGTGCTCCTTGACCCCCAAGATCTCCGGTTGAAAATGCGGGGCCAGCAATATAGCCACCCCGCCAGAATTGTTGGAGAGGTGACTCATGCTGACCCCTCCTTGCCACTCCAGGAGCCATGAGGCTTCGTCTCCCGGAACGGTGTGGGTTCCTTGCAGGAAACACACCGCATACTTCCCGTCCCGAAGGACCGAGAAGTTGTTGAATCTGCGGCGCGCCTCCCTGCTGCCATTGATGTTGAGGTTATGGTTATCTTTATGTCAGAAGCATAGTGCAACCTCTACCTACACCTAACGGGGGGAGGGAGCGCAGCCGCTGGTCAGCCGCCACTTCCTCAGCAGCCCAGTGAGAAACGTTCTGAGCCGACGCAGCTCGAGCGGGTCCACGCCCTCGTCCGTGCCCATGATTTTAATGGCGGCGCGGACGGACACGATGAGCAGCGCCAGCTCCGACCATCTGTCGAGGGCCAGCCGGGTCTTATTTTGCCGACCCTGGCACGTGGCCATAAAGTCCCGGAGTTCCCTTACGGGAATGAGGAGAGACTCGGCGAGGGGCACAAGGTCATCCAGCGCCTCGTTGACGGTGGAGTCCAAATTGTCCTCCGTGCCCATCACCGAGTCCCCATCCTCCTCCAGGGGGTCGTCACCAGCGGCCGACCCGTCCGTCGCGCAGTGCGCAGTGAACGGCTTGGCCGCACCAGCCGGCCCCACCTCTGCCCGGATCCCACCCCCAGGATCGGCGGCAGAGGATTCCTCCCTAGGCTCCTCTAGGGGCGCCGGGCCAGAAGACGGCGGCGGTTCGGAGTCCCCCCCCGCCTCAGACGCCAGAACGACCAGAGAAACCGGGGAGAGAACAATTCCCAGCTCCTCCAGTACGCCCGGCACCAGAGACGCAGCCAGGGGGCCATCCTCCTCCCCGCCACCAGCCTCCGACCCAGCGGATGGGGTGTTTTCAATTAAAACCTCCACTGGGACGAGCAGCCCCTGGGAGATGTCTGGGTCGCATTGGGCGAGCTCATTTTCCTCGAGCTCGCCCAACCCAGACCCCAGGCCGCCCGACCCGGCGAGGGGTAACGGCACCGATAAAATGTCAATTACCGCCGCGGGTTGTCCCGCGCCCACCACCACGGGCAGGGTCTCGTCCCCATCCCCGGGAGGCACGTGCCGGACAGACCCATCTGCCTCAGCCTCCCGAGGGACAGGCGACCCCTGCCAATCGCCGGTGGTAATGACAGCGGGGGGGGGGGGGTGCTGTACCCGCTGCGGCCGACGACTCCCCCTGCTTGGAGGGACCTTCCTCCTCCCGGTCCTCCTCCTCTTCCAGGGGGTCATGCCTTCTTTTTAACGCGGAGAGAGTGAGGGAGACCTCCATGTCTGCAGGGGCCTCCTCGTCCGCTCCCTTCGGCGGAGCAGGTTTGTCGGGTTCCTCGGGCCCGAGCCCGGCCGCAGGTATTGGCGTTTCCGCTACGGCGGTTGCGGCCACAGGCTCGGGCACGAGGCCCCTCCCACTCGCGTCTGCCCCGATTAATTCCGCGAGGAGCGCGGGTGTAAGGGGCGCAAGGGGCAAGGGCTGGCCATCCACGGGGGGACCCGCCCTAAGGTGTTTATTTTTTCGCCGCGCCTTCTTTCCGGCTGGACGCGCTCCCTCCCCTCTGCCGGAGGCCTTGGTGGCATCGGCCCCCGACGTCGACCGCGCATCAGACGTTCCCAACGTGCGGGCAGATCCGGGGGGAGGAGCGGCGGCGGCGCCAGCCTCAGCTGCACGAGATGTTCCGGCGGCCTTGGAGGCGGGGCAGTTTTTCCGGATGTGCCCCATCTCCTTGCAGGCGTGGCACCGCACACAGTCCGACATCCAGAAGACGCGATAGGTGGTCCCCTCGTGGTGGACGACGAACGCCCCGTCGGTGTCCTCCTCCTGCGCCAGCTGGATAAACAGCTGGCGCCGGAAGGAGAAGACGTGGCGAAGGCTGGCTTCCCGGAAGCCGAGCGGGATGGGCGTGATCCCCGACCTCACCTCCCCAAGTTGGCATAAATGGGGGAGGAGGAGCTTACCAGGAACATAGGGCGGGACGTTCGAGATGACGATCCTCTGCGCGGTGGCCTCGAGAGGATCCACCGGCAGGAAGGTCCCCCCCACGGTGAGCCCCTTGGCGACGGCCAGGGACACCGCCTGCTCCGACCCCAGGAAGAACACAGCCTTCCCGTACATTTTTGAGGCCGCGACGATGGATGAGGGGCCGACAACCCCAGCCATGGCTTTAATGCAGGCCTCAATGGTCATAGTGGGGTGAGTGTAGCTCTTCACCCCAAGCTTTTTTGTCATAAGTTTAAAAGGTGACGGGGCAGCAGAAGCAGCGGGAGCAGCTGTGGCTGTGGCTGCCACTCCCGCATAAGTCCTGGCTGGCCCTGCCACCGGCGAAGATACAGTCGCCATTATGGGGTGTTTTTATAAGGGCTACACTCACCCCAAGTCACAGGCCTGAAGGTGTTAATGGCCTCAGGTATTTTTTGGTCCTCTATTGAGCAGAGGGAGCTGTTTGAAATGAAGACACACCTCTCCCCTTATTGATTGAAATTGGGAGAGGGTCCTTCTCCCCTCTGCTCAATAGGCAATTAATAAAAAGAGATGAAATTGAGGTGCCTCAGAGAAATAGGCAGAGAGAGACAAAGAGAGAGAGAGAGGGCGGGTGGCAAGGAGGGAGGCCGCAAGGGCAGGGTTGCCACTCAGGATGGTGGGTGGGTGGGTGTTGGCAGGCGTGCACTCTCCGATGGGAATTTAAAGTCTTTGATGGTGGTGGTCTTCTGGCAGGGGGAGAAGATGTCTTCACCTGGGAAAGCTGGAGATGCCCCAGGCTCAGTCCCACACCAGGTCCTAACGATGTAATTGGACTTCACCTAGGCAGCTCCAGCTGTCCCAGGTCAGGCAATAGAAGGGGTGCTTATTAGTGGTGTGTGTGGCCTAGCTTTTAACAAGAGCCACACACACACACAGACACTCCTTGATGATCCGGCCTTGTTTCTTCTTTTCTCCCCCCACCTAAAATACAAAGTCTTTGGGAGAGTGCCCCAAATAACACCCACCTGTAGATGTTCAGAAAAGATGATGTTGTTCTTCCCTCCTTCCAAACAGTTGGTTGTTGATGGTGGTTTCTCACCCCTCTCTCCCTCTCCTGAATTGGAGGCCGATTTGGGGAAGCAGTGATAGGAAAGGCCTCTCCCCTGGTTGGTGTTGTTGCTGGCCTCCCTTCTCCTTCTCGTCCTCTGTCCTCTCTCTCCAGGCACCTCTGTTGATGTGATGATGATGGTGGAGGTGGTGGTGGTGGCCTATCATTGTCCTCCTCTTCCTGGTCAGGAGACCACCACTTTCCACTCTCCTGGTTTGGCTGCTCCTTCTCCTCCTGCTGACTGAGGCAGCTGCACAGCCAGAAATGCTGGAACAGAGGGTAACTTAAGACTGAAGTACGGAAGCCTGCTATGGCTTTATATACAGGGGTGGTCACTGCCGGTACTGCAGTATAGAATCAGTTCTTCTCTTAAAGGTACATACACAACAATCTTCCAAAATTCTATAGACTCTGGAATAGTTCCCATGGATTGGAGGGTAGCTAATGTAACCCCACTATTTAAGAAAGGTGGTAGAGAGAAAACGGGGAATTATAGACTGGTAAGCCTGACATCAGTAGTGGGGAAAATGCTAGAGTCCATTATAAGTCACGCATAAGAGATTGGCGTGCAAAGTTAAAGCACATGGGATTGGGGTAAGGTACTGACTTGGATAGAGAACTGGTTGGCAGACAGGAAGCAAAGAGTTGGAATAAACTGGTCTTTTTCTGAGTGGCAGGCAGTGACTAGTGGTGTACTGCAGGGATCGGTGCTAGGACCCCAGCTATTCACAATATATATTAATGATCTAGATGAGGGAACTAGATGTAATATCTCCAAGTCTGCAGACAACACAAAGCTGGGTGGGCGTGTGTACTGTGAGGAGGAGGCAGAGAAACTCCAGTATGATTTGGACAGGTTGGGTGATTGGGCAGATGCATGGCAGATGCAGTATAATATGGATAAATGCGAGGTTATCCACTTTGGTGGCAAAAACAGGAAGACAGATTATTATCTGAACGGCAATAAATTGGGAAAAGGGGAAGTGCAACGAGATCTGGGTGTCCTTGTGCACCAGTCGCTGAAGGTAAGCGTGCAGGTGCAGCAGGCGGTTAAGAAGGCCTCGCTATTGGCCTTCATAGCGAGAGGATTCGAGTACAGGAGCAAGGATGTCTTGCTGCAGTTGTACAGGGCCTTGGTGAGACCACACCTTGAGTATTGTGTGCAGTTTTGGTCGCCTTATCTGAGGAAGGATGTTCTTGCCATGGAGGGAGTGCAGCGAAGATTCACCAGATTGATACCTGGGATGGCAGGAATGACGTATGAAGAGAAATTGTGTCGATTAGGCTTATATTTGCTAGAGTTTAGAAGAATGAGAGGGGATCTCATTGAAACTTATAAAATTCTAACAGGGCTAGACAGACTAGATGCAGGAAGGATGTTCCCGATGGCGGGGGAGTCCAGAACCAGGGGACACAGTCTAAGGATAAGGGGTAAGCCATTTAGGACTGAGATGAGGAGGAACTTCTTCACCCAGAGAGTGGTGAACCTGTGGAATTCTGTACCACAGAAGGCAGTTGAGGCCAACTTATTAAATATATTCAAGAAGGAATAAGGGATATGGGGAGAAAGCAGGGACAGGGTGATCAGCCATGATCTCATTAAATGGTGGAACAGGCTCAAGGGGCCGAATGGCCTACTCCTGCTCCTATCTTCTATGTTTCTATGTTTCTATGCCCACAATAAAAGGGGACATTTGAAAACTATAGGGGGCACACTGGCTGTCAACTCTGGATAGGCCTTGAAAAAGTGACTGTGCACATAATGTTCACCAGTTCTGCCTATCTCCCTGAGGGTAAGGGGAATTCCCAAAGGAATGATTCGGTATGCACAGGGTTACCTATTTCAGGAAAACTATCTTCAATGCTAGGGAAGCAAAAATTCTAAACAAAAAAAGACAATAAAATAAAGATCCAGTCCAAATAAACTATGAACCAACAAAAGCAGAAAAAGACTCAAAAAATAGCTCTCGTAAATACAGAAAAAAGCCCATGAAAAGTAATGAATTCCTGAGTAGAATTTTGGGATTACATGAGTGGTTAGCCAGATGCCAGCTTTTAGATGTTTTGAATTTATAGCTAGCTGGAATTTTTGAGGGTGAGCCAGGGAGCAACAAGAGTAATGAACTGCAACTCAGAAGCAGGTGGACCAGCTGCCAATATAGAAAATGATAGAAACTGGATACTGCAGTGGATTAAATACCACCCTTTCTGGGACAAATTTCGCCTCTGTCTGCTGACTGTAAGGGTCTTATGTGAAATGAGTTTGGGTCATCTCAATTCAGTCCATAGTGCGCATGGGCCAAATGCTCAAAACCATTCCTGATCTGATATTAATTGACAATTTCAGTTAGAGAAAATGGAAAAATATCTCACAGGTGCAGTAGGTGATGCTCTTCTAAGGTTGGGAATCAGCTATGTTGCTGGGGCAGAGTAGAGGAATCTTTACTTTGCATGTGGCTGTACTAAACTCGGACTGGGAGTGCTGGATGCCTGAATAGAAACGGTTCCATTCCCCAGAACTAACATCCCTCACCTTGATAAGCATAAAAACATTAAAAAAGAAAATGATCTGACCATCCATTGTGGTTGCCGGAATAGTAAGGACTACAGGGAAAGTAGTTATAAGCAAATGTGAAAAAACAAATATCAAAAAAAGGAACAAGGAGAAATAACAAAACAGAAAAGAAAAAGCCAAATAGTTATATACTAATGCCAGGAGCTTACAAAACAACTTTGTGGAATTGGCACTGTGTGTTGAAAGAAAGGTGCAACGGAATAAAAATAATGGGGACTTGACAACCTGGGAGATTGTCATTTTTCAGTTTAGTTTTTGCGTTTTTTGAAATTACATATTTTCCAGTTTTCTCTATTTTCTTCCCTCCTCAAGGTGCTGAATCCTGCTGGGATATAATTCCATGGCTGGCAGGAGCTCTCTGGAACTTGCCCAAGTGATATATTTTCCATGCCCACAATATTTGAGTGGGATCAGTTTGCACCAACTGTGTACGGCTGACCACATTTAATCTTCCAAGATCAGCTCTAATTTCATTTACATGGCCAGCTCCCCTCCGGGTGGGTGGGCACAGCATTTTTCTAGCATATTAGCAGCACTTAATATAACCAGCATTTAACAGAATATGACCATTCAAAATGGTGTGAAAAAGTTTTCGCTGGCTGTCAATAGGATGTTTTGGATCGATATTTGCTCAACCGCTGTGTAGGGGCCAAAATGTTTCTGACTGGCCAAAAATCATGCAGGGCAGAAAAAGCGCATGACAACAACCAGTGTTTATGGTACTGGACTAACAGCCCAGAGGTTATAGGGGCAAATCCCACCATAGGAAGATGGGAAGTTAAATTTAATAAATTTGGCAATTTGTGGATCAGAAAAAATGAACACAAAGCTGTCATTTTGTTGTAAAGACCCAACTGTTTCACTAATATCCTTCAGGGAAGGTAACTTGCCTCCCCTACTCAGTCTGAACTACATGTGACTCTATTCCCTTGGGACAACTAAAGATGGGAAATAAATGTTGCCTTGCCAGTATTTCCCACTTCCCAAGAACTAAGAAAAAAGGTGAGTCACCAGTCTGCGGGAGGGAGCTACAGGTTAGTTGGGCGAAAGATTAAAACCAGGAATTTTGACTTTGTTGCTCACACCCACACTGGCAGATCCACAATCCAATGGCAGTTGAACCCTACAAACATTTCCAATTGCCACTGTGGAGCCCACATTTATCCCAGAATGGCATCTACGCCTGCTCTCTATAGGTACTACTGGGTCTTTCAGAGACGTATCGGGGTAGCCCTGGAACATCCCAAGACTGCTGTCAGAATGTGGGGAGGGGTGGACAGAAGAAGTGTCTGAATCCGCTCAGTTGGAATTTGCTATTGATTGTTCAATGGGGCAGACACCCAGTGTATCCAGGCTACACCACAACTTCCAGTGATCTTCCACTCAAATTCCACCCCAAGAAGAAACAGAATTTCCAGACTGCAGCCTATGGGCAAGTGGTGGAGTGATGCAGCATCTGAATCACATGTTTGATGAATGGTGATGTGGAGGTGCTGTTGCACTTTATGGAAGAACAGTTGCCTTGTTTGGCATTCCAAGGCATCCTCCCCAAGGGCCAGTAGCGCATTATGTCTGACAAGAAGTAGCAGCCAGTGTTAATACTGTGTATGGTACCTGCAGGACTTAGGAACAAATGCAGGGCAGAACTTAAGAAAATTGCCAAGGTAGAGCTACCCAACAGTATCATATTATCAGTTAGATGGCTTATGTATGCATGTGTCAATGTGCTATCCATTTACTACCGTCCTATGCCAACTCCTCAGAAAACATACATCTCTTACAATTTTTACCATACATTTGTTTACTCTAGCAGGGTACACAACAAAGCTGCAACTTACAACTGAAATACTTGGCACACTGCTAACTTATAAAGTCCTTGACATTAGAAAACTACTAGGCACTTGGTCTAAGCGTTAAACAAAGCTATAATCTACTGTTTTACAACATGGAGGTCTAGTTGTGTCCTTCACTAGTTCCTGTTAAGAATGTCCTGCGCAAGCTGGGCCCATGCCCGAGTATTTATACTCTCCCTGGAGCCACCCACAGGCCGCTCAGTATTATTTCATAAGTCTTTCTTTCATGAAGGACTGATTCATGTCAGTCCTCATACAGCAAATCATGGAAACACAATCCAGCTGCATGAAGCATCCTTAATTACGGAACCATAAGGTGTTGACAGGGTTGGTAGAAATGTCAGCTGCAGCTTAGTGGTAGTGCTCATTTCTCGGATCCAAACAATCATGGATTCACACCACACTCCAGACTTGGGCACATAATCTAGGCTGAGACTTTAGTGCAGTACTGAGGGAGCTGTATTGTTGGAGTTGCTTTTAGGATGAAACATTAAGCTGATGCACAGTCTACCTAAAAGATCCCATAGCACTATTCAAAGAAGAACAGGTGAGCTCTCCATTTTCCCCTCACTAAATCCACTAATAATAGATTATTTGGTCATTAATCTTATTTCTGTTTGTAGGACCTTGTTGTGTCCAAATTGGCTGCTGTGTTTGCCTATGAAAAAACAGTGACTACACTTTACAAGTACTTTGCTGTGAAGCAATTTGGGGCATCCTGAGAATGTGAAAGGTGCTCTATGTATATCAGTTTCTTCTTTCTTTCTTTGGTGCATGTCTATCGCTGTATGCACTCTTCAACTTCCACATCTCAAGCCTACACTATTGGGATAACATAATAGAAGGGACAGGCCAGAATTGGACGATTGCTCAGAAATTACAAGCCCTTGATTTCCTTTCAGGATGCCACCATGGACACCCTTGCCTATAAGAGCATTGAGGCAGTAGGGGAATGTGAAGCTAAAAGTATCCCCAAGCACTGGGCTCGTACCATCTGCTCTTGTTTTCTCTTGTTCCTGTTCTCACTCGCACACAGGGTTACACACAACTCTCAAGCATCACTCACATTGGCCTAGAAATTCAGTAGCGTTCGCCAGCCGTTAACGCCTTAAGAGGGGTAGATTTCCAGCGCTAGGCACTTAGCGCCCGGGCGCAGTCCGAACTGCGCCTACGCCCAACTTCAGTTGACATTTAGCGCCGGCGCAAAGTGTTTGCGCCCGCTCAGCTGCGCGCGCAGCTTATGACGTCATTTCGTCGTGCAACGCTGTTTGTGCGCCCCAAACCGGAAATTCAGTGGCGCCCGCCCAATGTGGGCGTGGCGCTGTTAAGAACTGTGAACTGGAACGCAGCAGAGGCCCTGCGGGCCTCGGGGAGCGCTAATTAAAGGGCACTTAGACTGAACTATAAAGGCCAGCCATTTTGCTGCCATGACTTTAGTGCTTTGGATTTCTGGACAGAGACCAAGGAACAGACCTTACTGATTTGGGACAACATAGGAGAGGTATTTTTGGCTTCTGGCCAGAGCTTGGAAATTAGACTCATTGCAAGTTTATTATGGGGGCTGCATGGGGTTCCAACCCTCAGTTCCAGCATTATGTGCGAAGGGCTCGCAGACGCTGTGTGAGAGGGCCAGCCATGCCTAGACACAGAGGGGCCATCAGGCGTCGGCAACGTAGGCCTTACCCACTCAGGGAATACCGGCAGCAGGTGTCCTATCTCACCATGACTGCCGCGCATTGTGTTAAGAGGCTGCGCTTCAGAAGGGAGGTGGTTGCAGAGATCTGCCAGCTGCTTCACAGAGAACTGTGTCCACAGCTGATGTGCAGGACGTCTCTGTCGGTGGAAGTGAAGGTCACGGTGGCTCTGAACTTTTATGCAAGCGGCTCCTTCCAAGCCGCTGCTGGGGACATAGCGAACATCTCCCAGTTCGCCGTGCATCGCTGCATCCGGCAGGTCACCGATGCCCTTTTCGCAAGGAGACACCAATTCATCTCCTTCCCCATGACCCTAGAGAGGCAGGAGCAGCGTGCAGTCGGATTTGCCAGGATCGCCGACTTCCCCATGGTGCAGGGCGCCATTGATTGCACGCATGTGGCTATGCGGGCACCTATCGACAATGCCGAGGATTACCGCAACCGGAAGGGCTACCATTCCCTCAATGTACAGCTGGTGTGTGACCACAGGCAGCGCATCCTAGCTGTCAATGCCCGCTTTCCAGGAAGCAGCCACGATGCATTTATCCTGTGCCAGACTACTGTGGCTGACATGTTCCAGGCACAGCCTCCACCAAGGGGATGGCTTATTGGGGACAAGGGCTACCCTTTGTGTACATGGCTCATGACCCCGATCCGCGCGCCCAGGACCCCTGCGGAGGAGGCATACAACGAAAGCCATCAAGCCACAAGGAACATCATAGAGCAAACGATTGGCATCCTCAAGCAACGGTTCCGCTGCCTGGATCGTTCCAGCGGATCTCTACAGTATTCGCCGGATAGAGTCTCCCAGTTCGTCGTCGTTTGCTGCATGCTGCACAACCTGGCTATCCGCAGGACTCAGGCACTGCCACCTCGCGTTGGACCACCACCTCAGGAGGACGAGCAGGAGGACCATGAGGAGGAGGAGGAGGAGGAGGAGTACCAGCCCAGGAGGGAGCCACAAGGTCCAAGGGCCGTCCGCCGGCGGCTTATTGAACGACACTTCTAGGCCCCCTGTCAGGGAATGGCTTGTGGCAATGAACGCACCTGAATGCAGCCGCTCCGCAAGCCCTCAGCCGGTTAACGCAACAACCACTTGAAACATGACACCTGGACAAGCTGAATAAATAAAAAGCTTTATTTAACAAACTCAGGGCCCTTCCCACATGAAACAGAAAAACAGACAAGACCCCCAAAAAACAGTCAAAAACATATCTCACTCCCACAACCTGGGGAGGAATAACAAAAATTGTCCTTCCAATTGGCCTTCATCCTCGGCCTTACCAAAATAAGCCCCCACCCTCCAGAACACAAACACCCCCATATAAAAAAACATTTGCCTTCATCCTCGGCCTTACCAAAATAAGCCCCCCCCCTCCAGAACACAAACACCCCCATATAAAAAAACATTTGCCTTCATCTTCGGCCTTACCAAAATAAGCCCCCCCCATCCAGAACACAAACACCCCCATATAAAAAAAACAGTTGGCAACACACTCTACTTGGTGTGCCGAGAGGGCGAGTCCTTGTGCAGGCTTCTCCGGCCCCTGCCCGACCTGTTGCTCCGCCTCAACCTGGGCCCTGTGGGTGTTGCAAGGCTGGGGGAAGGCTCCTGAGGGGCACAATGCGTGACGGCAGATGCCCTTGGGGGTCGGCCTAGACGAGGTCCGGCCCTGGAGGGGCCGGCTGCTGACTGCTGCAGCTGTGGCTGGCCAGCATCAGTCTCTCCAGCAGCTTGTCGCACCTTGGCTGGGGGAGTGGCAGCGGCAGCTGCAGCAATGGGGGCAAGCTGGCTGATGCCAGGCGCTCGCTGGTCGCCAGAGACACTGGCACTCGGCCGGCCTGGCACTGCAGCAAGCGCAGCAATCTGGTGAAGGCCAGACCGCTGTGCTGCAGCAGGGCGGCGGGTGCCCTGGCGATGCTTCCGTGACACAGCGAGTGTGGCAGAAGTGAGTGCGCGAACTGCCCTGGTCTGTGCCCGCATCAGATCAGCCAGTGTCTGGACGGCACCACTCATGAACTCGCGACTCGCGTCCTGTGCTGCCGCGAGTTGGTCGACACCCCTGGCCTGTGCTGCCGCGAGTTGCTCGACACCCCTGGCCTGTGAGTCCCCGAAATTGGCCACACTATGAGCCAGGGACTCAGTGGCCTGAGGCAACTGTCCCACAACCCCCATGAACTCGTTGTGGCGCCGCTCCGAGGCCGCGGACATTTCATCAAGGAGGCGCACCTCCTGGGCGAGGACCGTCTCCGGACTGGAGGGCGGACTCTCCCTCTGGGGAGAAGGCCGCCGAGCTGCCCGACCCTTCCCGCGTGCCTGGACGCCACTGGGCCCAGCAACTGCCCTCCCCTGCAACACTTCCCCCCTCTGGGGAGAAGGCAGCCGTGCTGCCCGACCCTTCCCGCGTGCCTGGACGCCACTGGGCCCAGGAGCTACACCCCCCTGCAACACTTCCCCCTGGCTCTCCTCCAGGCAAGACGTGTCCCCTCCATTGCCATCCCCTGGCGCGGATGAGGGTTCCCCTGATGTGCCGCTTTCCTCTTGGTCCTCGTCGTCCTCCTCTTCCGAGGGACTGGCACTCTCAGCTTCAGGGACCTCCTCCTCACCAGCTGAAAGCAGGAAGGCACAAGAGTAGATTTAGAGTGAGGACAGGGCGTCAGCGAGGGAGGCATGAGTAGTGCCATTATGCGCATTGGTGGGACAGTGGCAAAGGATGTAGATCTGAAGCGCAAGGGGAAGCAGAGAGGTCCAAACGGTCATGTCCTTACCATTGGGTCCCAGCACAGGGTCGGCATCTCCAATAGCAACGGGGCCAGTCACCCGGCCACGCACGAGTCGAGCCACGCTCTCCTCCAGCTGACTGAGCTGCTGGAACTGGGGACGGCCTCCCCCGGTGACAGTCTGGCTCTTCAAATTCCACGCCAGCTTGGCCTGCAAGAGAAAGGACGGCCTCTAAGTACAGTGTGGTGCCCTGTTGTTGTGTGCACTGCCTCCAATGGTCGAATAGCTTGGCCAGTGTGTTAAGTGCAGAGAGTGCTATTGATGATCATGCCAGTGCCATAGCTGCGGGAGGAGGGCTGGCCATTAGGCCTTTGAGGTCCCTTTGCCCATAATGTGAGGTGCACATGCAAGGATGAGGAGGACACTGGAAAGGGTACTCACCCTGACCAACCGACTGAGGTCGTTGAACTTCTTGCGGCATTGGTCAGCAGTCCTGGGGACATTGCTGTTGGCTGACACCCTCAGGGCGATTTCCCTCCAGGCTCTCCTGTACTGCCTCCTGGGAGCCTTCTTGCCACTGTCCGGGCACAAGATCTCTCTGTTCTTTTCCAACCCCCTAAGCAGCACCCTCAAAGCATGCTCTGAGAAGCGCTGCGCTCGTTCACGGGCCTTCTGCATGGTTTCAGGCGCTATTTGGGTCCACCAGCAGTGTTGAGGCCTAGCTGCAGGGCTCCACTATCCGGGCGTGGCTGCAGACAAAGTCGACCCTTCCCCCTTTAAGAGCTGGCCGGCGTCAGGGTGTCTGCTGTCAATCAAAACATGACCGCACCTGCGCTGCGCCCGGCCTCGGCGTTATCAGTCCGCACCGCCGGCTTAGCGCCTAAAGATAGGAGTGCAACGCCAGTTTCAGCGCTCGCCCAAACTCCTTGGCCAAAGCTACTGAATTTCGGCGAAGTGGCCTCCACTTTCCGGCGGGTGCTAACTTTAGCGCCCGCCCGACTTTACCGCCCCAAAAGTGGCTATACTGAATTTCTAGGCCATTATGTTAACATGCACGGTCTGTTTGAAGTGTCTGTTGAAGCCATCGTTATAACATTTGTTCCTTTTCTTTCCTTGTAGGCCTGGAAGAGCAGCGATCCAGAACACAATAGCACCCTGTGTCTCTGTCACAGCAACTGTGTGTCTGTCTCCGCAAGTGCCAGCGCATGGCAGAAAATGCAGTTGATAAGCTTTCCTTGCAGTATTGTGGGAGTCACTGTGCACAGATAAGGAGAAGCAAGTTTTGCTGGCAGAGGAGGAGCAGGAACCTTTAATCTAGATGGCCACATGGATGGCCACAAGGACACCCCCAAAGCCTCCTTGAAAAAGTGTAACATCCCCACCGACACCTGGGAATCCCTGGCCCAAGACCGCACGAAGTGGAGGAAACATAGAAACATAGAAGACAAGAGCAGGAGTAGGCCATTCAGCACCTCAAGCCTGCTCTGTCATTCAATGAGATCATGGCTGATCATCCAAATTCAGTACCCTGTCCCTGCCTTCTCCCCATATCCCTTGATCTGTTTAGCCTTAAGAAATATATCCAACTCCTTCTTGAATATATTTAATGAATTGGCCTCCACTGCCTTCTGTGGTAGAGAATTCCACAGGTTCACCACTCTCTAGGAGAAGAAATTCCTCCTCATCGCTGTCCTAAATGGCTTACCCCTTATCCTTAGACAGTGACCCCTGATTCTGGACTCCCCGACCATCAGGAACATCCTTCCTGCATCTAGTCTGTCTAGTCCTGTTAGAATTTTGTAAGTTTCAATGAGATCCACACTCATTCTTCTAAACTCCAGCGAGTATTGTTAGATCCGTGATTCTGAGAGTTTGATGTTTTCAAATAACTACACGGATGCTGTAACTTAACAATCAACAGGTGTTTACTGGAGTAGGGTAGTCTCAAGACTGGGGTACAGAGGCATGCTCAAGGCTTATATACAGGTGTGGTCACAGCCGGTACTACAGTATACAGGAGCTGTAAAAGTAGTTCTCTCTTAAAGGTACATACACTACAAGTATAAGCCCAATCGACCCAATCTCTCCTCATACGTCATTCCTGCCATCCCAGGTATCAGTCTGGTGAATCGTTGTTGCACTCCCTCCATGGCAAGAACATCCTTCCTCAGATAAGGCGACCAAAACTGCACACAATACTCAAGGTGTGGTCTCACCAAGGCCCTGTACAACTGCAGCAAGACATCCTTTTTCCTGTACTCAAACCCTCTCGCTACGAAGGCCAACATACCATTTGCCTTCTTAATCACCTGCTGCACCTGCATGCTTACCTTCAGCGACTGGTGCACAAGGACACCCAGGTCTCGTTACACTTCCCCTTCTCCCAATCTATTGCCGTTCAGATAATAATCTGCCTTCCTGTTTTTGCCACCAAAGTGGATAATCTCGCATTTATCCACATTATACTGCATCTGCCATGCTTCTGCTCAATCACCCAACCTGTCCAAATCATCCTGGAGTTTCTCGGCATCCTCCTCACAGCACACACGCCCAACCTGCTTTGTGTCATCTGCAAACTTGGAGATATTGGCCTAGAAATTCGGTGGGCTGCGCCACCAGTTAGCGCTCAAAGAGGGCACTTAGTGGGCTTAGTGCCGCTGGCCATGCCTCCCACGAAATTTAGCGGGGCGGTAATGGCGGCGTTAGCCTGTAGCGCTTCGCCGCCACAATGGCGTCATCAGTGTGCGCAGCGCCCAGCTACCACCCCGATCGCGATATTTGGTCGCTTCCCCCACTGTAACGCCGGTCGCAATTTGTGACCGGTTCAGGGAGGCCTACCTGCGGCGGTAGTGGCACTAATTAAAGGGGAGGTGTGGGGTGGCCATTTTTTTTGCTGGTGCCGGGCTCTTTTGCCGGCACTCGCGATCAGCGATCACGCTGGTGCAGGCCCCTCCCCTTTAAGAAGGGGAGGAAGGCCTGCAGTACAGCAGCGCGCCTGCAGCATGTTGCGCTGCGATATTCAGTTGGAGCGCCCCAAGAGGGATGCGGGGTGCCTCCAGCAGCGCCCCGCTTCCGTTTGGGGCACTGAAACTGAATATTGGGTTGGCGCAATGGACACTAGCATTTTCCCCACTAGCAATGTTAGGCTTACCGGTCTACCACCTTTTATGAATAGTGGGGTAACATTAGTTACCCTCCAATCCATGGGATCTGTTCAAGAATCTATAGAATTTTGGAAGATGACCAGCAATGCATCTACTATTTCTGGGGCCACTTCCTTAAGTACCCTAGGATGTAGATTATCAGGCCCTGGGGATTTATCGGCCTTCAATCCCGTCAATTTCCCTAACACCATTTCCCTACAAATACTGATTTCTTTCAGTTCCTCCCTCTCATTAGACCCTATGTTCTCTGACATCTCTGGGAGGTTATTTGTGTCCTCCTTTGTGAAGACAGAACCAAAGTATGTATTTAATTGGTCTGCCATTTCCTTGTTCCCCATTATAAATTCCCTTGATTCTGACTGCAAGGGACCTATGCTTGACTTTACCAATCTTTTTCTCTTCACATATCTATAAAGGGTTTTACAGTCAGCTTTTATGTTCCCTGCAAGCTTACTTTCATACTCTATTTTCCCCTCTTAATTAATCGCTTTGTCCTCCTTTGCTGAATCCTAAACTGCTCCCAATCCTCAGGTTTACTGCTTTTTCTGGCCAATTTAGTTGTCCTCTCCTTGGATCTTATGCTATCCCTAATTTCCTTTGTTAGCCACGGTTGAGTCACCTTTTTTGTTTTATTTTTATGCCAAACAGGGATGAACAAATTCTGTAGTTCATCCATGCGATCTTTGAATGTTTGCCATTGCCTATCCAGTGTCAACCCTTTGAGTAACATTCCCCAATCAATCCTACCCAACTCACGCCTCATACCATCGTAGTTTCCTTTATTTAAATTCAGGACCCGAGTCTCTGAGTCAACTACTTCACGCTCCATCTTAACGAAGAATTCTATCATATTATGATCGCTCCGACCCAAGAGGCCTCACACAACAAGATTGCTAATTAATCCTTTCTCATTACATAATACCCAGTCTAAGATGGCCTGATCTCTAGTTGGCTTATTCGACATATTGGTCCAGGAAACCATCCCGTAAACACTCCAGGAATTCCTCCTCCACAGTTTTGTTACTAATTTGGTTAGCCCAATCTATATGTAGATTAAAGTTTGATGTGCTATCAACAATACCAAAGACTACGAAATGGACTTATATGAAGTAGGCTTTTATTGACTAAGAACTAGAGCATGCCTCTGCTAGTGAATCCATCCTAAGAGCTCTTGGGGGAAGGGTGGTGAGTCACCTTTATACCCGGGCTTAGGGGTCGAGCCAGGGGCTGAGACATGCCTGGACTTGTACAGGGTTAACAGTGGTTTACCACACAGGCATGTACAGGTTAACAGTAGTTTACCACAAAGTTACCCATGATAACTGCTGTGCCCTTATTGCACGCGTCTCTAATTTCCCATTTAATGCCATCCCCAACCTCCGCATTACTATTTGGAGGTCTGTTTAACACTCCCACTAATGTTTTCTGCCCCTTGGTATTTCTCAGTTCTACCCATACAGATTCCACATCATCAGAGCTAATATCCTTCCTTTCAATTGTGTGAATCCCCTCTTTAACCAGCAATGCTACCCCACCTCCTTTTCCTTTTTGCCTATCTTTCCAGAATATTGAATACCCCTGGATGTTGAGTTCCCAGTCTTGGTCACCCTGGAGCCATGTTTCCGTAATCCCAATCATATCATATCCATTTACCTCTATTTGCGCAGCTAATTCATCCACCTTATTACGAATGCTCCTCGCATTAAGACACAAGGCCTTCAGGTTTTTTTTTTAACACTCTCACACCTTTTAGAATTATTATTTACTGTGGCCATGTTTGATTTAAACCCTTGATTTCTCTGACTGCCACCTTTGTTTTTCTCCTTCCTGTCTTTTGCTTCTATCCTTGTTTCCCTTTCCTCTGTCTCCCTGCACAGGTTCCCAACCCCCTGCCATTTTAGTTTAAACCCTCCCCCAGAGCACTAGCAAACACTCCCCCTAGGACATCGGTCCCGGTCCTGCCCAGGTGCAAGCCGTCCGGTTTGTACTGGTCCCACCTCCCCCAGAACCGGTTCCAATGTCCCAGGAATTTGAATCCCTCCCCCTTGCACCATTCCTCTAGCCATGTATTCATCTGAAATATCCTTCTATTTCTACTCTGACTAGCGCGTGGCACTGGTAGCAATCCTGAGATTACTATCTTTGAGGTCCTATTTTTTAATTTACCTCCTAACTCCCTATATTCAGCTTTTAGGACCTCATCCCATTTTTTACCTATATCGTTGGTACCTATATGCACCACGACAACTGGCTGTTCACCCTCCCCTTCCAAAATGTTCTGCAGCCGTTCTGAGACATCCTTGACCCTTGCACCAGGGAGACAACCTACCATCCTGGAGTCATGTTTGCGGCCGCTGAAATGCCTATCTATTCCCCTTACAATAGGATCCCCTATTACTATAGCTCTCCCACTCTTCGTCCTCCCGTCCTGTGCAGCAGAACCACCCACGGTGCCAGGAAGTTGGCTGCTGCTGCTTTCCCCTGATAAGCCATCCTCCCCAACAATATCCAAAGCGGTATACCTCTTTGAGTGGGGGATGGTCACAGGGGACCCCTGCATTACCTGCCTGCGCCTACTACTCTGCCTGGTGGTCACCCATTCTCTTCCTGCCTGTGCAGCCTTTACCTGCGGTGTGACCAACTCCCTAAACGTGTTATCCATGACGTCCTCAGCATCGTGAATGCTCCAGTATGTATCCACTCGCTGCTCCAGCGCCGCAATGCAGTCTGCCAGTAGCTGCAGCTGGATACACTTCCCGCACACATGGTCGTCAGGGACACAGGAAGTGTCCCTGATTTCCGACATAGTGCAGGAGGAGCATACCATGGCACAGAGCTCTCCTGCCATGACTTACCCTTTAATTAATTCAAATTAAATTAAATCAAATCAATCCTGCAGTGTCCGAGTATCAATAATAAACGGACTGCAGGAGAACAATAATAACAGGTATTTACTGAACAGAGGGTAACTTAAGACTGAAGTACAGAAGCCTGCAATGGCTTTATATACAGGGGTGGTCACTGCCGGTACTGCAGTATAGAACCAGTTCTTCTCTTAAAGGTACATACACAACAATTCCTCCCCTTTTAGATAAACAGTACATAACATTCATTTAACAACTAAATAATAATGAATTACAATTACAATTTTCTCTGTACTATATACATCAACTGAAATAATCATTTATAAGTTCAGTCTTTGAGGAGGCTTCCTGATCCTGACTGGATAGCGCCTTTCTTGAGTATCCTGCTCTTGCGGCGGAGTTGATTCTGGCTCATTGTCATTGGTTGCTTCGTCAGCTTCCAATACCACTGCTTCTGAGGTAGACGCAATCTGTACTTCGGGTTGATTACCAGGTGCACCTGCTCGTGGTATGGGTTTGGCTTGTTCCTGTGACTCTAGAATCTGGTCAGCATGGCGTCTCACGATGCTCTCTCCAATGTCCACTGTGTACATTTGTGGTCCCTGCTGTGTGCATATCGTTCCTGGCTGCCATTTTTCTGTTCGGTAGTCGTGGGCCAAGACTGGTTGCCCTATCTTGAAGCTCCTGGTTGGCTTCTCATTGATGTGCTGGAATTGCTTATCCTCAACATCTCGTCTTATGTTTGGTTTGAGCAAATCCAGGCGACATCTTAGCCTTCGGTTGAAGAACATTATGGCTGGAGCTTGGTTGGTGACTGCATGTGTCGCATTCCGGTAAGCAAACAAGAAATTATCCACCTTGTGTTGTAGTGGTATGTCGTCGTTATACATCGCCTTTATTGCCTTTTTAAAGGTCTGAACAAACCTCTCAGCCAATCCATTTGTGGCTGGATGATATGGGGCAGATGTGTAATGTTTCACCCCATTATTCCTCAGAAACCTCAGGAAATCCTCGGACACAAACTGTGGCCCATTTTCGGAGCAAATCTGTTCTGGCAAGCCATTCCTGGCGAAGATGGTCCGTAGGACTGCAATAGTTTTCTCCGCAGTGGTGGAGGACATTTTGATGACCTCTGGCCATCTCAAATGGGCGTCCACAGCAATTAGGAACATTGAGTCCATAAATGGACCAGCAAAATCAATGTGTACCCGTTGCCATGGAGATGAGGGCCACTCTCATGGATGTAGCGGGGCCTGTGGTGGAGCGTTTTGGGCCTTCTGGCATCCTGTGCATCTCTTGGTCATATCCTCGATTTCTTTATCGATTCCCGGCCACCACACAAAAGCCCTGGCTAGGCTCTTCATTTTTACCCCTCCCAGATGACCCTCATGAAGCTCATTGAGCACTCTATCTCTCAACTAGGGTGGAGTTACCACTCGGGATCCACACATCAAGGTCCCCCGGCACACTGACAGCTGTTCTCTCCTTGTCGAGAATGCTGGCAACAGTGAGTCGACATGTGCTGGCCATCCCTTCACCGTCAAATCATAGACCCGAGAGAGTGTCGAGTCATTTCAGGTTTCCTTCTCTATACTTGAGTTTGTAACAGATAGACATTCGACTATGGTCACATGGAACATCTCAACAGGGTCCACTGCAGGTGCTTCCTCTACTGTAGGCAACGGTAGGCGCGACAGCCCACCAGCATTTCCACGCTGTTTCGTACCCTTGTACTCTATGTCGTACTGATGTGCCCCAAGAAAAAGTGACCATCTTTGCAGCCGTTACGCCGTCATCACCGGAACGCCCTTCTTTGGGTTAAAAATGGAGACCAGTGGCAGATGATCAGTCAGTAGGGTGAATTTCTGCCCGTGCAGATAGTGATTGAACTTCTTCACCCCCCACACCAGGCTGAGGGCCTCCCTGTCAATCTGGGCGTAGTTACGCTCGGCTGAGGTTAACGAGCGTGACGCAAAGGCTATTGGCCTCTCTGAACCGTCAAGGAATTTGTGTGACAGCACCGCTCCGATGCCGTAGGGAGACGCATCACATGCTAACTGAATCGGTAGTGTTGGACTGTAGTGGGCCAATACTTCTTTTGAAGTGATTAGGCATTTACATTTCTGAAAGGCACGCTTACACTCCTCACTCCATTTCCATGTTACTCCAGTTTGCAGCAGGACGTTCAGTGGGTGCAGAATTGTAGATAAATTCGGCAAGAACTTATGGTAGTAGTTCACCAACCCGAGGAATGACCTCAGTTGCGACACATTTTCCAGTGCTGGAGCCCTGACTACAGCCTCAATCTTGTCCGACGACTTATGCAACCCTTCATCATCAATCATGTGGCCACAATACGAGATTTGTCTCCTGAAGAACTCGTATTTGGGGCGGTTGGCTCGTAGCCCATATTCCTGTAATCTAGTGAGCACCTGCTCCAGGTTGGCAAGGTGTTCACTGTCATTTTTGCCCGTAACCAGGATGTCGTCCAAATAACACTGGGTCCCCGGGATCCCTTGCAGGACTTGTTCCATCGCCCTCTGCCAAATAGCCGGGGCTGATGCTACCCTGAATACCAGTCGATTGTACTGGTAAAGGCCTTTGTGAGTGTTTATCGTGAGGTATTTCCTAGATGCTTCTTCCACATCCATTTGTAAATACGCTTGGGCCAGATCATTCTTTGTAAAGCATTTCCCTCCAGATAGTGAGGCGAAAATATCTTCTATCCGTGGAAGTGGATATTGTACTGAGTGCAGGACTGGGTTCACAGTTACCTTGAAGTCCCCACAGATGTGAACCTTCTTCGGTTCCCCAGGCGTGCTGCTCAATGATTTCTTCATTACAGGAACGATGGGTGTTGCCCACTCGCTCCAGTCCACCTTGGACAGCACACCCGAACGCTCCAGACTCTCCAGCTCTGCTTCAACGGCTGGGCGGATCGCGTAAGGTACCGGTCTGGCCTTAAAAAATTTTGGGTTTGCGTTATCTTCGATTTTTATCGTTGCCGTTACTCCTTTTAGAGTCCCAAGTCCTTGTTGGAACACCTCTTTCGCGTCAGTTAGAATTTTTGACAGTCGTCCAGGTGTGACGTCGTCATCCTTTTTGTCAGTCACAGTTAGCGCCTGAATGGAATGCCAATCCAATTGTATTTTTCGGATCCATTCACGTCCCAATAATGGTGGTCCTCCATCTTGTAGTATATATAGATACAGTTTCTGTGTTTCCTTGCCGTTGTATTCAACTGGCACCCTTATTTTTCCTCTGGGGTAGACTTTTTGCCCCGTGTATGTCTTCAATACAATGGACGTGTCCTTCAAGGGTATGTGTGAGAATAGCCGCTCATAGTCTTGTCGATGCATGACAGTTAGGGCTGATCCTGTGTCCAATTCCATCTTTACTGGGGACCATGCTATCATGAGGGTGACTCAAATGGTTCGGTGATCCTCCTTTGCGATCACGCTTTATAACATTAGACAACTTAGTCTCCTGCTCCCGGAGTCCTTATCACTCTCCTGATCTTCCGAACTACTGTCTGTCAGTTTCTTTACTTTCTTGTACTTTTTCTTCGTAGTTCGTGTAGTGTTGGTTTTCTTTCCCGACCTGCAGACTCTTGCTATGTGTCCCATTTTCCCACATTGCCTGCATACTTTGTCCTTAAACCAGCAGTCCTTCTGATCATGGGTTGTTCTGCCACAGCGATAGCACTTTTCTGCTCCATACGTTATTTCGTTAGCGCTGTATTCTTGTGGTTTCTGTTGTACTTCCGCAGCTCCCCGTGCTGCTGCTTCGTAGGATACTGCCACGCTGAAAGCCTGTTCTAGCATCAGGTCCTTTTCCGAAAGTAGTCGTTTCTGGGTTCCTTCACTCTGGAGCCCGCAGACAAACTTATCCCGTAAGGTGTCTGCCAGTCCTGCTCTGAACTGGCAGTGCTTCAATAACTTGCGTAGTTCCGTAAGATAGTCAGCATTGCTCTCATCTTTGTGCTGGTTTCTTTTATGGAACTTGAATCTTTCTGCTATCAGCAGCGGTGTAGGGTTTAGGTGTTCCTGTAAGATATTAACAATCTCTTCAAAACTTTTCTCCATTGGTTTAGCTGGGGTAATTAAATTCCGCAATAGGCCGTACGTTCTCGCGCCCATCAAATTTAATAATACTGACGCCTTCTTTCCATCGGCCACGTCATTTGCCTTGCAGTACACTTCAATTCTTTCCACATACGTGGTCCAGTCTTCTACCTCGTTGCCGAGAGCAGTGATACGACCACTATTCGGCATCTTGGGTGATTTAAAATGGCGCCTCCCGCGCTTTTTCTTCTTCCCCAACGGATTAAAATGGCGCCTCCCGCGCTTTTCCTTCTTCCCCAATGGAATAAAATGGCGCCTCCCGCGCTTTTCCTTCTTCCCCTCGCTGCCACACTGCTCCTAGCATTCTACAGGGTAATGGTGGCGACCCGCGGCTTCGGCGCGTCTCACTTTTCCTTCCCCTCGTTTTATTTTCGCTACGCCGCCCAGTTCTTGAGCACCAACCGCGCCCTGTGCGCTCCACCCTCTCTCTCTCTCTTTTCCTACCGACGACACTGCACGGCCCCTTTGCAGAGCCGCTCGATCAAGCTCGAGCCCGCCGCAGTCCGGAAGGGTCAGCGCACTACCCGCTACCAGCATGATTTGCTGGAACACCTTGACTGGGGAGCCAAGCCCAGCTCTCCACAGCCTCTCCTGCAACTCTCCGAACTCCGATGGACCCTTGGGCGGTTGCCCGCGGTCGACGCCCGTTGCTCTGACTTCGACCGCCAAGAAACTTCTTCTCAGGGAAAGATCCCCGTGAGGTGATGCAGTACTGCAGGTGAGTTCGAACCTGTTCGTCGCCAGTGTAGTGTCCGAGTATCAATAATACACGGACTGCAGGAGAACAATAATAACAGGTATTTACTGAACAGAGGGTAACTTAAGACTGAAGTACAGAAGCCTGCTATGGCTTTATATACAGGGGTGGTCACTGCCAGTACTGCAGTATAGAATCAGTTCTTCTCTTAAAGGTACAGACACAACAAATCCCACCAATTACACTACAATTAAATGATATACTGAAGGGCCCTTGTTTACCAGCAGTCCCCGCTACACCACAGACACCCTATAAACTATAAACCACAACATTTAAGTTTGGAAAAAAGGAGAAAGAGAGAAATACTCACTAATCAATCACTTACCTGCTTTCTGGTGACATCACACTTCGATTACTTTTTACTTCTCTCTCGGAGCTCGGAGATTGGTAAACCTACCTGTTCCGCCACCTCGCTTTAAATCACCGCTGCCTCCTCGCCTCTCCTCAGTGGTCCCCCACCACCGCTGCTGTGGGGCTTACCTGCTCCACTGCCTCGCTCTTTATATCACTGCCGCCACTCCTCACAGGTCCGCCGCTGCTGTCGGGCCTACCTGCTTTGCCGCCTCGCTCTTTATATCACCGCCGTCGTCTCGCTGCTCCTCACAGGTCTGCTGCAGCTCCTCACAGGTCCGCCGCCGCTGGGGGCCTACCTGCTCCGCCACCTCGCTCTTTATATCACTGCCGCCGCTCCTCACAGGTCCGCCGCTACTGTGGAGCCTACCTGCTCCGCTGCCTCGCTCTTTATATCACTGCCGCCGCTCCTCACAGGTCCGCCACCACTTCTCACAGGTCCGCTGCCGCCGCTGTGGGGCCTACCTGCTCTGCCGCCTCGCTCTTTATATCACCGCCGCCACTCCTCACAGGTCCGCCGCCGCCGCCGCTGTGGCTGTGGAGAAGCATCGGGGAAGGCGCTGAACACCTCACCTCGAGTCTCTTCGCCGGGAACAAGCGGAAACCAAATGCAGGCAACGCAAGGAGCGCACGTCAACCCAAGCACCCCACCCACCATCTGCCCCACCTGTGACAGAGACTGTAGATCCCGCATTGGAGTCATCAGTCACCTGAGAACTCATTTTTAATGTGGAAGCAAGTCATCCTCGGTTCCGAGGGACTGCCTAAGAAGAAGAGTTTTTGGAAATGGAGCAGTGAAAGAAAGAAATTGTATTCAAATAGCACCTTTGATGTCCCACAGTGCTTCACAGCCAATGATTTACTTTGAAGTGTAGTTACTGTTGTTATGTAGGCAAACACAGCAATGAGATAGGTGACCATACAAGCTGTTTTTTCAGTGATGTTAGTTGAGGGCTCTTATTCAAATAGTGCCATGGGATCTTATACATCCACCTGAGCAGGCAGATGGGGCATTAGTTTAATATATTCTCCAAAAGATAGCACTTCCAACAGTGCAGCATTCCCTCAGTACTGCACTGAAATATCAGCCTAGATTATGTGCTCATCTCTGGAGTGGGGCTTGAACCCATGACCTTCTGACTCAGAGATGAGAGTGCATCGCTAAGCCAAGGATGACACTTAGACAGTGTGGTAAAATTGGGCAACTTTGTCATATTGCTGCTGCTATTAAGTATAGAAGGGTATGGCAGTGCTGACCATGCTGATCAATGTATCAGTAACTTATTTGACGCATTTGTGGGCAGCACTTTTGGCTGACATTATAAATAATCCCTATGTTAGTCTGAAAAGAAGTGGAGGCAGAAATGTTAAGGGTGTTGTAACCTTGACTGCCTCTGGCAGTGCCATCCCTATATTGAAAGTTGGTTGCAAGTATATTTAAAACAGATAGCACAACTCTAAAACTGTCTCCCTGTTGAAAGGAGCATATGGAGGTAGATGTTCTCAGTCATCAGCAGGCAGTCATCGGCAGGCAGGTGCCATGGGGTGTACGGATAGCAAAGTAGTTATGTTACTAGACTAGTAAGCCAGAGGCTGGGACTAATAATCCAATAGATGTCATAGTTCAAATCCCACCACGGCAGCTGGGAAATTTAAATGCTGTTAATTAAATAAATCTGGAATTTTAAAAAGAAAGCTAGTCTCAGTAATAGTGACCATGAAACTAGTGGATTGTTGTAAAAACCTATCTGGTTCACTAATGTTCTTTAGGAAGGAAATCTGCCTTATATGTGACTCCAGACCCACAGCAATGTGGTTGACACTTAACTGCCCTCTGAAATGGCCTAGCTCAGTTGTAACAAATCGCTATGACAAAGTCAGCACTGTGGGAGTACCTTCACCACAAGGACTGCAGTGATTCAAGAAGGTGGCTCACCACCATCTTCTCAAGGGCAATTAGGGATGGATAATAAATGCTGGCCTTGCCAGCGATGCCCACATCCTGTGAATAAATACATTTAAAAAATATTGTTAGTGGCATAATGGGGGGTACACTCAGTCTGGTTCTGATGCCAGCTAATCTCTTAGTATGTCCTTTTTCATCTTATATCACTTCAACCATGAAATAATGTATTTGGGTCAAACAAACTTCCATTAGTTTTGGATTACCAAACCGGATGAGTCTTTGTAACTTGTAATTAGTATCATTCTCTCAGCTGCAGTGAAAAGGTGAAAAGAGTCTCTTTCTATGTTGCCTCTTCTTTCTTGGTCTTCCTGTTCAGTTGAACTCTTCTAAATGTTCCAACTGCAATTGGCTTCTGGTGATTTTGTAGACAATATTCAGCTGCTTTGCTTCCTTTCTTCTGAAGGAAAAAATGCAACATAAAAAAAGCACTAAAAAAAATTGAAAAAAATGCAAAAACAAACTTCCCAAAAGGTAGTCTTCTGCCATTTACGTGTCAGTCTTGGCTCAGTGATAGCACTCTTGCCTCTGAGTAAGAAGATTGTGCACTTGATCCCAACTATTGAGACTTGAGCACATAATCTAAGCTGGCACTTCGATGCAGTACTGAGGAAGTGCTGCACTATTGGTGGTGCCAATTTTCAGATGAGGCATTGAACTGAGGCCACTTCTGCCCTATCAGGGGAATGTGAAAGATTCAATGGCATTATTCAAAGACGATCAGAGGAGATCCCTCAGTATCCTGGTTCAACAGTTATGCCTCAACCAACTAGATTAACTGGTCATTTATCTCATTATGGGACCTTGCTATGGGAGGCACTGAGGATATGAAAGGCACTGTATAAATGTAGGTTCTTTCTTTTAGGGCTCTTAGCATGACACTTACCTTTACATCCACTCCAGATGGGTGAACAGGCACATTGCACAATCCTGTGATTAATGGATGGGAAATCAGGTGAGGGACATTTAAATATGTTGACATATGACAATTAAGGTGGGCTGTCAACCATGAGGGATTATGGAGTGTCCTCCTCAAATTCGGCTGCCCTCAAAAGTTTGTCACCATCCTCCGCCTGCTTCACGATGACATGCAAGCTGTGATCCTGAACAACGGTTCCACCACAGACCCAATTCACGTACAGACTGGGGTCAAGCAAAGGTGTGTCATCGCACCAACGCTCTTCTTGATCTTCCTGGCTGCAATGCTCCATCTCACCCTCAGTAAGCTCCCCGCTGGAGTGGAGCTAACTTACAGAACAAACGGGAAATTGTTCAACCTCCGTCGCCTCCAGTCTAGCTCCAAGGTTGTCCCATCCTCTGTCGTCAAATTACAATATGCAGACAACGCTTGCGTCTGCGCACACTCGGAGGTGAACTCCAAACCATCGTCAACACTTTCACCGAAGCGTACGAGAGCATGGGCCTTACACTAAGCATCCGTAAAACGAAGGTCCTCTACCAACCTGCCCCCGCCACACAGTACTGCCCCCCGATTATCAAAATCCATGACAAGGCCTTGAACAAAGTGGACCACTTTCCATACCTCGGGAGTCTACTGTCAACAAGGACAGACATCGATGACGAAGTCCAACACCGTCTTCAGTGCCAGTGCAGCCTTCAGTCGCCTGAAGAAGAGAGTATTTGAAAACCAGGACCTCAAAACCGGCACCAATCTCATGGTCTACAGAGCAGTAGTGATATCCGCCCTCCTGTATGCCTTGCCTTGTACAGCAAGCACCTCAAAGCACTGGAGAGGTACCACCAATGCTGCCTCCGCAGGATCCTGCAAATCCATTGGCAGGATAGACGCACCAACGTCAGTGTTCTCGCTCAGGCCAACATCTCCAGCATCGAGGCTTTGACCACGCTCGATCAGCTCCGATGATGGGCCACATTGTCCGCATACCCGATACGAGACTCCCAAAACAAGCACTCTACTCGGAGCTCCGACACGGCAAGAGAGCCCCAGGTGGGCAGAGGAAACGCTTCAAGGACACCCTCAAAGCCTCCTTGAAAAAGTGCACCATCCCCACCGACACCTGGGAATCCCTGGCCCAAGACCGCACAAAGTGGAGGAGAAGCATCCGGGAAGACGCTGAACACCTCAAGTCTCTTCGCCGGGAGCAAGCAGAAGCCAAGTGCAAGCAGAGCAAGGAGCGCACATCAACCCAAGCTCCCCACCCACCCACCCCTTCAACCACCGTCTGCCCCACCTGTGACAGAGACTGTAGGTCTTGCATTGGACTCATCAGTCACCTGAGGACTGATTTTTAATGTGGAAGCAAGTCATCCTTGGTTCCGACGGACTGCCTAAGGGAGAAGGTGGGCCTAAAAGGCCAACTAGAAGATTGTGTACAACATGAATCAAGTTGATCTGGCAAAATTGAATCCCTGTCAACTATACCAGTTCTTACACCCTATCGCAGACCTTCCCTTTATTTATTTCCTCCCCTCCCCCCTTTCCCTGCCTCTGTACTTGCTTAAAACCTGCTACATCACTAACCTTTTCCAGTTCTGATGAAGAGTTATTAAATAATTGATTAATCAATATGTCTTTATGCAGGTCGGGTGGGTAAAGCAGTCTAAATCAGAGAGAAGTTTTCTACGAACAGCATAGGAACAGCTAGAGAGTGTGGGGCTGAATTTGTTTTTTGCTGCAGTGGTGGTGGATGTTTGATGGAGCAGGACTTCTACCCAACCCTTGTTTGCAACCAAAATGCCATCCCATTTCCCAGGATCAGGATGATATTGAGGGAGGGTACTGGGCTACTTACACCACTAGTGTCCAGCTCAGGTAGAGGGGGAGGGAAACTGCTGTGGCGCCTTGCTGCAGTGCTGTGTGGCCAGTGGTGCTGGCTGAAGAAAATTAAAGTTAAAAATAATTCCAGTAAAAAAAATCCTGCCCTGTGATTGATTGCTTTAGTCAAGGGCCATTTAAATTTAATCCACCCGTTGTAGTTCATCCCAACTTGGATGTCAGGATGTAAATGATATTCCTTACACCTAGCACTGTTAGGGCACAAACGATGAATTATACATCCAGTCATCCAGTCATTTGCATCTTATTATAATACACCCGCCTATATTTAGGCAAACATGTTATCAATTCCAGCAGAAAATCCCAGTGTTATCAGTGGCAGGAGCTGGTAGGGCAACTCCCTTCAAACCCAGGTTATGCTGCATCATGAAGCACAATGCTTGCTCTCCCAGCTGCTCGCATGATGGTTTCATTTTAAGGTAATCCACCATGGAACCAATGTTTGACCCACAAAGAAAATAACCAGGGTGGCTCCTGGGCGAACAAAGCTACACTCTATGGACCTCACACATGACAGTTCTGTACTAGCCAAGGATACCAACTGAATAGAGATATAATGAGATGAATATATCCACCAAAGTAATCATAGAGCCCACAATTGGTATGTTGCAGTAGTGTTGTGGGTACCTGGACAGATCTGCGAATGTTTTGGAATACAGCCAAGATAAGGTATCAGAGATTGTGGCAATTTTCTGCATGCTCCACAACTTCGTCCTGCAGAGAAGCATCATCATGGAGGTCCTAGTGGGGGGAGCCACTCAGCTGTAGTAAGGGAACAACCAAGAGGAAGAGGAGCCTGAAGAGGCTGTGAAAGAGCCTGCTGCAAGAGCCGGTCAGCTAGCTGTTAAACAGGAGACCTTAACCTAACTTGGAAATGTGTCACCTGCATTTACCATCCTATCTACATCTTTCCCATGCCCTTCACAAACATACAGTGCTTTAAACTTACCACTCAATTCCCAAATCTCCCATCCCCGATATATGCTCAAACATGATATTAAACTTCAGCAAGAATATACTCTGAACAATTTTCAACTTCAATAAAGCTAACTTTTTAATAACCCCAAATATGATGTGTTTTTGTGCCTACAATTTGCTTGTAGAGTACTTCCCCATGGTGACAATCATGTGAATAATCATATATTTTGGCCACCAGTTCAAATCCAGCACTAAAAAATTGCACCTGAATTATCCTCCCAAAAAAGCACCAGTCCCTTTTCAGACCACCAGAAATCCCATTCACCTCATGTAAATGAGCCAAGGAGGTGTGGTTAAACACTCTGACTTAGACTTTTATAACCATCAATGCCTCAGAAGGCTGCTTCCTTCCAGAGGTTAATAGGGAAATATGTCAATTGCTGGCTGAAAACCTGCAGCCCACTTTCCCCAGGAGAACAGTATTTTCTGTACTTGCCAAGGTCACCACTGCCTTCAATTTCTTTGCATTTGGATCCTTCCATACAACATCTGGTAACTGTTGTGTATGTACCTTTAAGAGAAGAACTGATTCTATACTGCAGTACCGGCAGTGACCACCCCTGTATATAAAGCCATAGCAGGCTTCTGTACTTCAGTCTTAAGTTACCCTCTGTTCAGTAAATACCTGTTATTATTGTTCTCCTGCAGTCCGTGTATTATTTATACTCGGACACTACATTGGCGACGAACAGGTTCGAACTCACCTGCAGTACTGCATCGCCTCACGGGGATCTTTCCCTGAGAAGAAGCTTCTTGGAGGTCGAAGTCAGAACAACAGGCGTCGACCGCGGGCAACCGCCCAAGGATCCATCGGAGTTCGGAGAGTTGCAGGAGAGGCTGTGGAGAGCTGGGCTTGGCTCCACAGTCAAGGTGTTCCAGCAAATCGTGCTGGTAGCAGGTAGTGCGCTGACCCTTCCGGACTGCGGCGGGCTCGAGCTCGATCGAGCGGCTCTGCAAAGGGGCCGTGCAGCATCGTCGGGAGGAAAAGAGAGAGAGAGAGGGTGGAGCACACAGGGCACGGTCGGTGCTCAAGAACCGGGCAGCATAGCAAAAATAAAACAAGGGGAAGGAAAAGTGAGACGCGCCGAAGCCGTGGGTCGCTGCCATTACCCTGCAGAACGCTAGGAGCTGCATGGCAGCAAGGGGAAGAAGGAAACGTGCGGGAGGCGCCATTTTATTCCATTGGGGAAGAAGGAAAAGCGCGGGAGGCGCCATTTTAAATCACCCAAGATGCCGAAAAGTGGCAGTATCACTGCTTTCGACAACGAGGTAGAAGACTGGACCACGAATGTGGAAAGAATTGAAGTGTATTGCGAGGCAAATGAGGTGGCCGATGGAAAGAAGGCGTCGGTGTTATTAAATTTGATGGGCGCGAGATATTACGGCCTATTGCGGAATTTAATTACCCCAGCTAAACCAATGGAGAAAAGTTTTGAAGAGATTGTTAATATCTTACAGGAACACCTAAACCCTACACCGCTGCTGATAGCAGAAAGATTCAAGTTCCATAAAAGAAACCAGCACAAAGATGAGAGCAATGCTGACTATCTTACGGAACTACGCAAGTTATCGAAGCACTGCCAGTTTGGAGCAGGACTGGCAGACACCTTACGGGATAAGTTTGTCTGCGGGCTCCAGAGTGAAGGAACCCAGAAACGACTACTTTCGGAAAAGGACCTGACGCTAGAACAGGCTTTCAGCGTGGCAGTATCCTACGAAGCAGCAGCACGGGGAGCTGCGGAAATACAACAGAAACCACAAGAATACAGCGCTAATGAAATGGCATATGGAGCAGAAAAGTGCTATCGCTGCGGCAGAACAACCCATGATCAGAAGGACTGCTGGTTTAAGGACAAAGTATGCAGGCAATGTGGGAAAATGGGACACATAGCAAGAGTCTGCAGGTCGGGAAAGAAAACCAACACTACAAGAACTACTAAGGAAAAGTACAAGAAAGTAAAGAAATTGACAGACATTAGTTCGGAAGATCAGGAGAGTGATAAGGACTCCGGGAGCAGGAGACTAAGTTGTCTAAAGTTACACAATGTGATCGCAAAGGAGGATCACCGAACCATTTGGGTCACCCTCATGATAGCAGGGTCCCCAGTAAAGATGGAATTGGACACAGGATCAGCCCTAACTGTCATGAATCGACGAGACTATGAGCGGCTATTCTCACACATACCCTTGAAGGACACGTCCATTGTATTGAAGACATACACGGGGCAAAAAGTCTACCCCATAGGAAAAATAAGGGTGCCAGTTGAATACAACGGCAAGGAAACACAGAAACTGTACCTATATATACTACCAGATGGAGGACCACCATTATTGGGACGTGAATGGATCCGAAAAATACAATTGGATTGGCATTCCATTCAGGCGCTAACTGTGACTGATAAAAAGGATGATGACGTCACACCTGGACGACTGTCAAAAATTCTAACTGACGCGAAAGAGGTGTTCCAACAAGGACTTGGGACTCTAAAAGGAGTAACGGCAACGATAAAAATCGAAGATAACGCAAACCCAAAATGTTTTAAGGCCAGACCGGTACCTTACGCGATCCGCCCAGCTGTTGAAGCAGAGCTGGAGAGTCTGGAGCGTTCGGGTGTGCTGTCCAAGTGGACTGGAGCGAGTGGGCCACACCCATCGTTCCTGTAATGAAGAAATCATTGAGCAGCACGCCTGGGGAACCGAAGAAGGTTCGCATCTGTGGGGACTTCAAGGTAACTGTGAACCCAGTCCTGCACACAGTACAATATCCACTTCCACGGATAGAAGATATTTTCGCCTCACTATCTGGAGGGAAACGCTTTACAAAGATTGATCTGGCCCAAGCGTATCTACAAATGGATGTGGAAGAAGCATCTAGGAAATACCTCACGATAAACACTCACAAAGGCCTTTACCAGTACAATCGACTGGTATTCAGGGTAGCATCAGCCCCGGCTATTTGGCAGAGGGCGATGGAACAAGTCCTGCAAGGTATCCCGGGGACCCAGTGTTATTTGGACGACATCCTGGTTACGGGCGAAAATGACAGTGAACACCTTGCCAACCTGGAGCAGGTGCTCATGAGATTACAGGAATATGGGCTACGAGCCAACCGCCCCAAATGCGAGTTCTTCAGGAGACAAATCTCGTATTGTGGCCACATGATTGATGAAGAGGGGTTACATAAGTCCCCAGACAAGATTGAGGCTGTAGTCAGGGCTCCAGCACTGGAAAATGTGTCGCAACTGAGGTCGTTCCTCGGGTTGGTGAACTACTACCATAAGTTCTTGCCGAATTTATCTAGAATTCTGCACCCACTGAACGCCCTACTGCAAACTGGAGTAACATGGAAATGGAATGATGAGTGTAAGCGTGCCTTTCAGAAATGTAAATGCCTAATCACTTCAAAGAAGTATTGGCCCACTACAATCCAACACTACCGATTCGGTTAGCATGTGATGCGTCTCCCTACGGCATTGGAGTGGTGCTGTCACACAAATTCCGTGACGGTTCAGAGAGGCCAATAGCCTTTGCGTTGCGCTCGTTAACCTCAGCCGAGCGTAACTACGCCCAGATTGACAGGGAGGCCCTCAGCCTGGTGTGTGGGGTGAAGAAGTTCAATCACTATCTGCACGGGCAGAAATTCACCCTACTGACTGATCATCAGCCCCTGGTCTCAATTTATAACCCAAAGAAGGGCGTTCCGGTGATGACAGCGCAACGGCTGCGAAGATGGTCACTTTTTCTCGGGGCACATCAGTACGACATAGAGTACAAGGGTACGAAACAGCATGGAAACGCTGATGGGCTGTTGCACCTACCGTTGCCTACGGTAGAGGAAGCACCTGCAGTGGACCCTGTTGAGATATTCCATGCGACTATAGTCGAATGTCTACCTGTTACAAACTCAAGTATAGAGAAGGAAACCCAAAATGACCCGACACTCTCTCGGGTCTATGATTTGACGGTGAAGGGATGGCCAGCACATGGCGACTCACTGTTGCCAGCATTCTCGCCAAGGAGAGAACAGCTGTCAGTGTGCCGGGGGACCTTGATATGTGGATCCCGAGTGGTAATTCCACCCAAGTTGAGAGATAGAGTGCTCAATGAGCTTCATGAGGGTCATCTGGGAGGGGTAAAAATGAAGGGCCTAGCCAGGGCGTTTGTGTGGTGGCCGGGAATCAATAAAGAAATTGAGGATATGACCAAAAGGTGCACAGGATGCCAGAAGGTCCAAAACGCTCCACCACAGGCCCTGCTACATCCATGGGAGTGGCCCTCATCTCCATGGCAACGGGTACACATTGATTTTGCTGGTCCATTTATGGACTCAATGTTCCTAATCGCTGTGGATGCCCATTTGAAATGGCCAGAGGTCATCAAAATGTCCTCCACCACCACGGAGAAAACTATTGCAGTCCTACGGACCATCTTCACCAGGAATGGCTTGCCAGAACAGATTTGCTCCGACAATGGGCCACAGTTTGTGTCCGAGGATTTCCGGAGGTTTCTGAGGAATAATGGGGTGAAACATTACACTTCTGCCCCATATCATCCAGCCACAAATGGATTGGCTGAGTGGTTTGTTCAGAGCTTTAAAAAGGCAATAAAGGCAATGCATAATGACGACATACCACTACAACACAAGGTGGATAATTTTTTGTTTGCTTACCGGAATGCGACACATGCAGTCACCAACCAAGCTCCAGCCATAATGTTCTTCAACCGAAGGCTAAGATGTCGCCTGGATTTGCTCAAACCAAACATAAGACGAGATGTTGAGGATAAGCAATTCCAGCACTTAAATGGGAAGCCAACCAGGAGCTTCAAGATAGGGCAACCAGTCTTGGCCCGCGACTACCGAACAGAAAAATGGCAGCCAGGAACGATATGCACACAGCAGGGACCACTAATGTACACAGTGGACGTTGGAGAGTGCATCGTGAGACGTCATGCTGACCAGATTCTAGAGTCACAGGAACAAGCCAAACCCATACCATGAGCAGGTGCACCTGGTAATCAACCCGAAGTACAGATGTCGTCTACCTCAGAAGCAGTGGTATTGGAAGCTGACGAACCAACCAATGACAATGAGCCAGAATCAACTCCGCCGCAAGAACAGGATACTCGAGAAAGGCGCTATCCAGTCAGGATCAGGAAGCCTCCTCAAAGACTGAACTTATAAATGATTATTTCAGTTGATGTATATAGTACAAAGAAAATTGTAATTGTAATTAGTTATTATTTAGTTGTTAAATGAGTGTTATGTACTGCTTAATCTAAAAGGGGAGGAATTGTTGTGTATGTACCATTAAGAAAAGAACTGATTCTATACTGCAGTACCGGCAGTGACCACCCCTGTATATAAAGCCATAGCAGGCTTCTGTACTTCAGTCTTAAGTTACCCTCTGTTGTACCTCATTCACAGCATTGCTGGCTGTGCAGCTGCAAGCAGAAGGAGAAGGAGCAGCCAGACTAGGAGAGTGGACTAAAGTGGTGGTCCCCTGACCAGGAAGAGGAGGAGAACGCTGGACCACCACCACCACCAACTCCACCATCATTACATCAACTGAGGTGCCTGGAGAGAGAGGACAGGGGAGGAGAAGGAGAAAGGAGGCCTACAATAACATCAACCAGGGGAGAGGCCTTTCCTATCACTGCCTCCCCAAATTGGCCTCCACTTCAGGAGAGGGAGAGAGGGGAGAGAAACCACCATCAATCAACACCAACTGTTTGGAAAGAGGGAGGAGTATCATCTTCAAAATATCTACAGGTGGGTGTTATTTGGGGCACTCTCCCAAAGACTTTGTATTTTAGGTGGGGGGAGAAAAGAAGAAACAAGGCCGGAACATCAAGAGGTGGCTGTGTGTGTGTGTGTGGATCTTGCCAAAACTAGGCCACACACACCAATAATAAGCATCCCTTCTATTGCCTGACCTGGGCCAGCTGGAGCTGCCTAGGTTAAGTGGTTAATTCCATTAATTACATCGTTAAGGCCTGGTGCAGGACTGAGCCTGGGCATCTCCAGCTTTCCCAGGTGAAGACATCTTCTCCCCCTGCCAGAAGACCACCACCATCAAAGACTTTTAAATCCCATCGGAGAGTGCACCCCTGCCAACACCCACCCACCATCCTGAGTGGCAACACTGTCCTTGCCACCTCCCTCCTTCTCACCCCCCCTCTCTCTCTCTCTCTTTGTCTTTCTCTGCCTTTCTCTCTGAGGCACCTCATTTCATCTTTAATTATTAATTGCCTATTGAGCAGAGGGGAGAAGGCACCTCTCCCAATTTCAACCAATAAGGGGAGAGGTGTGTCTTCATTTTAAGCAGCTCCCTCTGCTCAATAGAGGACCAAAAAAAATACCTGAGGCCATTAACACCTTCAGGCCTGTGACTTGGGGTGAGTGTAGCCCTTATAAAAACACCCCATAATGGCGACTGCATCTTCGCCGGTGGCGGGGCCAGCTAGGACTTATGCGGAAGTGACAGCCACAGCCACAGCTGCTCCCGCTGCTTCTGCTGCCCCGTCACCCTTTAAACTTATAACAAAAAAGCTTGGGGGTGAAGAGCTACTCACCCCACTATGACCATTGAGGCCTGCGTTAAAGCCATGGCTGGGGTTGTCGGCCCCTCAGCCATCGTCGCGGCCTCAAAAATGTATGGGAAGGCTGTGTTCTTCCTGGGGTCAGAGCGGGCGGTGTCCCTGGCTGTCACCAAGGGGCTCACCGTGGGCGGGACCTTCCTGCCGGTGGACCCCCTCGAGGCCACCACGCAGAGGGTGGTTATTTCGAACGTCCCGCCCTATGTTCCTGGTGAGCTCCTCCTTCCCCATCTACGTCAACTTGGGGAGGTGGGGTCGGGGATCACACCCATCCCGCTCGGCTTCTGGGAGGCCAGCCTTCGCCACGTCTTCTCCTTCCGGCGCCAGCTGTTCATCCAGCTGGCGCGGGAGGAGGACACTGACGGGGCATTCGTCGTCCACCACGAGGGGACTGCATATCGCGTCTTCTGGACGTCGGACGGTGTGCTGTGCCACGCCTGCAAGGAGGTGGGGCACATCCGGAAAAACTGCCCCGCCTCCAAGGCCGCCGGATCATCTCGTGCGGCCGAGGCTGGCGCCGCCGACGCTCCTCCCCCCGGATCTGCCCGCGCGTCGGGAACGTCTGATGCGCGGTCGACGTCGGGGGCCGATGCCACCAAGGCCTCCGGCGGTGGGGAGGGAGCGTGTCCGGCCGGAAAGAAGGCGCGGCGGAAAAATAAACACCTTAGGGTGGGTCCCCCCGTGGATGGCCAGCCCTTGCCCCTCGAGCCCCTTACACCCGTGCTCCTCGCGGAGTTAATCGGGGCAGACGCGAGCGGGAGGGGCCTCGTGCCCGAGCCTGTGGCCGCAACCGCCGTAGCGGAAACGCCATTACCTACGGCCGGGCTCGGGCCCGAGGAGCCCAACAAACCTGCTCCGCCGGAGGGAGCTGAGGAGGAGGCCTCTGCAGTCATGGAGGTCTCCCTCGCTCCCTCTGTGCTAAAAAGAAGGCGCGACCCCGCCGCGGGTACTGCGTCCCCCCCCCACTGTCGTCATCACCAGCGATCGGCAGGGGTCGCCTGTCCCTCGGGAGGCTGAGGCAGATGTGTCTGTCCGACGCGTGCCTCCCGGGGATGGGGACGAGACCCTGCCCGTGGGGAGGGTCGCGGAACAACCCGCGGCGGTAATTGAAATTGACCTTCTATCGGTGCCGTTACCCCTCGCCGGGTCGGGCGGCCTGGGGTCTGGGTCGGGCGAGCTCAAGGATAATGAGCTCGCCCAATGCGACCCGGACATCTCCCAGGGGATGCTCGTCCTGGTAGAGCTTTTAATTCAAAACCCCCCATCCGCTGGGTCGGAGGTTGGTGGCGGGGAGGAGGATGGCCCCCTGGCTGCGTCTCTGGTGCCGGTCGTACTGGAGGAGCTGGGAATTGTTCTCTCCCCGGTTTCTCCAGTCGTACCGGCGTCTGAGGCGGAGGGGAGCTCTGAACCGCCGCCGTCTTCTGGCCCAGCACCCCTAGAGGAGCCCAGGGAGAAATCCTCTGCCACCGATCCTGGGGGTGGGATCCGGGTGGAGGCGGGGCTGGCTGGCGCGGCCGAGCCGTTCGCTTCGCACTGCACGGCGGACGGGTCGGCCACTGGTGACGACCCCCTGGAGGAGGATGGGGACTCGGTGATGGGCACGGAGGACGATTCGGACTCCAGCGCCGACGAGGCAATGGATGACCTCGTGCCCCTTGCCGAGTCTCCCCTCATTCCCGTAAGGGAGCTCCGGGATTTTATGGCCATGTGCCTGGGTTGGTGCAATAAGGTCCGGCTGGCCCTCGACAGGTGGTCGGAGCTGGCGCTGCTCATCGTATCCGTCCGCGCCGCCGTTAAGATCATGGGCGCGGACAAGGGTGTGAACCCGCTCGAGCTGCGTCGGCTCACAACGTTTCTCACTGGGCTGCTGAGGAAGTGGCGGCTGACCAGCGGCTGCGCTTCCTCCCCCCGTTAGGTGTAGGTAGAGGTTGCACTATGCTTCTGACATGAAGATAACCATAGCCAGCCTCAACATCAACGGCAGCAGGGAGGCGCGCCGCAGATTCAATAACTTCTCGGTCCTTCGGGACGGGAAGTATGCGGTGTGCTTCCCGCAAGAAACCCACACCGTTCTGGGAGATGAAGCCAAGTGGCTCCTGGAGTGGCAAGGAGGGGTCAGCATGAGTCACCTCGCCAACAATTCCAGCGGGGTGGCTATCTTGCTGGCCCCGCATTTTCAGCCGGAGATCTTGGGGGTCAAGGAGCATGTGCCGGGCCGCTTGCTCCAGGTCACTGTTTGCCTGGGGGGCGTGCAGCTCCATCTAGTGAACGTGTACGCCCTTCAGACCAGTGCGCAGCAAGTGCGCTTCTTCGAAGAAGTGTCCGCTTTTTTGGGCTCCATCGACGTGGGCGAGTGCGTCATCCTCGGGGGGGATTTTAACTGCACCCTTGAGGCGAGGGACCGTTCGGGTCCCCCGCGAAGCCCAGCGGCGATGGAGAAGTTTAGGGACCTGGTTGGGTCCTTCGACTTTGTGGACGTCTGGCGAAATCTCCACCCCGACTCCAGCGCCTTCACTAACGTGAGGTCTGGGGGAGGAAGGTCCAGAATCGACCGCCTTTACATTTCCCGGGCGTACGTCTCCTGCGTTCCGGCGGCTTCCATGCGGCCGGTGCCGTGCACGGACCACCACCTGGTATGGGCAGAGCTCGCTCCGCTGCGTGCGCGGGGGGGTCCGCGCACTGGCATTTTAACAACCTGCTGCTGGAAGACGCACGGTTCCGGGATTCGTTTTGTCGATTCTGGGCCGACTGGAGAAGGAAGCAGGGGGGCTTCCCCTCCTTGAGGCTATGGTGGGATGTGGGCAAGGCTCACATCCATCTCTTCTGTCAGGAGTACGCGAAGGGGTCGACCAAGAGGCGGGAGGCCCGGGTCGGGTGGTTGGAGAAGGAGGTGCTCGACCTGGAGTCCCGTCTCGGTCAGGTCGTCGAGGACCCGGCCCTGCGGAAGGTGTACGAAGAGAAGAAGGGCGCGCTGAAGGACCTGCAGCTCGTCGGGTCCCGAGGCGCGTACGTGAGGTCGCGGATCCAGCTCCTGCGGGACCTGGACCACAGCTCCCCCTTCTTCTACTCGCTGGAAAAAAGACGGGGGGTCCGTAAGCAGCTCTTGGGGCTGCTGGCCGACGACGGATCTCTGGTCTCGGATCCGGAGGGAATCAGCGCGGAGACCCGCGCCTACTACGGGGCTCTTTTCTCTCCGGATCCGTCCAGCGAGGATGCACGCAGAGTTTTGTGGGAGGACCTGCCGAAGGTCAGCCCGGAGGGCGCCGAAAAACTGGACGCTCCGCTAAGCCTGGCGGAGCTGACCAGCGCCCTCCGCCAGCTCTCTAGGGGAAAGTCCCCGGGGTTGGACGGGCTGACCGTGGAGTTCCACAGGACGTTCTGGGACGTCTTGGGGGGCGACTACGCGTGGGTCCTGGGGGAATGTTTGGCGACCGGGGAGATGCCCCTCTCTTGGCGCAGGGCGGTCATTGTCCTGCTGCCTAAGAAGGGCGATCTCTGCCTCCTTAAGAACTGGCGCCCGGTCTCCCTCCTCAGCACGGACTATAAAATCTTTGCCAGGGCCATGTCTGCTCGCCTTGGCACCGTGCTGGCCCACATGATCCACCCTGACCAGTCCTACACGGTCCCGGGCCGGACCATCCATGATAACATTCATCTGGTCCGGGACCTGGTCCACCACTCCCAGAGGGCTGGTCTGTCGGTCGCCTTCCTCTCCCTGGATCAGGAGAAGGCGTTCGACAGGGTGGATCACGAGTATCTCTTCGGGACTCTGCGCGCATTCGGGTTCAGGACGCATTTCGTCGCCCGGATCTGACTTTTGTATGCCGCCGCAGAGTGTCTGATTAAAGTTAACGGGTCCTTGACGGCACCCCTTCGCTTCGGGAGGGGCATGCGTCAGGGATGCCCCATGTCCGGTCAGTTATACGCCGTTTGCGTGGAGCCATTCCTGCACCTCTTGCGGAAGAGGTTGACGGGACTGGCTCTGCAAGGGCTGGGCATGGAGGTGGTCCTCTCAGCTTACGCCGATGACGTGCTCCTCATGGTCACGGATCCCGCTGACTTGCGGAGGATGCGGGAATGCCAGCAGATTTACTCGGACGCATCCTCCGCCAAGATGAACTGGGAGAAATGTTCTGGACTCCTGGTGGGTCAGTGGCGGGTGGACTCCCTGCCGGAGGAGTTCAGGCCTTTCGCCTGGAGCACCACGCACCTCCTCTATTTGGGAGTCTACCTTAGCCCTGCCGAGGACGCCTGGCCGGCGAACTGGCAAGAGCTGGAGGCCAAAGTCACCGCTTGCCTAGGATGCTGGACAGGACTGCTCTGAGTGTTGTCCTACAGGGGTCGAGCGCTGGTCATAAACCAGCTGGTGGCCGCCATGTTGTGGTACCGGTTGGTCACTTTGATCCCTCCCCCTGCGTTTTTCGCCAAGATGCAGAAGAAGCTCATCGACTTCTTCTAGGACAAAAGGAAGCACTGGGTCTCTGCCGCGGTTCTGTGTCTCCCGCTTAGGGAGGGCGGTCAGGCGCTGGTGTGCCTTTGCACCCAGGCTGCGACTTTCCGTCTTCAGACGCTGCAGAGATACCTGTACGTCGAGAATCCTCCGAGATGGTGTGCGCTGGCGACGTTTTTCTTCCGCCAGCTGCACGGCCTCACTTACGACACGCAGCTCCTGTTTGCGAAAGTGGGCGGCAGGCGTGCCGGCCTGCGGGAGCTGCCTGTCTTCTACCAGGAACTGCTATGGGTTTGGAACTACGTCGCTTCCAGGCAGAGCTCTCCCCCGTCAGGAGCGGCGGCTCTCCTTCGGGAGCCGCTGCTCAGGAATACGCACCTCCACGAACGCGGGTTCGGGCGGCTGGCGGAGGGCAGGGCTGTGCTTGGCAAGGTGACCAGAGTCGGGGACCTGCTCGGTGGCGGAGGAGCGGGCTGGATGGCGCCGGAGGAGCTGGCGTGGCGCCTGTCCTGGGCCAACGTCCGGCTCGCGGTCGAAGCCATCGAATTGGTGAAAGCAGCACTGGGCCCCGACTCCACTAGGTGTATCGAGGCGGCTCAAGCACGTGGGGCGATCCCGTCCGAGCTTACCCCCGTTCGGACGGAATTCCTCATCGGCGCCCGGCCCTGAAACTCCCCTCGGGAACCGGCGCCTCACAACTTGAGCCGTCTCGAGGAAATACCCTCCGTGCCTTTTCATTCCGCGCGGAGGGGTTTCCTGTATGGGCTGATCCTGCACACTCTCCACTTTGCCATCTTCGTCTACCGTCCGGGCACGCCTTGGCATGGCGTCTTGCCGACTGGCGGTGGCGGAGGTCCCCAATGGAGTGCTCTCTACGCGGGAGTCCTCCCTTGTTCCATCGGGGACTTGGCCTGGAGGGTGTTGCACGGAGCGGTCCCGTGCAATAAGGTTTTAGGTAGGTTCACGGACTCCCAGGCCGCCTGCATTTTTTGCGGCCTGGAGGAGTCCGTGTTTCACGTTTATATGGAATGTGAGAGGTTGCAGCCCCTCTTTCACTACTTGAAGGGGCTGCTCCTCGATTTTTGGTTGCACTTCAGTCCCACGCTCTTGATCTACGGCCACCCGGTGTGGAGGGGAGCGGACAGGTTGGAGGACCTCCTTGTGGGCCTGCTCCTGGGCCTGACTAAAAGAGCCATCAATTGGTCCAGGCAGCGGGCGGTCGAGGGGGTCGTCCAGCTGGATTGCCTGCCTCTCTTCCGCGGCCATGTTCGCGCCCGGGTGGCCCTGGAGATGGAGCACGCGGTGTCCGCCGGTGCGCTTGTGTATTTCCGCGACCGGTGGGCGCCACGGGGACTGGAGTGCATCATCAACATGGAAAACCAAATTTTAATTTGATTTGTTAAGCTTTAGTTGAACTTTTGTTTATTTACAGTTGAATTGGTTTTTTTTTGGGTCCAAATAAAAGAGTACCCTCTGTTCAGTAAATACCTGTTATTATTGTTCTCCTGCAGTCCGTGTATTATTTATACTCGGACACTACAGTAACCTTTGCTACATTAGTTAGGCACTGCTCACCACTCCATTAAGAAGGATACTGCTGTTCTATTCAGGAGAACATATGAAGATAAGAAATAGCAGCAGGATCAGGCCATTCGGCCCCTCGAGCCTGCTCCGCCATTTAATGAGATCATGGCTGATCTGATTTTGGCCTCAACTCCACTTTCCTGCCCGCTCCCCATAACTCTTGGCTCCCCTGTTGCTCAAAAATCTGTCTATCTCAGCCTTGAATATATTCAATGACTCAGATTCCACAGCTCTCTGAGGTAAAGAATTCTAAAGATTCACGACCCTCTGAGAGAAGAAATTCCTCCTCATCTCCGTTTTAAATGGGCGACCCCTTATTCTGAGACTATGCCCCCTCATTCTAGATTCCCTGATGAGGGGAAACATCCTCTCAGCATCTACACTGTCCAACTCCCTCAGAATCTTATATGTTTCAATAAGATCACCTCTCATTCTTCTAAACTTCAATGAGTATAGGCCCAACCTGCTCAACCTTTCCTCATAAGACAACCCTTCCATCCCAGGAATTAACCTGGTGAACCTTCTCTGAACTGCCTCCAATGGAAATATATCCCTCCTTAAATAAGGGGACCAAAACTGTACGCAGTACCCTAGGTGTGGTCTCACCAGCGCCCTATACAGTTGTAGCAAGACTTCCCTACTTTTATACTCTATCCCCCTTGAAATAAAGGCCAACATTCCATTTGCCTTCCTAATTACTTGCTGCACCTGCATGTTAACTTTTTGTGTTTCATGTACGAGGACACCCAAATCCCTCTGTACTGCTGCATTCTGTAGTCTCTCTCCATTTAAATAATATTTTTCTTTTCTATTCTTCCTACCAAAGTGGATAACTTCACATTTTCCCACATTATACTTCATCTGCCAAATGCTTGCCCACTCACTTACCTATCTATATCCCTTTGCAGACTCTTTATGTCCTCCTCACAACTTGCTTTCCCACCTATCTTTGTACCGTCCGCAAATTTGGCTACAATACACTCGCTTCCTTCATCCAAGTCATTAATATAGATTGAAAATGGTTGAGGCCCCAGCACTGCTCCCTGTGGCACTCCATCAGTTACAGATTGCCATCCTGAAAATGACCCATTTATCCTGACTCTCTGTTTTCTGTTAGTTAGCCAATCCTCTATCCAATCTAATATATTACCCCCAACACAATGAGCTTTTATTTTATGCAATAAATTTTTATGTGGCACCTTGTCAAATGCCTTTTGGAAATCCAAATACACTACATCTACTGGTTCCCCTTTATGCACCCTGCTCATTACTTCCTCACAGAATCACACAGAAACCCCACAGTGCAGATAGAGGCCATTTCGGCCCATCGAGCCTGCACTGACACATATCCCACCCGATCCCCGTAACGCCTACACCAACACATATCCCACCCTATCCCCGTAACCCCACGTATTTAATCCCCCTAACACTAAGGGTCAATTTATCATAGCCAATCAACCTAACCCGCGCATCTTTGGACTGTGGGAGGAAACCGGAGCACCCGGAGGAAACCCACGCAAACACGGGGAGAATGTGCAAACTCCACACAGACAGTCACCCGAGGCCGGATTCGAACCTGGGTCCCTGGCACTGTGAGGCAACAGTGCTAACCACTATGCCACCGTGCTGCCCTCAAAGAACTTTAATAGATTTGTCAAACACAATTTCCCTTTCATAAAACCATGTTGACTCTGTTTGATTGTATTATGATTTTCTAAATGCCCTGCTATTACTTCCTTAATAATGGATTCCAGCATTTTGCCAATGACAGATGTTAGGCTAACTGGCTTATAGTTTCCTGCTTTCTGACTCCCTCCTTTTTTGAATAAGGGCATTACATTTGCGGTTTTCCAATCCGCAGGGACTTTTCCAGAGTCAAGGGAGTTTTGGAAGATTACAACCAATGCATCCATCCACTATCTCTGTAGCCACTTCTTTTAAGATCCTAGGATGCAGGCCATCAGGTCCAGGGGGCTTGTCAGCCTTTAGATCCATAAGTTTGCCTAGCACTTTTTCTCTAGTGATAGTGATTGTTTTAAGTTCCTCCCTCCCTTTTGCCCCTTGATTTTTTTACTATTACTGGATGTTTTTAATGTCCTCTACTGTGAGGACAGATACAAAATATTTGTTCAATGCCTCTGCCATTTCCTTGTTTCCCATTACTATTTCCCCAGTCTTGTCCTCTAAGGGACCAATGTTTATTTTAGCTACTCTTCTTTTTTATATACTTGTAGAAGCTCTTACTGTCAGTTTTTATATTTCTTGCTAGTTTACTCTCATAAGCTATTTTCTCCCTCTTTATTACTTTTTTAGTCATCCTTTGCTGGTTTCTAAAATGTTCCCAATCTTCTGGCCTACCACTTATCTTTGCAACATTGTATGCCTTTTCTTTCAATTTGATACCATCCATAACTTCCTTGGTTAGCCATGGTTGGTTCATCTTTCTCTTCGAGTCTTTCTTTCTCACTGAAATATATCTTTGTTGAGAGTCATGAAATATCTTCTTACCGTCTTACCTTCTAATCTATTTTCCCAGTCCACTTTAGCCAACTCTCTCCTCATACCTTTGTAATTGCCTTTATTTAAGTTTAATACTCTAGTTTCAGACCCAAGTTTCTCACCTTCAAACTGAATGTGGAATTCCTACATGTTATGATCACTCTTCCCTAGAGGATCCTTTACTATGAGATCATTAATTAATCCTGTCTCATTACACATTACTAGATCTAAAATAGCCTGTTCCCTGGTTGGTTCCTCAAAGTATTGTTCTAAGAAACTGTCCCAAATACATTCTATGAACTTGTCCTCAAGGCTGCTTTTACCAATTTGATTTGTCCAATCTATATAAAGATTAAAATCACCCACGATTATTGCAGTACCTTTCTTACAAGCCCCCATTATTTCTTGATTTATACTCTGTCCTATAGTGTAGCTACTGTTAGGGGGCCTATAGATTACACCCACCAGTGCCTTCTTTCCCTTACTATTTCTTACCTCCACCCAAATTGATTCTACATCTGGAACTTCTGAGCCAAGATCATTTCTCACTATTGTAATGATCTCATCCTTTATTAACAGAGCTACCCCACCTCCTTTTCCTTTCTGTCTAACCTTCCGAAATGTCAAATACCCCTGAATATTCAGTTCCCAGCCTTGGTCACATTGCAACCATGTCTCTGTGATGGCTATTAGATCATACCCATTTATTTCTATTTGTGCTGTCATTTCATTTATGTTGTTATGAATGCTGCATGCATTCAGATAAAGAGCCTTTAATTTTGTCTTTTTAGCATTTTTCCCTACTCTGACCTTAGTTGCTGGTGCACTCTTACGTTTGCACACTCTGTCCCTTCCTGTCACACTCTGGTTTTCAATGCCCATATCGCTACCCTGCACTATTGCCCTGTCCTTTCTTTTTAACTTTCTAAATTTCCCCTCGCTTGAACCCTCCCCCCCCCCACTATTTAGTTTAAAGCCCTATCTATAGCCCTAGTTATTCAGTTCAAGTGAAGGCTGTGCCAACGGAACAGCTCCCTCTTTCCCCAGTACTGGTGCCAGTACCCCATGAATCGAAATCCATTTCTCCCACACCAATCCTTGAGCCACGCATTCAGCTCTCTGATCTTATTGACCCTATGCCAATTTGCTTGTGGATCAGGTAGTAATCCAGAGATTATTACCTTTGTGGTTCTGCTTTTAATTTAGACCCTAGCTGCTCATACTCCCTCAGCAGAACCTCTTTCTTAGTCTTACCTATGTCGTTGGTTCCTACGTGGACCACGACAACTGGATCCTTCCCCTCCCACTCCAAGTTCCTCTCCAGCCCCGAGGAGATGTCCTTAACCCTGGCAACACAGCCTTCGGGACTCACACTCCCAGCTGCAGAGAGCAGTATCTATCCCCCTGTTTCCTACCACTACGACATTCCTTTTTACACCCCCCACTTGAATGGCCCCCTGTACCACGGTGCCGTGGTCAGTTTGCTCATCCTCCCTGCAGTCCCTTCTCTCATCCACACAGGTTGCAAGAACCTTGTAACTGTTGGACAAGTGCAAGGGCTGAGGCTCCTCCAATGCTACCTCCTGGATCCCTATACCTGCCTCACTCGTAGTCACACCCTCCTGTCCCTGACCACGGACCAAATCTGAAGTATTTAACCTAAAGGGTATGACTGCCTCCTGGAACAAAGTGTCCAGTTAACTTTCTCCCTCACTGATGTATCACAGTGTCTGCAGCTCGGATTCCAGCTCATCAACTCCGAGCCGAAGTTCCTCGAGCTGAAGACACTTACTGCAGATGTGGTCACCCCGGATCACACTGGTGTCCACCAGCTCCCACATGCTACAGCTGCAACACATCACCTGGAAATATCAATCAATTGTCTATTTATAGTTTCTAATCTAGGTAAACTAGATAATAACCTTGTTTAATTTATTAAATTTATTAAAATAAGTTTAGTTAGTTATAAATTTAGTTATATGCTATAGGTCTTTACTGTAACTTCGCCCTCAGTCCTAAGAGAAAGAAAATACTCACCACCAATCACCTACCTGCTTACCTGTGATGTCGCACTTTGATTTTTTTTGTTATTGAATTGGAGCCTCGCTGCTCCTCCCCTGCTGGCTCTGCTCTCAGGCTTCCTCTCGCCATGCTCTTTATTCTGCTCCCGCTGCCGCTCCGGTTCCACCCAGGTCCGCTGGCTGTGCTCAGCACAATTCCTAGAATCCCCAACAGAAGCAGATAAACAAAGAGAGAAAGTTATTCAGGATTCCCATAATTGCAAGGAGCAACAGATGGAATGCATGTAGCACTCAAAACTCCAAGTGATAACCCCCTCAATTTTATGGGTAGGAAAAACCTATCAATGTTCAGTTAGTGTGCAATGCCAATCCTTATCCTGAATGTCAATGCCGGATGCCCAGGGAGCTGCCATGATCATATGACAATCCATCATGCTATGCTTCATGACTTACAGCCATGTATTTGGATGGTATGGCAATCAGAACTGATGACTCCAGTAAGGCTTCTGCAGACAGAAGGAGACAATAAATATAGCGAGGCCAATGTCACTACAAGAAGTGTCATAAAGCAAACTACAGGAATTCTCAAGTCCTGCTTTAGGGATCTGGATAAATCTGATGGAGCCCTGCAATACAGCCCAGTGAGAGTCTCAAGAATAATTGTAGCTCACTATGTTCTGCATTATATTGCATTGAAGAAAGGCTGCCTGAAGCTAAAGCTGATGATGCTGAAACGGGGTGAAAGACCTTCACTCCCCACAGTATGACTAGGGTGCACAGGAAGAAGAGGACATGGGATAGGACAGCCAGAGAAAGGAGGACACAACTGATAGCACAGTGCTTTCAATAAATAAAGGTCGACTAATGAAATAAAGTCATCCCAGGCTTCATCTTACACCCACACAAAGTCCTTGAGTGCCAAAGACTTCTGCCAAGTTCCTTAATGAGACAGACATCTACATGTCCCCTACCCAAAAAGCTGAAAACAGAAATGAACTCAGAAATCTAGATGCACAACCATGTTTACTTTACAGAAAAACCTATTCTTCAAAAAAGTGCAACAAATCCATCACCCTATCTACAACTATTTCTTAACACACTGTCTGCCCTATGTTCCAGCTACCTTATTTTTCCTATTCTCCTAATGTACTACTCTACAAAATGAGTTTGAGTGGTGGATGGCTGGGATGATTCCCTTGGAGCCTTAAAGGCCTAAAGTGACTTTCAGCTCGGGGAAGCAGCTGTCCCAAATGGATTCGCTTCCAGCAGCCTTTCTTTTGCAGTGGCAAGGAGTCCCGGACTCATCTCTGAAGTTCCCTCATGGGTAAACATTGGAGGAGGCCGTAAGGCAGCAGGCTCAATGCCACTCTCTGGAGAGATAGTGACATCTGCACCCTCTCTTTGCAGCCCACTCATGCAGGGGATAGTCTCAGAGGTGCTGCTGGCCCTTGTCAGTACAGGCCAAATAGTCCCAATCAGGTCTTGAATGCCTTGTGAAAGTGTCCAGACATCCCATGATAATGGGGTGCGGCGGTGATATTGTCCCTTTAACTAAATATCCTTGAAGACTAGTAGGAGAGCTTGTGGCATGCAATGGGAGCTGCTAGAGTGTTTTTAAATAAGGAAGGTGCTTGAATGTTTGTGGAGGTTCCCCCTTGCTGAAGTGATTTCCTGTGCTCTACTTACAACCTCCGCCACCTCCCTCCAGGCAGCCTGCACTACTCCTCAATTGGGCTTCTTGCCTTCATATGCAGCAGTCTGTCTCTTTTGGCCTTGACTTCTAGAGATGCATCTGCGAATTTGGGGGCCCTTGCAGCTACTGACACTCTGACCCCCTTCACCTTCCTCCCGCCAACACCCCGAAGGACGCTACTACTGCTGTTGCTTCACCCATTGCTGCCTTTCTTCTTTCTGTTGCTCAGAAAGAGAGGCTGCACCAGAACCGTATATCCTGCCTCCCAGCAGTGGTAAATGTATCAGGAGCAGTACAGGTATTACCTTTCTAAACCCAACCTGCATAGCAAATAAAGGCCCCGGAAAGAAATTTCAGTAAGTTATCAACAGAATCACATTGGTGGGCAGTTTTCCTGCTCTGCCACTAACCCATCAATGGGAGGAGAATTTAGCCCATGTATACTTATTAGAATAATTTTCATGGACTGGTGCTGTCCTGGGGTAATGTGAACACAGCAGTACAATGAGGGGTGTTGTGCCTGGGGGATGAATTTCCTGTGAACACCCCAATGCATGATAAGGGTGGACAATAGATCTAAATGGATATACACAACAGCTGACTGTAAGGTTGGCTGTAATTCAGGCCTTAAAACGTATTTAAAGGGGTATGGTGTATCTGGAGACCCATGCAAGAAGCTACTGTTGAATGAGAATGGGCAGTGAAACAACAAATGAAATTCAATATAGCGAAGTGTGAGGTGGTTCATTTTGGTAAGAAGAATAAGAAGGCCATTTATTCCTTAGAAGGTAAGAAATTAAATGGGGTAGATTGGCAAAGATATGATGATGATGTTAGATTGGAACTTCTATGGACAGACAACAGCAACTTGTATTTTTATAGTGCCTTTAACATAGTAAAACGTCTCAAGGTGCTTCACAGAAGTATTACCAAACCAAATTTGACACCGAGCTACATTAGGAGATATTGGCCCAGAAATTAGGGTCGGGGGCTTCCCGCGGGTGTAAGCTCCCGACCTGCACTTACCTTGCGCGCCGGCTGTTGAGCTGTGGGCCCCCGTGGAATTCCGATCCGGGGCCTGCTCCAACTGCCGGCGCGCAGTGCTTGCGTATCCCAGGGGCGCAGTTAGTTCAATGCGTCCCGTGGGATCACGTGGGCCATGGGGAGCCAATCGGAGCAGGGAATGCCCATTCATAAGTTTGACAGGAAGACCTGTCAAAACTTATAAATGTACAGGCCCCAAAACATCACTAAATCTTCAAATAATTTTTTTTTTAAATCACATTTTTTAAATAAACTATAAATTACATGAAATAACTATTTTAAACAATTTAAATTTTTGGAAAAAATAATTTTATTTTCTAACGGGGCTAAAAATAAACTTACCTTGCTTTAAAGTATTAAAAAATAATAAACCTGTGGAAAAAATGTTTTAATTTTAATTAATTGACCACTTACCTTGTAAAAAGCAGGCCTTACGCCTGCTTTTTATAGGTGTAACTTCTGGAGACTTACCCTCCCGGGAAAACCTGCAAAAAAAACGTAAGTTCAATGCGCATGCGCAGCCTCTCCTGCGCACGCGTTCGAACTCTGAACCCCTTCTTTCAGGGGAACAGAAGTGCCGGTTTCCCGTGCATGCACAGTGCATGCACGAAACCGGCACTTCCATTGGGCCTACGGGTGAGTACCCCATGCGTACTCGACCTGAATGAACCACGAGGTCGCTTGCTGCTCCCAGAACAGCGGTAGCTTCAGCGAAACGGCGTTGGCCTCCATGCTGTGTCCTTTTTGCGAAAAACGTTCACAAAAAATGGCGTCACCAATGTAGGAATTGACAAATTCCTAACTAATAACTGAGGTCGACTCAGGTCTTTAATGTAAAACTAAACGAGTTCAAACAGTTTGATGAGATCGATACAGGATAACCACGAAAACAGTTCTTAACAAGATGGAGATTCCACGAGGACTGCTTGGGCAGTCACGTGGTTTGCGACGTGACGTCATCGCGTTTGCCTGCGTTTTCCCGCGCTCTTAAAGGGGCCACACCCCATGCATACAAACACTATATACAAAACAAAGTAATATCTAACACAATGGTACAGGCTTAGGCTGGTGTTAGAACATCGTTAAAGGGAATTATATACAATTGCCCAGAGTCATTCAGTGGCTCCGCCACACAGCGATATATTTCCAAGTCAGGATGGTGTTCCCATGCGCCTGCTGCCCTTGTCCTTCTAGGTGGTTGAGGTCGCGGGTATGGGAGGTGCTGCTGAAGAAGCCTTGACTAGTTACTGCAGTGCATCTTGTAGATGGTACACACTGCAGCCATGGTGTGCCGGTGGTGCAGGGAGTGAATGTTTAAGGTGGTGGATGGGGTGCCAATCAAGCGGGCTGCTTTGTCTTGGATTGTGTCGAGCTTCTTGACTGTTGTTGGAGCTGCATTCATCCAGGCAAGTGGAGAGTATTCCGTCACACTCCTGACTTGTGCCTTGTAGATGGTGGAAAGCCTTTGGGGAGTCAGGAGATGAGACACTCACCACAGAATACCCGGCATCTGATCTGCTCTTGTAGCCACAGTATTTACGTTGCTGGTCCAGTTAAGTTTCTGGTCAATGGTAACCCCCAGGATGTTGATGGTGGGGGATTTGGCGATGGTAATGCCGTTGAATGTCATGGGGCAGTGGTTAGATGCTCGCTTGTTGGAGATAGTATTGCCTGGCACTTGTGTGGCGCGAATGTTACTTGCCATTTATCAGCCAAAGCCTGAATGTCATCCAGGTCTTGCTGCATTTGGCCAAGGACTGCTTCATTATCTGGGGAGTTGTGAATGGCACTGAATACTGTGCAGTCATCAGCGAACATCCTCATTTCTGACCTTACGATGGAGGGAAGGTCGTTGATGAAGCAACTGAAGATGATAGGGCCTAGGACACTGCGCTGAGGAACTCCTGCAGCGATGTCCTGAGGCTGAGATGATTGATTTCCAACCACCACAGCCATCTTCCTTTGTGCTAGGTAGGACTCCAGCCAGTGGAGGGTTTTCCCCCTGATTCCCATTGACTTTAATTTTACTAAAGCTCCTTGATGTCACACTCAGTCAAATGCTGCCTTGATGTCAAGGGCAGTCACTCTCACCTCATCTCTGGAATTCAGTTCTTTTGTCCATGTTTGGACCAAGGCTGTAATGACATCTGGAGCTGAGTGGTCCTGGCGGAACCCAAACTGAGCATCGGTGAGCAGGTTATTGGTGAGTAAGTGCCGCTTGATAGCACTGTTGATGACACCTTCCATCACTTTGCTGATGATTGAGAGTAGACTAATGGGACGGTAATTGGCTGGATTGGATTTGTTCTGCTATTTGTGGACAGGACATACATGGCAAATGGAATATAATGTGGAGAAATGTGAAGTTATCCACTTTAGTAGGAGAATAGAAAAGCAGTGTATTTTTTAAATGGTGAGAGATTGGGAAATGTTGGTGTTCAGAGGGACCTGGGTACATGAATCACTGAAAGTTAACATGCAGGTACAGCAAGCAATTAGGAAAGCAAATGGTATGTTGCCCTGTATTACAAGAGGATTTGAGTATAAGAGTAAAGACGTCTTACTGCAATTATTTGGGCCCTGGTGAGACCACACCTGGAGTATTGTGTACAGTTTTGGTCTCCTTACCTAAGAAAAGATATACTTGCCATAGAGGGAGTGCAACTAAGGTACGGCAGACTGGTTCCTGGGATGGGGGGATTGTCCTATGTGGAGAGATTGAGTAGACTAAGCCTATATTCTCTGGAGTTTAGAAGAATGAGAGATGATCTCATTGAAACATACAAAATTCTTACAGGGCTTGACAGGGTAGATGTTTCCCCTGGCTGGGGAGTCTAGAACCAGGGATCACAGTCTCAGAATAAGGGGTTGGCCATTTAGGACTGAGATGAGAAGAAATTTCTTCACTCAGAGTGTGGTGAATCTTTGGAATTCTCTACCCCAGAGGGTTGTAAAGGCTCAGTCGTTGAGTATATTCAAGACAGAGATCGATAGATTTTTGAATATTAAGGGAATCAAGGGGTATGGGGATAGTGCAGGAAAGTAGAGATGAGGTAGAAGATCAGCCATGATCTTATTGAACAGGCTCGAAGAGCCAACTGGCCTACTCATGCTTCTTATGATGGACATTGAAGTCCCCCACCCAGAGTACATCCTGTGCCCTTGCTACCTTCAGTGCTTCTTCCAAGTGGTATTCAACATGGAGGAATACTGATTCATTAGCTGAGGGATGGCGGTAGGTGGTAATCAGCAGGAGGTTTCCTTGCCTGTGTTTGACCTGAAGCAATGAAACTTCATGGGGTCCGGAGTCAATGTTGAGGACTCCCAGGGCCACTCCCTCCTGACTGTATACCACTGTGCCACCAGCCCTGGTGCGTCTGTCCTTCCGGTTGGACAGGACATACCCAGGAATGGTGATGGAGGAATCTGGGAGATTGGTTGAAATGTATGATTCTGTGATCCTACCCAACTCGCTCCTCAGACCATTGTAGTTTCCTTTATTTAAATTGAGGACCCTTGTCTCTGAGTTAACCAATTCATTCTCCATCTTAATGAAGAATTCGATCATATTATGATCGCTCCGACCCAAAGGGCCTCGCACAACAAGATTGCTAATTAATCCTTTCTCGTTACATAATACCCAGTCTAAGATGGCCTGATCTCTGGTTGGTTCCTCGACATATTGGTCCAGGAATCCATCCCGTAAACACTCCAGGAATTCCTCCTCCACAGTATTGTTACTAATTTGGTTGGCCCAATCTATATGCAGATTAAAGTCACCCATGATGACTGCTGTGCCCTTATTGCACGCTTCTTTAATTTCCCTTTGAATGCCATCCCCAACCTCCGCCTTACTGTTTGTAGGTCTATATACCACTCCCACTAATGTTTTTTTCCCCTTAGTATTTCTCAATTCTACCCATACAGATTCCACATCATCAGAGCTAATATCCTTCATTACAATTGTATTAATCCCTTCTTTAACCAGTAATGCTACCCCACCTCCCTTTCCTTTTTGCCTATCTTTCCTGAATATCGAATACCCCTGGATGTTGAGTTCCCAGTCTTGGCCATCCTTGAACCACGTTTCCGTAATCCCAACCAAATCATATTCGTTTACCTCTATTTGCACAGCCAATTCATCCACCTTATTACAAATGCTCCTCGCATTAAGACACAAAGCCTTCAGGCTTGTTTTTTTAATGCTCTTAGACCTATTAGAATTATTATTTACTGTGGCCATGTTTGATTTAAACCGTTGATTTCTCTGACTGCCTCTTTTGTTTTTCTCCTTCCTAACTTTTGCTTTTATCCCTGTTTTCCCTTCCTCTCTCTCCATGCTCAGGTTCCCAACCCCCTGCCATTTTAGTTTAAACCCCCCCGAACAGCACTAGCAAACACTCCCCCTAGGACATCGGTCCCGGCCCTGCCCAGGTGCAAACCGTCCCGTTTGTACTGGTCCCACCTCTCCCAGAACTGGTTCCAATGTCCAAGGAATTTGAATCCCTCCTCCTTGCACCATTCCTCTAGCCACGTATTCATTGGAAATATCCTCCTATTTCTACTCTGACTAGCACGTGGCACTGGTAGCAACCCTGTGATTACTACCTTTGAGGTCCTATTTTTTAATTTACCTCCTAACTCCCTATATTCTGCTTTTAGGACCTCATCCCGTTTTTTACCTATATCGTTGGTGCCTATGTGCACCACGACAACTGGCTGTTCACCCTCCCCCTCCAAAATGTTCTGCAGCCGCTCTGAGACGTCCTTGACGCTTGCACCAGGGAGGCAGCACACCATCCTGGAGTCTCGATTGCGGCCGCAAAAACGCCTATCTATTCCCCTTACAATTGAGTCCCCTATCACTATAGCTCTTCCATTCTTTTTCCTCCCAGCCTGTGCAGCAGAGCCACCCATGGTGCCAGGAAGTTGGCTGCTGCTGCCTTCCCCTGATGAGTCATCCCCCCCAACAGTATTCAAAGTGGTATATCTGTTGGAGAGGGGGATGGCCGCAGGGGATTCCTGCACTACCTGCCTGCGCCTCTTACTCTGCCTGCTGGTCACCTATTCCCTTCCTGCCTGTACACCCTTTACCTGCGGTGTGACCAACTCGCTAAATGTGATTTTCACGACGTCCTCAGCATCGCGAATGCTCCAAAATGAATCCATCCGCAGCTCCAGTGCCGCAATGCGGTCTGTCAGTAGCTGCAGCTGGACACACTTCCTGCACACATGGTCGTCAGGGACGCGGGAAGCATCCCTGATTTCCCACATAGAGCAGGAGGAGCACACTACGGGGCTGGGCTGTCCTGCCATGACTTACCCTTTAACTAATTAATTAAAATTAAATGAATCCCACCAATTTCACTACAGTTAAATGATATATTTAAGGGCCCTGGTTTACAAACTGTCCCCACTACACCACAGAGACCTTAAAAACTATAAACCACAGACTTAAAGTTTTAAAATGAGAGAAATACTCCAACCAATCACCTACCTGTTTTGTGGTGACGTCACACATCGAATACTTTTTACCTCTCTCCTTCCCTGAGATTGGAGATTGGTACGCCTACCTGAGCCTCTGGGGCCTGTTGTAGTCACTCTGCCGCTCTGCTCCACCTCCACCTGCTGCCGATGCCGCACTGAGGCCTACCTGAGCCTCTGGGGCCTGTTGTAGTCGCTCTGCCGCTCTGCTCCGCCTCCACCCACTGCCAATGCTGCACTGAGGCCTACCTGAGCCTCTGGGGCCTGTTGTAGTCGCTCTGCCGCTCTGCTCCACCTCCACCCACTGCCGATGCCGCACTGAGGCCTACCTGAGCCTCTGGGGCCTGTTGTAGTCGCTCTGCTGCTCTGCTCCGCCTCCACCCGCTGCCGATGCCGCACTGAGGCCTACCTGAGCCTCTGGGGCCTGTTGTAGTCGCTCTGCCGCTCTGCTCCGCCTCCACCTGCTGCCGATGCTGCACTGAGGCCTACTTGAGCCTCTGGGGCCTGTTGTAGTCTCTCTGCCCTCTCTGCCGCTCTGCTCTGCCTCCACTCGCTGCTGATGCCGCACTGAGGCCTACCTGAGCCTCTGGGGCCTGTTGTAGTCGCTCTGCCGCTCTGCTCCGCCTGCCGCCACTGCCGATGCCACACTGAGGCCTACCTGAGCCTCTGGGGCCTTTTGTAGTCGCTCTGCCGCTCTGCTCCACCTGCTGCCGCTGCCGATGCCGCACTGAGGCCTACCTGAGCCTCTGGGGCCTGTTGTAGTCGCTCTGCCGCTCTGCTCCACCTCCACCTGCTGCCGATGCCGCACTGAGGCCTACCTGAGCCTCTGGGGCCTGTTGTAGTCTCTCTGCCGCTCTGCTCTGCCTCCACTCGCTGCTGATGCCGCACTGAGGCCTACCTGAGCCTCTGGGGCCTGTTGTAGTCGCTCTGCCGCTCTGCTCCGCCTGCCGCCGCTGCCGATGCCGCACTGAGGCCTACCTGAGCCTCTGGGGCCTGTTGTAGTCGCTCTGCCGCTCTGCTCCACCTGCCGCCGCTGCCGATGCCGCACTGAGGTAGGCCTGAGCCTCTGGGGCCTTTTGTAGTCGCTCTACCGCTCTGCTCCACCTGCTGCCGCTGCCGATGCCGCACTAAGGCCTACCTGAGCCTCTGGGGCCTTTTGTAGTCGCTCTGCCGCTCTGCTCCGCCTGCCGCCGCTGCCGATGCCGTCAATTTCCCGAACACCATTTCCCTACAAATACTGATTTCTTTTAGTTCCTCCCTTTCCTCAGACCCTATGTTCCCCGACATCTCTGGGAGGTTATTTGTGTCCTCCTTTGTGAAGACAGAACCAAAATATGTATTTAATTGGTCTGCCATTTCTTTGTTCCCCATTATAAATTCCTCTGATTCTGACTGCAAGGGACCTATGCTTGACTTCACCAATCTTTTTCTCTTCACATATCTATAAAAGCTTTTACAGTCAGTTTTTATGTTCCCTGCAAGCTTACTCTCATATGCTATTTTACCCTTCTTAATTAATGCCTTTGTCCTCCTTTGTTGAATCCTAAACTGCTCCCAATCCTCAGGTTTACTGCTTTTTCTGGCCAATTTATATGTCCTCTCCTTGGATCTTATGCTACCCCTAATTTCCCTTGTTAGCCACAGTTGAGTCACCTTTTTTGTTTTATTTCTATGCCAATCTGGGATGAACAAATTCTGTAGTTCATCCATGCGGTCTTTGAATGTTTGCCATTGCCTATCCACCGTCAACCCTTTGAGTGACATTCCGCAATCAATCCTAGCCAACTCACGCCTCATACCATCGTAGTTTCCTTTATTGAAATTCGGGACCCTAGTCTCTGAGTCAGCTACTTCACTCTCCATCTTAATGAAGAATTCTATCATATTATGATCACTCCAACCCAAGGGGCCTCGTACAACAAGATTGCTAATGAATCCTTTCTCATTACATAATACCCAGTCTAAGATGGGCTGATCTCTAGTTGGCTCCTCAACATATTGGTCCAGGAAACCATCCCGTAAACACTCCAAGAATTTCTCCTCCACAGTATTGTTACTAATTTGGTTAGCCCAATCTATATGTAGATTAAAGTCACCCATGATGACTGTTGTGCCCTTATTGCATGCTTCTCTAATTTCCCTTTTAATGCCATCTCCAACCTCCGCATTACTGTTTGGAGGTCTATATACCACTCCCACTAACGTTTTCTGCCCCTTGGTATTTCTCAGTTCTACCCATACAGATTCCACATCATCAGAGCTAATATCCTTCCTTACAATTGTGTTAATCCCCTCTTTAACCAGCAATGCTACCCCACCTCCCTTTCCTTTTTGCCTATCTTTCCTGAATATTGAATACCCCTGGCTGTTGAGTTCCCAGCTTTGGCCACCCTGGAGCCATGTTTCCGTAATCCCAATCAAATCATATTCGTTAACCTCTATTTACGCAGTTAATTCATCCACCTTATTACAAATGCTCCTCGCATTAAGACACAAAGCCTTCAGGCTTGTTTTTTTAATGCTCTTAGACCTATTAGAGTTATTATTTACTGTGGCCATGTTTGATTTAAACCGTTGATTTCTCTGACTGCCACTTTTGTTTTTCTCCTTCCTATCTTTTGCTTTTATCCTTGTTTCCCTTTCCTCTGTCTCCCTGCTCAGGTTCCCAACCCCCTGCCATTTTAGTTTAAACCCTCCCCCAGAGCACTCGCAAACACTCCCCCTAGGACATCGGTCCCAGCCCTGCCCAGGTGCAAACCGTCCGGTTTGTACTGGACCCACCTCCCCTAGAACCGGTTCCAATATCCCAGGAATTTGAATCCCTCCCCCTTGCACCATTCCTCTAGCCACGTATTCATCTGAAATATCCTTCTATTTCTACTCTGACTAGCACGTGGCACTGGTAGCAATTCTGAGATTACTACCTTTGAGGTCCTATTTTTTAATTTACCTCCTAACTCCCTATATTCAGCTTTTAGGACCTCATCCCGTTTTTTACCTATATTGTTGGTACCTATATGCACCACGACAACTGGCTGTTCACCCTCCCCTTCCAAAATGTTCTGCAGCCGCTCTGAGACATCCTTGACTCTTGCACCAGGGAGGCAACACACCATCCTGGAGTCTCGTTTGTGGCCGCAGAAACGCCTATCTATTCCCCTTACAATAGAATCCCCTATTACTGTAGCTCTACCCCTCTTTTTCCTCCCGTCCTGTGCGGCAGAGCCACCCCTGGTGCCAGGAAGTTGGCTGCTGCTGCCTTCCTCTGATAAGCCATCCCCCTCAACAGTATTCAAAGTGGTATAACTGTTTGAGAGGGGGATGTCCACAGGGGCTCCTGCACTACCTGCCTGCGCCTACTACTCTGCCTGTTGGTCACCCATTCCCTTTCTGCCTATGCAACCTTTGCCTGCGGTGTGACCAACTGCTTAAATGTGATATCCACGACGTCCTCAGCATCGTGAATGGTCCAGTATGTATCCAATCGCAGCTCCAACGCCGCAATGCGATCTGCCAGTAGCTGCAGCTGGACACACTTCCTGCACGCATGGTTGTCAGGGACACAGGAAGTATCCCTGAGTTCCCACATAGCGCAGGAGGAGCATACCACTGGGCCGAGCTCTCCTGCCATCACTTACCCTTTAATTAATTCAAATTAAATTAAATCAAATCAATCCCACCAATTACACTACAGTTTAATTATATACTTAAGGGCCCTGGTTTACCAGCGGTCCCCACGTCACCACAGAGAGCTTAGAAACTATAAACCATAGAGCTTAAGTTTAAAAAGAGAGAAATACTTACCAACCAATCACTTACCTGCTTTCTGGTGACGTCACACTTCAATTACTTTTTACTTCTCTCTCTCCCTCTGAGCTCGGAGATTGGAGATTGGTAAGCCTCTCGAGCCTCGCCGTCTCTTGTAGTCACCGCCGCTGCCTCGTTTCCCGCAGGTCTGCTGCCACCGCCGCTCTGAGGCCTACCTGAGCCTCGCCGCCTCTTGTAGTCACCACCGCCGCCTCATTTCCCGCAGGTCCGCTGCCGCTCTGAGGCCTACCTGAGCCTCGCCGCCTCTTGTAGTCACCGCCGCCACCTCGTTTCCCGCAGGTCCGCCGCCGCCGCCGCTCTGAGGCCTACCTGAGCCTCGCCACCTCTTGTAGTCACTGCCGCCGCCTCATTTCCCACAGGTCCTCTGCCACACCAGAGGCTGCTCTCAATTTTCCCCCAAACACATAATTCTTCACAGTATTGGATATTAGTAATGGATTTTGGTCCATACCATTGGCCAAGGAATGTCAGTATAAATTTGCATTCACTCATAAAGGACAACAATACACTTGGACTTGTTTGCCCCAAGGTTTCCATAATAGCCCCTCGATATTCTCGAATATGATGGCAAATGGGTTAAAGGGTTTTTCTCAACCCTCAGCCCTTGTTCAGTACGTAGATGATATCCTACTCCAAACAGACACCCTTGAGGAACACGAGATCCTGTTACAAGAATTATTAGTAACTCTGTACAGATTAGGGGTTAAAATAAACCCGAAAAAGGCACAGATTGGAAGACCAAAAGTGCAATATTTAGGGATGCAAGTAACCCAGGGGGCACGGGAGGTGACAGAAGATAGAAAGAAATCTGCCGCCACCTTACCCACCCCCACATATGTAAAATCCCTCAGGTCCTTTTTATGGATTACAGTGTACTGCCGGGATCACATTGAGGACTACTCTGTGGTCGCCAAACCCTTGTATAATCTACTAAGAAAGGGGGTGCTATGGGAATGGACCCAAGAACATCCGAACTCATTCGGTAAATTAAAATCAGCATTGATCCAAGCCCCTGCACTATGAAACCCAGACATGTCTTCGAGCTTTTATCTGGAAACAGCCTCTAGCAAAGATGATCTGTCAGCGGCATTACTGCAGGTACACTCTGGAAAGCTCCAACCTGTTGGTTACGCATCCAGAGTTCTGACCCCTGTAGCAACAGTGTTCTCACCCTGTGAGAAAAACTTACTCAGTGTATTTTGGGTTGTACATAAATTCTCCCCTACAGTCGGACTTAACCCTTTCATCATTCTCACCCCACATACTCCTATTAAAATGCTCCTGGATGGAAACTTTAAAGAAGGGGCAGTTAGTTCACAACGAATAGCTAGACGGACGCTACTCCTACAAGGAAGGGATATCCATATTCAATATGAGCCAAAGCAAACTAGCCTAGCACAAAACATCTTATACCCCGGGGACCAACATGAGTGTAAAATTTTGTCATCAAGTGCCCTGACCGGTCCCTTTCAGACAAAATTAAGGGAGGGTGATAATGGTATAAGAATTAAAACTCATGTTTACGCAGATGGTTCATCGTCAAACGGGAAGGACAACAGTGTACAGGATTCGGAGTGGTAACTATGACCGAGGATGGGATAAAAGGTTCTTGAAACAACCCCAATTAAACTAGAAGGATCAAAAGGAGCACAAATAGCTGAATTAAGTGCCATAGCATATGTAGTATTGCACCCTGAATCATTTCCCCCACCGGTGGAAATTCATTCAGACAGCAATTACACGTGCAACAACCTAACAGACTTTTTACCCTAGTAATCTAGTCTAATGGTTGAGCAGTCGCAAATCACATAATAAGGGACCTCTGGAATTCCCTAAATGACCAAGGATACCGATTGGCTAAGGATGGACATATCTCAGACAAAATGGCCGAATCTGCACACGGTACGCCTTGACCATTCTGTTGTGATGATCACAGAAGCTGTGAACTAACTGTCAAGAGGTCTCATGACTGATTAGAGCAACCTTGCGCAAACGGCCTTATCAGGGAGGGCGGCACATAGGTAGTAAAAATATAGATATACTGTAAAAGAAGGGGGCCAAGAGCTAGTTTAGCAGCGAGAACCTAGGAATCACACTCGAGAAGGGAAGAGCCACAGGTCCGGGACTTGTTGTAGGACACCAGCGTGAAGGCTGATCAACTTTCAAATGGGTAATATTGTTTTAAGCTAGCACACAAGGAAGTGAGCCCTGTGTCATTTTCCTTGTAAGTTATTCAAACAACTTGTTAACCAATAAAGTACTGAATGTATGCAACTTATTGAGTCCGACCGACATTTGACTCTCTGAACTAAGAACCATAATTGTTGAACTGTTGTTGAACGGACTACTTATTACCAGCTCAATAGATACAGTGAATTTGGGACAACATGTCTCCACTACTTTTAGATAAATTTATTACTTCGCTTACCATTCTTTTGTAGTGTCTCTCATTTCAGCTTTGCGCTGTGATATGGCCTGCAAGAGGGATGGAATGATGGGGATCTGGTGAGCAAAGGGGATCTGGGATTTAAGTCATCCTGGTGTGAGGCTGGAGGTCTGTTTGGAGGAGGTGGCAGAGTTTCTGTGACCACCTCATTGGTGAGGTGGAACCAACTAATACATTGCTCCTCGCTTAATTGAAGGTAGGAGAAGTGCTCTCGGAATACCGTCAGAGGGTAAGCTCTCCTGGTGAGAGCCCTGATGTCCCTCCTCATCTCTCTGCGACATGTTCCATATTTCTGGCTGCCTACATTCCCTCCACTGTAGCTCCACTGTAGCTCCTGGAGGGCGAGGTGGCATGCCAGTACAGTCCCCACTAATGTTGCCAAGTGTAGCAGTTTGAATCTTTGAAGAATAAATGTAACTACAGGAAACTTTCTGGTATCCGGCACTGATGGGACCGAGTTGGTGCCGTCCCATCAAAACTGCCGTATAAACCAGCGCTAATGTTAAAACATACGGAGCTTTGAAACAATAAACCCAGCTTCAAAACAGTCGGCTGCAGCTTAAAAGCATCTCTGTAGCTAAGCAACAGCTTCAGCTAGACGCTTGGGAGCCACGACTGGAAAAAAAAAGCAACGAGAAGTAAAAAAACTTATAGGAAACGGCTCCTGAATTTTGCCGGTAGATAGAGCTTTCTGGACATTTAACCTCCAGTTAAATGAAAGTTTCCTGTAATTTTTGTTGCCAGAAGACTCCTGATACAAAAGAACCTTGAAATTACTGAATGAAACTGTTGCAGTGGGTGAAACTAACAAAAAACCATTGAAACTGTACTAAACTGACAGCTGCGAGTGATTACTGATGATCCCTTTACACAACATCCCGGGAGCCGGCTTCCTGGAGCTGCACTCCAGCTCTCCCTATGGGTGTTTACTCCAGGCGGTGAGGTAAGTGGTGAGAATCAATTTTGCAAATTGGGCGGTCAGTGAGTGTTGCACACTGACTGATGCTATGATCTACCTGGTGTGGACATTCCCGGTGATACCTCTTACCAGCAGCACTACTGGGGGGGCTGGGTTTGGCGTGCGGCACTGGATTCGCCTCACCCCAGCGATACTGGTCTAGCGCCTCATTAGCACCAACTACTGGCGCTAACTCAAGGCGCTAAGGGGACAAATTTTTCCCCCAATTGCTTCAGTCTTCCCAATATTTAGTTGGAGGAAATTTCTGCTCGTCCAGTACTGGATGTCGGACAAGCAGTCTGACAAGTTAGAGACAGTGGAGGGGTTGAGAGAGGTGGTGGTGAGGTAGAGCTGGGTGTCATCAGCGTACATGTGGTAACTGATGCTGTTTCTGAACATCCTTATTCATTACTTCTTGTAAAGAAAATGAACAATGTGTATCAATAGCTTGAAAAACTTGACCAGAAACAAACATAATGTAATAAAACTTTACAGAACATTGCAGAATCTTTGAACTGTTCTTTAAGTGACAGGATGTTACTGTGAAAATTATTAGGAACAGAACGATTTTCAGAAAGGATTAATATAGTCAATATTATGCGTAATTGGAATGTATTTCAATGTCACTCAAATGATTTGTGTTTTGGTGAAAGATCTACACTAAAAGATTGAACTATATTTACTCTTTTCAGATGTTGCATATTTTAATATTTACCTGTGACCCAACCCGAATGAATAAATTGAGCCAAAAGCAAAATACTGTGGATGCTGGAAATCTGAAATGCTGGAAATACTCAGCAGGTCAGGCAGCATCTGTAGAGAGAGAAACAGAGTTAACGTTTCAGGTCGATGACCCTTCGTCAGAACTGAAGGGATGATGGTGCAAGGCAAAGGGAGATGGTAATGCGACAAGTTAAGAAACAAAAGATGACTCTAGATGAAGTGTAAATGGCTGAATGATCGACAGCTGCCATGTGAGAGAGAGAAAAAAAAAAGATAGGGGTCGAGGTTATGGTCTGAAATTGTTGAGCTCGATGTTGAGTCCAGAAGGCTGTAAAGTGTCTAATCAAAAGATGAGGTGCTGTTCCTCGAGCTTACGTTGAGCTTCATTGGAACAGTGTAAGTGGCCAAGGATGGAGAGGTCAGAGTGGGAGTGGAGTGGAGAATTAAAGTGATAGACGACCGGAAGCTCAGGTTCACCCTTACGGACTGAATGGAGGTGTTCCGCAAAGTGGTCACCCAATCTGAGTTTGATCTCCCCAGTGTAGAGGAGACCGCATCATGAGCAGCGAATACAATATACTAAATTGCAAGACGTACAAGTAAATCGCTGTTTCACCTGGAAGGAGTGTTTGGGGCCCTGGACAGTGGGAAGGAGGAGGTAAAAGGGCATATGTTGCATCTCCTGCGCTTGCACGGGAAGGTGCCGGGCGAAGGGGAAGGGATGTAGGGGGTGATAGAGGAGTGGACCAGGGTGTCGCAGAGGGAACGGTCCCTTTGGAATGCTGAAAGGGGAGGTGAGGGGAAGATGTGTTTGGTGGTGGGATCACGCTGGAGGTGGCGGAAATGGCAGAGGATGATCCGTTGGCTGTGGAGGCTGGTGGGGTGAAAGGTGAGGACAAGGGGAACCCTATCATGGTTCCGGGAGGGAGGGGAAGGGGTGAGAGCAGAAGTGCAGGAAATAGAATGGACACAGTCAAGGGCTGTGTCAACCATGGTAGAGGGGAATTCTTGGTTGAGGAAAAAGGACATGTCGGAAGCACTAGTATGGAAGGTGGCATCGTCAGAGCAGATGCGGTGGAGATGGAGAAACTGGGAGAATGGAATACAGTCTTTACAGGAAGCGGGGTGGGAGGAAGTGTAGTCCAAGTAGCTGTGGGAGTTAGTGGACTTATAGTGAATGTTTGTCAATAGCCTACCCCCAGAGATGGAGACAGAGAAGTCGAGGAAGGGAAGGGAAGAGTCGAAGATGGACCAGGTGAAGGTGAGGGAAGGGTGGAAATTAAATAAATTGAACCTAAAGTTCTACCATCCTGCTGTTTAGAAAAATTCTTATATTTTTGTTTACCAAACATTTCATTTTGCAAATCACCTTACACAATATTAAAAACATATATTAGGATGTGTGCATCTCTTCTATAATACTACTGTTATCCTGCCAATACCATTTGAGGGTTGCTTTTTTAGCCGTACATGCACGAAACACTGAGTTCTACTGCTGGTTCTATGATATTCTCAAGTTAAGAAAAACCTGCGAACTGTACCTGAGCATTTAAAAGCATTCCCCAAACTCTGCTAATGAATATTGGAATGGCATTAAAATGTTTAATGTTAGTAAAGAGCTAACCGTCCTATTAGCTGTTTACTAACATTGAAAATATAAAATCATCTAACTCAACACTGCTTTTGCTTACTCTACAGTGAGGGCAAATCCAAAAGCATGGTGGTTTACCATTTCACAATAATTTCATAGCTGCAGTTGAAATCCAAAATGATGCCTGTTTCGCTTCAGCTGTACTGCATGGTTTGTGTTGCTACAAAGCCAAAACCACTTTGCAGCAAGGCAAAATATGCAACATAACTAACTGCCCAATTAGATTCAGAAAATCATCCATGGTGCAATATTAAACAATAATGGATGACGGTAAGTTATTGACGATTACTTCACCAGTTAGGCTTTGCACCTGACGTTATCCAACCAAGGTAGTTGTGTATTTTTTATGTTTGGCAAAGATTACTGCCAACAGCTTGAACTGGTTTTCATCTGCACACAAAAAGTGCACAGTAGATGTGGAGTATAAATTCTGTCTAATTGTGTCAAAATTTAATCAACCAGTACATTTGCCTATAAAACTTTCATATTTGTGACTCTGACAAATATCACATTGCAATGCTCAATTTCAATGGGTCCAAAGCAAGTAAAATATGGCTAAACAAATGGCAGACATTAATCCCTTCACTAGGTTTTTGCATTTATTAAAAAGAAATTGCTAAGTACAGCACTAAACTCTGTGTAGACTGTTGTGAAGTTATATTTAAAATTTGCTTTGGTTTGCTTTAATATTGGTTAGCATCTCATTTGAACTGAAATTAAACATGGTCTTCAGTCAGGAAAGAAATGTCATGAATTGCAATTAGAAAGTAATAGAAATATTGCTGAGAGGATAAGATTTTTCAGGAACAATTCCTCTCGGGTGGATCTCACAGCCCTGACCCTACCATGAGCATAACCTACTTTCCTGGTTCGGGGCTCAATAAAGACACAGGGTTGGCTTCCAGTGTGATCGCTGCCAGGCAGAGGGAGCCCGCCACTGTCAGAGGGCACAATTGGGTGATGCTACAGCCGACACCTGCTGGGAACGGAAGAGAGGGAGGTGTCCACTATCAGGCCCTTTCTATAGGGCCATTAGGGAGTTTCCTGCTGTTGTCCCAGTATGTACTGCCATGCCTCTTCTGTCGATGCTTGAAGTTGGCAGTACTTCAGCAGGGAGGTAGGGTATAATCCTGTGTCCTTAGCCCAGTCACCACTGTTATTTATATGCGGCATGGCCATCGAGTGTCAGGCAGCTGAGTTCACTGGGGAGGAAAATTTTCAGCAGTAGTTTTGGGGCAGGGATCCAGTGGCAAGCTTCCCTGCCTCATTTTTCCTGTTTGTATATCAGCCGATTTTGAGTGGTATAGCAGAGGAAAATCCAGTCCTTAGCCTGACAAAAACCTGATCCTTATTCTTTGACCATTCTGCTTTGCCACTATAAACCTCAATCTCTTCTTCCAGAAAGACCTCCAATTCCCTCCTGAACCCATTTATTTTGTCTGCTTTAATGTGCTTACCTGGTAAATTATTCCAAAACAGTTATTATCGTTTGTGTGAAAATATTCTATCAAACTTCCCTTCTTACTCCTTGGTTTGGATTCTCCTTTCATTGGCTGGTTAGCAGTGGAGCAGGACTACTGACCGCTCACAAGAAACCACGCTATTCTGTTGAACATTCCTCCTAGGACCCTCATTTGTTATGCAGGGCAGGCTTGGAGTGGTAATATTGTTCCTGTCCTCCTAAGGGGAGCCAAGATAGGTCATGGCAGTCTTGCCAATCTGTATATTTTATCACTCATACAGCCTGTGTTCACCTCCGTACTTATCATATTATTTCTCTGTCAGTGCCTGGGAGTTACGGAAAGTCACTCAGGCAGAGAACATTCTCTCAAAGCACCAATTTTATTTAAAGACATTCTGGCAGCTCATAGTCCCTGTCACATGAGATTCTGTTAGGCTTCAAGCACACTTCATTTAAAGGGGCAAGCATCTCCATCTATCATCATGGGATGCATGTGTTCATATGGGGTGGGGGGTGTGGTGAAGTGTCCATGCTACTTACATCCCTTGTACATGTTTCTCTCCCTCCAAAGGAGCAGCTGGCCCAAATCCAGTGCCAGAGAAATGCAACCAGAGGAGGATCACCGTCAATGAAAGCTCTCAGCCTTCATGAACAGGAGGTGCTGGAAATCATAGGCAGCAAAACAAGAGAGACTGTAGGAGATGACAAGGTGGAAGCAGAAGGTTGATGAAAGTTGGAAAGTGCTCATCATAGGTAGTGGCAGTTTTATGTGCTTTATCAAAGTTTAGCAATGTCCTTACACTCAGCAATTATTCATATATAGCTGCTATTTTTTCAAGGAGGAATATCAGTACGGTCACAATTAAACAAGCTCTTCGGTCTTTCAGGTCTCAGTGGATGCCTTGCCAGTAGAGGCTGGCTACTCTGACGACCACCCAGGCACTTTCAGAGCAGAATCTGATGACACGTTCAGGTCTTCAACAGCTGCCACTTCATCACCAACTCCATCATGGCATCTCACTTACTCCAGCACCAGCCCAGAGACACCCACCCAGGAGGAAGCAGTTAGTAAAGCTTTTCAATGGGTGAAGCACTGGTGAGAATGGAGAAAGAGTGCGGTTCCTCCACCAGGAAGGAGAAATTACTGCCTTCTGATGGGGAACATAGGGACCCAGATTTCCTATGATTAGGGAGCATTGATCTCTTATGTAAGTAGTAGAGACAGTTTCCATGCATATGGTTGAGATGGTGGACAAATGGGAGGAATCGATTACCTGCATCTGCAACACAATAAAGGAAGTTCCTCATGACCTGCAGAACACCCTGGAGAGAGTGAACATCCAGGAGATTTCTGCAGCAACAAGGTTCTAGGAGGAAGTACTAATGACATTGGTGGTTTCTGAAGTGGCAGCTACCACTGCTTCAATAGATGCATTGAGAGTCAGAACACGATGGGCAAGTGTGAAGGTGAGGGGGTCACCCCTTTATCAACTTGACCAGGGGTTGTGTCAATTCACTCATGCATTTCATAACTTTTAAGACATTTTTGATGTCATGTCCAGGCAGGTGATTTGGTGCAACATGCTGTGTTAAACATCCTGCACTAAACATCCGTGCTAATAGCGATGCAGGCCATAAAAAAGCAAACCAAGCACTGGGGTTCAGTTCTAGAGGAATATAATTGAAAAGCAGCAAAGTTATGTTAAACCTGTATAGAACCTTGCTTAGACCACACTTGGAGTTACTGTGAACATTTCTTGTCTCCATATTATAGAAAGGATCTAGAGGCACTGGAGAAGGTGCAAAAAAGATTTACTAGAATGATAACAGAACTGAGAGATTATACCTATCAGGAAAGGCTGAACAGGCAGGGGCTCTTTTCTCTAGAAAAGAGAAGACTGAGGGGAGGCCTGATAGAGGCCTTTAAAATAATGAAAGGGTTTGATAGGGCAGACGTAGAGAAGATGTTTCCACTTGCGAGCGAGACCAGAACTAGGAGCCATAAATATAAGAGAGTGAACGAGTAGCGACATTAGGTACAGCTGAGGTAACTGTGCAACACAGGGGCACAGTGGAACAGCTACCTGTAGTTATAGTATCGGGTACCGAACCAAACCTGTTAGGTCGGGGCTGGATAAAAGAACTTAAATTAGACTGGGGAGCAGTACATCAAATAGATGCGGGCAAACAGTTGACTTTGCAAGAAGTGTTGAGTGCACATGAGAATATGTTCAAGGAGGAACTTGGCACATTTAATGGCCCCCCAGCTAAGATTTATGTAGACAAGGAGGCACCGCCAAGGTTTTTTAAATAATGACCTGTGCCTTATACCATGAAGCCAAAGGTAGAGGCTGAGCTTGACCGTCTATTGAGAGAGAACATACTGGAGCCAGTGAAATGTTCGGAATGGGCAGCTCCCGTAGTACCTGTTTTAAAACCGGACAATTCGGTAAGACTCTGTGGAGACTATAAATTAACAGTCAATCGGGTGTCCAAACTAGAGCAGTATCCTATTCCCAAAACAGAGGATCTCTTTGCAAACCTGGCTGGAGGAAAGAAACTCACTAAGTTGGATATGAGTCATGCCTACTTGCAGATTACACTGGATGACGAATCAAAGAAGTATGTCACCATAAATACACACAAGGGCTTGTTTACATATAATGACTTACCATTTGGTGTTTCATCTAGACCAGCTATCTTCCAGAGGACAATCGAAGGTGTACTGCAAGGGATTCCACATGTTTCCATCTATCTGGATGACATTCTGGTGACGGGAAGAACCGACCAGGAGCATCTGAGCACTCTGAGAGAGGTACTACAGAGATTGGAGAGGGCAGGGTTCCGGCTCAAGAGGAGTAAGTGCACTTTCCTGGGGAATGAGGCAGTGTTCCTGGGACACAGAGTGGACACCACCAGGCTCCATCCACTCAAGGAGAAGGTACAAGCACTGCAGGACGCCCCATCTCCTACAAATGTGGCTGAGTTAAAAGCTTACCTGGGACTGCTGAACTATTATAACAGGTTTTTACCAAACTTGTCAACTGTGTTAGCACCTCTTCACAAACTACTGCGCAAGGAGACACAGTGGCAGTGGGGAGAGGAGCAGGGGGTTTCATTTGAACAGTCCAAGAAACTAATGCTGTCGTCGGATGTGCTGGTTCACTACAATGCAGAGAAAGACATCATTCTCTCTTGTGACGCTTCAGCTTCCGGGGTGGGGGCAGTTCTTTCACACTGCATGGAAGATGGAACTGAAAGACCAATAGGGTTTATGTCCCGAACTCTAACAGCAGCGGAAAAAAACTATCCCCAGTTAGACAAAGAGGGGTTAGCAGTAATGTTTGGGTTACAGAGGTTCCACAAGTACATATATGGCAGGAAGTTCACCATATGCACCGATCATAAACCTCTTATCTCTCTTTCCAATGAAATGAAAGCAGTTCCACAGATGGTCACCCCGGATCCAGAGGTGGGCCGTGACGTTGAGGGCATATGAGTATGTCATCGTCTACAAGGCGGGCAAATACCATGGGAACGCAGATGCCTTGAGCCGTCTTCCACTGCCAGGCACACCTATCCGTGCAGCTCCAGAGGACAGAGTGTTGATGTTGGAGGACACTGACACAGCACTTGTGACTGCAGAGCAAGTAAGAACATGGACAGGTAAAGATCCAGTACTGTCTAGAGTTTGAGAATATGTGGTGAGGGGATGGCCACAGCATCCGTAAGGGGCTGACTTCACACCCTACAGTGTCAGGAAAACAGAGCTGAGTGTGCAGGATGGTTGTGTGTTGTGGGGAGTACGAGTGATTATTCCACAACCAGCACGACAGTCTATTCTAGAGCAACTACATCAGTGTCATCCTGGGGTCTCGCATATGAAAGCCTTGGCTAGGAGTTACTTGTGGTGGCCAAAGCTAGATGAGGAGATAGAAAATCTAGTCAAGACATGCAGCACTTGTCAGGAACACCGGAAGGCACCAGCAGCGGCTCCTCTCCACCCCTGGGAGTGGCTGGATAAACCATGGAGAAGATTGCACTTAGATTATGCGGGTCCATTCATGGGGAAGATGTTCCTCATAATCGTTGATGCACATTCCAAATGGATGGATGTTTATCCTGTAAATTCTGCTTCCGCCACTACTACTATAGACTGCCTGCTTAGGAGCTTCAGTAATCAAGGGCTACCGGAGATCGTGGTAAGTGACAATGCCACTTGTTTTATGAGTACAGAGACAAAAGAGTTCTTGAGAAAAAATGGCATAGTGCAGGTGACCTCGGCCCCATATCATCCGTCCTCAAATGGACTTGTGGAGAGAGCCGTACAAACATTTAAAGAGATGATGAAAAAAAGTGCAGTAGGGAGTTTAGCAGCCAAAGTGTCACGGGTTCTGTTCAGCTACAGAATAGCACCTCAATCCACCACAGGACTCTCTCCTGCTGAGATGTTATTAGGTCGTAGACTATGCTCCATTCTTGACCTTGTCCACCCAGACCTAAAAAGGAAAATGGAAAACAGACAAAACAAACAAAAAGAGAACCATGACAAAAGAACAAAGAGCCGCAGTTTTGGAGAAGGAAATGCGGTCCTTACCAGGAATTTCAGTTATGGACCCAAATGGATTCCTGGCTTCATAGACTCAATGACCGGTCCTGTATCATACAAGGTCATGTTGGGTGATGGTAGGGTAGTACGCAGACATGTAGATCAGATACTTACCAGACAAGGGGGAATTGAAATGAAGGTTCCAGATGCAATGGCTGAGGACAGGGTTGCCCCCAGTTATCCAAGTGCATCTGTGGTGCCACCACCAGGGACTCATTCATCAAGAGGAAACCATCGTTGCAGAGTCAGATACTCTGAGCACTGCTCAGGAGCAGCTGGTGGCTTCACCACAAACAAGCAGGGGCTTTACTGTCAGACGTTCACAAAGGCCTCGCAAGCCACCAGAGAGATTGATACTGACCTGTTAGACTCGTCAAGTATGGAACATGGTGAATGGAGACTTCTTATGTGACCCTTAGGAATGGTTGTTTGTTAAGAAATTCAGACTGAAAGCTTAAGGGAGGAGGGATATAGTAATCTGGGATGTTATGATTAAGGTTATCCACCAGGTGGTGCTGTAGCCAATGCTGCTGCTAAGGTCAGGGGTTGCTTCCTGTTAAGGTCAGGGGTTAGCTTCCTGCTAAGGTCAGCAAAGGAGCAATGCCTGGAAGCAGGCCTGCCTGGTTGTCTCGCAGTCATTCAATAAAGTACTCGTCTTAATCCTCATACCTCGCCTCTTCGAGTTCCTTGTCTCACTACATGGATTTATCACAGTACACAACCTACTTCTGCTCAGTTCTTGTTGCCAGGCGACCTGTGTGACTGCCGTTACAGCCCCAAACACTCTGAGAGTGGAGGGCTTGGACGTCTCGCAGCAATAATGCATCGAAAACTTTCAGCAGGCACCAGACTGGTGCAAAGAATAAAGTTTGACCGACCTGAAAATCCACTGCCTTTAGCACTCCCCAAGCGGTCAGCTGAGGTGACAACGCCTCCTCTTCCTGCCATTGCTGACACCCGGCAATACTGCAGGGGACAGGAGGCAATTTCACATCCAAGGCGGTGACGGGACGCTGCGCACTTTATGACTCACGATCTGCGAGGTGCTAGAGGGCGAGGCAGTAAGTGTTAGCGCCTGTGCTAAACCGGCAGGGAAGTTCATGGGCGTCGTTGCATTCGCCGCGACCGGTCGCTATAACCCTTACCGCCCACCCCAGGCGCTAACCGGAGGCTCAAAGCAGCCAAATTTCTCCCCAATGCCTCTTGAGGTATCAGCTATTAAAAGGATGCTGAGTCAGACCTGTCCCTCCTGTCACTCCCCAGATGTGGAATTGGTACAAAAAGGGTACAGGTTCTGTTAGATCCGTGTATCTTAATGTTGTGTCCTTCAATAATCAGACAAAGACTGCAGGGAACGATCAACAGGTGTTTAGTGAATGAGGGTTCAAACTGCAACTGACTGTACAGATCACTACTCAGGGTTTATATACAGGTGTGGTCACTGCCGGTACTACAGGATACAGGAGCTGTAAAAAGTAGTTCTCCCCCTTAAAGGTACATACATTACAATTCCTCCCCTTTTAGATTAACAGTACCACAACACTCATTTAACAATTAAATATCAACTAATTACAATTAACACTTTTAACATGCAACATTAACTGAAAATAGTCTATTTATAAATTCAGTCTTTGGGGAGGCTTCCTGATTCTTTCTGGATAACGCCTTTCCCGAGTGTCTCACTCTTGGTGCGGAGGCGATTCTAACACCCTGTCGTCAGTTGATTCATCAGCTTCCAATGCTATTGTTTCTGGGGTAGACGCGACCTGTACGTCAGGTTCCTCACCAGGTACGTATGGCCGAGACATGGGGTTGACTCGTTCCTGTGACTCTAGGATCTGGTCAGCATGGCGTCTCACAATGTTCTCCCCAACATCCACTGTTTACATTAGTGGCCCCTGCCGTGTGCATATCGTTCCTGGTTGCCATTTCTTTGTTCGGTAGTCGCGGGCCAAGACTGGTTGCCCTACATTGAATCTCCTTGTCGGCTTCTCATTGATGTGCTGGAATTGCTTACTCTCAACATCTCTTCGTACATTTGGTCTGAGCAAATCCAGACGAGATCTCAACCTTCGGTTAAAGGACATCATAGCCCGGGCCTGGTTGGTGACTGCATGTGTCGCATTTCTGTAGGCTAACAGGAAATTGTCCACCTTATGCTGCAGTGGAATGTCGTCATCGCACATGGCCTTTACTGCTTTTTTAAAGGTTTGTACGAACCTCTCAACCAATCCATTTGTGGCTGGATGATACGGGGCGGATGTGTAATGCCTTACCCCATTCCTTTTCATAAATCTTCGAAACTCTTCAGACACAAACTGTGGTCCGTTATCAGAGCAAATCTGCTCTGGCAAGCCGTTCCTGGCAAAAATGGTCCGTAGGACTGCAATAGTTTTCTCCGTGGTGGTGGAGGACATTTTGATCACCTCAGGCCATTTCGAGTGCGCATCCACGGCTATTAAAAACATTGAGTCCATGAATGGACCAGCAAAATCAATATGCACCCGTTGCCATGGCGATGAGGGCCACTCCCATGGGTGTAGAGGGGCATGTGGTTGTGCATTTTGGACCTTCTGGCATCCTGAGCAGCTCTTTGTCAGGTCCTCGATTTGCTGATCGATCCCCGGCCACCAAACATAAGCCCTAGCAAGGCTTTTCATTTTCACCCCTCCCAGATGACCTTCGTGAAGCTCATTGAGCACTCTCTCCCTTAACTTGGGTGGAATTACCACTCGGGATCCACACATCAAGGTCCCCTGGCATACTGACAGCTGTTCTCTTCTGGATGAGAATGCTGGCAACAATGAGTCGCCATGTGCTGGCCATCCCTTCACCTTCAAATCATATACCCGAGACAGTGTCGGGTCATTTCGGGTCTCCTTCTCTATACCAGCGTTAGTTACTGGCAAGCATTCAATTATAGTCGAATGAAATATTTCGACAGGATCCACTGCTGGTGCTTCCTCCGGAGTAGGCAGTGGCAGGCGTGATAGCCCATCAGCGTTTCCATGCTGTTTTGAGCCCTTATACTCAATTTCATATTGGTGCGCCCCTAGAAAAAGGGACCATCTTTGTAGCCATTGCGCAGTCATCACCGGAACGCCCTTCTTTGGATTAAAGATGGAGACAAGTGGTTGGTGGTCAGTCAGCAAGCTGAACTTCTGCCCGTGCAGATTGTGATTGAACTTTTTCACTCCCCACACTCGGCTGAGGGCCTCCCTGTCAATCTGGGCATAGTTACGCTCAGCTGAGGTTAGTGACTGAGACGCAAAGGCTACTGGCCTCTCCGAGCCGTCTGGGAATTTGTGCGACAGCACCGCTCCAATGCCATAGGGTGATGCATCACACGCCAACCGAATTGGTAGTGCTGGGTTGAAATGAGCCAACACCTCTTTTGATGTGATCAATGCTTTGCTCTTCTGGAAAGCTCGTTTACATTTGTCACTCCACTTCCATGGTACCCCCGTTTGCAGTAGGGTGTTCAGTGGGTGTAGTACGGTAGACAAATTCGGCAAGAACTTATGGTAATAGTTCACCAGCCCGAGGAACGACCTCAGTTGTGACACATTTTCCGGTGCTGGAGCCTTGACTACTGCCTCAATCTTTTCAGGGGACTTATTTAACCCCTCTTTATCAATAACGTGGCCACAATACAAGATCTGCTTCTGGAAAAACTCGCGTTTGTGGCGATTAGCTCGGAGCCCATATTCCTTCAATCTAGTGAGCACCTGCTCCAGGTTGGCGAAGTGATCATTGTCATTTTCGCCCGTGACCAGGATGTCATCCAAATAACACTGGGTCCCTGGAATCCCTTGCAGGACTTGTTCCATTGCCCTTTGCCAAATAGCCGGAGCTGATGCTACCCCGAACACCAGCCGGTTGTATTGGTAGAGACCTTTATGAGTGTTGATCGTGAGGTACTGTTTCGAGGCTTCTTCTACCTCCATTTGCAGGTACGTCTGGGCCAGATCAATCTTAGTGAAGCATTTCCCTCCAGATAGCGAGGCGAAAATATCTTCAATCCGTGGAAGCGGATATTGTACAGTGTGAAGGATTGGGTTCACTGTCACCTTAAAGTCCCCACAGATGCGAACCTTCTTTGGTTCCGCAGGCGTATTACTCAACGACCTCTTCATTACAGGAACGATGGGTGTTGCCCACTCGCTCCAGTCCACTTTGGACAGTACTCCTGAACGTTCCAAACCTTCCAGCTCTGCTTCGACGGCTGGGCGGATCGCATAAGGTACCGGTCTGGCCTTAAAAAACTTTGGGCTTGCATTTTACTCTATTTTGATCGTCGCTGTTATGCCTTTTAGTGTTCCGAGTCCCTGCTGGAACACTTCTTGTGTGTCAGTTAGCATTTTTGACAGTCGTCCAGGTGTGACGTCGTCATCCTTTTTGGCATCTACAGTCAGTGCTTGTATGGAATGCCAATCTAGCTGTATCTTCCGGATCCATTCACGTCCTAGTAGTGGTGGTCCTCCATCTGGCAATACATATAGGTCCATTTTTGGTGTTTCCTAGCCGTTATATATAACGTTCACCCTTATTTTTCCTTTGGGGTAGACTTTTTGCCCCGTGTACGTCTTCAAGACAATCTTTGTATCTCTCAAGGGTGTATGTGAGAATAGCCGCTTGTAGTCCCTTCGGTTTATGACTGTTAGGGCTGATCCTGTGTCCAATTCCATTTTCACTTGGACTCCTGCTATCTTGAGCGTGACCCAGATAGTTTGGTGATCCTCCGTTTTGATCACATTATGTAGTTTCAGACAACCCAGCTCCTTGCTTCCGGAGTCTGTATCACTCTTCTGTTCGTCTGAACTACTCTCCGTCACCTTATGTACCTTCTTGTACTTCTCCTGTGGAGATTTCTTGCTGCTGGTTTTCTTTCCCGACCTGCAGACTCTTGCTATGTGTCCTACTTTTCCACACTGTCTGCACACTTTGTCCTTGAACCAGCAATCATTATGGTCGTGTGTTGTTCTGCTGCAGCGATAGCACTTCACTGTTCAGTATGACATTTCATTTGTGCCATATTCTTGCGGTCTCCGTTGTATCACTGCAGCGCCGCGTGCTGCTGCTTTGTGTGATACTGCAATGCTGAAAGCCTTGTCCAGCGTAAGATCCTTTTCTGATAGAAGCCGTTTCTGGGTTCCTTCACTTTGAAGCCCACACACAAACTTGTCCCTTAAAGTATCTGCTGGTCCCGTTCCAAACTGTTAGATCCGTGGTTCAGTGGATAAATAATTACACGGATGCTGTACATAAACAAATAACAGGTCTTTACTGGAGGAGGGTAATTTCTAGACTGGGGTACAGAGGCATGCGCACAGCTTATATACCGGTGTGGTTACTGCCGGTACTACAGTATACAGGAGCCGTAAAAATTAGTTCTGACTTAAAGCACATACACTACAATTCCTCCCTTTTTAGATTAATAATACCCCCTTAATATTCAAATAACAATTACATTTTTACATGTACATTCAATAACAAAAGTCCATTTATAGATTCAGTCTTTGGGGCGGCTTCCTGACCCTTTTGGGATAGCGCCTTTCCGGAGGTTCTTGTTCTTGGTGCAGAGGCGATTCTGACCCCTTTTCATCGGGTAGTTCATCAGGTTCCAGGGCTACTGGGTCTGAAGTAGATGCTACCGGTATGTCGGGTTCATCCCCAGGTACTCGAGACATGGGGTTGATGCCTTCCTGTGATGCTAAGATCTGATCGACGTGGCGTCTCACAATGTTCTCCCCGACATCCACTGTGTACATTAATGGCCCTTGCCTTGTACATATCGTTCCGGGTTGCCACTTCTCTGTTCGATAGTCACGGGCCAAGACTGGTTGCCCTACATTGAAGCTCCTTGTCGGCTTCTCGTTGATGTGCTGGAATTGTTTGTCCTCAACATTTCTTCGCACATTTGGTCTGAGCAAGTCCAGACGAGATCTCAACCTTCGGTTAAAGAACATCATGGCCGGGGTCTGGTTGGTAACTGCATGGGTCGCGTTTTGGTAGGCTAATAAGAAATTGTCCATCTTATGCTGTAGTGGAATTTCCTCGTCGCACATGGCCTTTATCGCCTTCTTAAAGGTTTGTACGAACCTCTCAGCCAATCCATTGGTGGCTGGATAATACGGGGCGGATGTGTAATGCCTTACCCCATTCCTTTTCATGAATTTTTGGAACTCGTCAGACACAAACTGTGGTCCATTATCAGAGCAGATCTGCTCTGGCAAACCGTTTCTGGCAAATATGGTCCGTAGGACTGCAATCATTTTCTCTGTACTGGTTGAAGACATCTTTATCACCTCAGGCCACTTTGAATGAGCATCCACTGCTATTAAGAACATTGAGTCCATGAATGGACCAGCGAAATCAATGTGCACCCGTTGCCATGGAGAGGAGGGCCACTCCCATGGGTGTAGAGGGGCATGTGGTGGTACATTTTGGACCTTCTGGCATCCTAAGCAGCTCTTAGTTAGGTCTTCGATTTGTTGATCGATTCCCGGCCACCACACATAAGCCCTAGCAAGGCTTTTCATTTTCACTCCCCCCAGGTGACCTTCATGTAGCTCCTTTAGCACTCTCTCACTTAACTTGGGTGGAATCACCACTCTGGATCCACACATCACTGTCCCCTGGCATACTGACAGCTGTTCTCTTCTGGATGAGAATGCTGGCAACAGTGAGTCACCATGTGTTGGCCGTCCCCTCACCGTCAATTCATATACCCATGACAGCGTCGGATCATTGCGGGTCTCCTTCTCTATATCCGCGTTTGTTACTGGCAATCGTTCAATTATCAACGAATAAAATATCTCGATAGGGTCCACTGCTGGTGCTTCCTCCATCGTAGTCAGTGGCAGGTGCGATAGCCCATCAGCGTTCCCATGCTGTTTCGTGCCTTTATATTCTATTTCATATTGATTCGCCCCTAGAAACAGGGATCATCTTTGTAACCGCTGTGCAGTCATTACTGGCACGCCCGTCTTAGGATTAAAGATGGAGACAAGTGGTTGGTGGTCAGTCAGCAAGGTGAACTTCTGCCCATGCAGATAATGGTTGAATTTTTTTACTCCCCATACTTGGCTGAGGGCCTCCCTGTCAATCTGGGTGTAGTTGCGCTCGGCTGAGGTTAGTGACCGAGATGCAAAGGCTACTGGCCTCTCCAACCCGTCTGGGAATTTGTGCGACAGCACCGCTCCAATGCCGTAGGGTGATGCATCACATGCCAAATGAATTGGTAGTGCTGGGTTGAAATGGGCCAATACCTCTTTTGATGTGATCAATTCTTTACACTTCTGGAAAGCTCGTCTACGTTCGTCATCCCACCTCCATGGTACCCATTTGCAGTAGGGTGTTCAGCGGGTGTAATACCGTAGACCAATTTGGTAAGAACTTGTGGTAATAGTTTACCAGCCCGAGGAACGACCTCAGTTGTGACACATTTTCTGGTGCTGGAGCCTTGACTACTGCCTCAATCTTGTCAGGGGACTTATGTAACCCCTCTTCATCGATGACGTGGCCGCAATACGAGATCTGTTTCTGGAAAAAGTCGCACTTGTGGCGATTAGCTCGTAGCCCATATTCCTTTAATCTGGCGAGCACCTTCTCCAAGTTAGCGAGGTGATCACCGTCATTTTCGCCCGTGACCAAGATGTCGTCCAAATAACACTGGGTCCCTGGAAACCCTTGCAGGACCTGATCCATCGCCCTTTGCCAGATAGCCGGAGCCGAGGCTACTCCAAACACCAGCCGGTTGTATTGATAGAGACCTTTATGGGTGTTGATCGTAAGGTAATGTTTCGAAGCTTCTTCTACCTCCAAATTTGCAAGTACACCTGGGCTAGATCAATTTTGGTGAAGCGTTTACCACCAGATAGCGAGGCGAAAATATCCTCAATTCGTGGAAGCAGATATTGCACCGTGTGAAGGACTGGGTTCACTGTCACCTTAAAATCCCCACAGATGCGGACCTTCTTTGGTTCCCCAGGCGTATTACTCAACGACCTCTTCATTACAGGAACAATGGGTGTAGCCCACTCGCTCCAGTCCACTTTGGACAGGACTCCTGAACGTTCCAACCCTTCCAGCTCTGCTTCAACCGCTGGTCTGATCGCATAAGGCACTGGTCTGGCCTTCAGAAACTTTGGGCTTGCATTATCCTCTATTTTAATTGTTGCTGTTATTCCTTTTAGTGTTCCTAGTCCCTCCTGGAACACTTCTTTTGCGTCAGTTAGCATTTTTGACAGTCGTCCAGGTGTGACGTCGTCATCCTTTTTGGCCTCCACCTTCAGTGCCTGTATGGAATGCCAATCTAAATGTATCTTCCGGATCCATTCACGTCCTAGCAGTGGTGGTCCTCCATTTGGCAATACATATATATCCATTTTAAGTATTTCCTGACCTTTATATGTCACTTTCACCCTTATTTTTCCTTTGGGGTAGACTTTTTGCCCTGTATACGTCTTCAAGGCAATCTCTGTAGCTTTCAAGGGTATGTGTGAAAATAGCCGCTTGTAGTCTCTTTGATTTATGACTGTTAGAGCTGACCCTGTGTCCGATTCCATTTCCACTTGGACTCCGTCTATCTTGAGTGTAACCCAGATAGTCTGGTGATCCTCCATTTCGGTTACATTATGTAGTTTCAGACAACCCAGCTCCTTGCTTCCGGAGTCTGTGTCACTTTTTTGTTCATCTGAACCATTGTCCATCACCTGGTGTACCTTTTTGTACTTCTCCTGTGGAGATTTCTTACTGTTGGTTTTCTTCCCAGACCTGCAGACTCTTGCTATGTGTCCTGCTTTCCCACACTGTCTGCACACTTGGTCCTTGAACCAACAATCTTTCTGGTCATGTGTTGTTCTGCCGCAGCGATAGCACTTCCCTGTTCCATAGGTCATTTCGTTGGTGCCGTATTCTTGCGGTCTCCGTTGTATCTCTGCAGCGCCCCTTGCGGCTGCTTCGTGTGATATTGCCATATTGAAAGCTTTGTTCAGCGTAAGGTCCTTTTCTGATAGAAGCCGTTTCTGGGTTCCTTCACTTTGTAGCCCACACACAAACTTGTCCCTTAACGTGTCTGCTAGTCCCGCTCCAAACTGGCAGTATTTCGATAGCTTGCGCAGTTCCGTTAGGTACTCAGCATTGCTTTCGTCTTTGTGTTGGTTCCTTTTATGGAACTTAAATCGTTCTGCTATCAGCAGCGGTGTGGGGTTTAAGTGGTCCTGTAGGATTTCTACTATGCTTTCAAAATTCTTGTTTACCGGCTTCTCTGTGGTAATTAGATTTCGCAGTAACCCATAAGTTTTTGCACCCATGGAATTTAACAGAACCAGTGCTTTATTAGCATCTGACGCTTCATTCGCCCTGCAGTACACCTCAATGCGTTCCACATATGTCGCCCAATCTTTGACTTCATTGTCAAATGTAGAGATACTGCCACTCTTCGGCATCCTTGGTTGTGCATTAACTATCACCAATGGCGCCTCCCGCGCTTCCCCTTCTTCTCTGCTGGCACAAAATGGCATCTCCCGCGCTTTCCTTCCTTCCCGCGCTCGCCCGTCTTCTCTGCTGCGGCTTCGCAAAATGGCGTCTCCCGCGCTCTTCCTTCTTCTCCGCGGCTCAATGGTGCCTCCCGCGCTCTTCCTGCTTCTCCGCGGCTCAATGGCACCTCCCGCGCTCTCCCTGCTTCTCCGCAGCTCAATGGCATCACCCCTTGCTTCGCCCTGCGGACCCTGATCAGCCCGTGATCCCTGGCTGTGCTCTGCGCGTTCTTCTCTTGATATTTGTCGACGCCGCTCAGTCTAGAACCCGGCTGTTTCTTACCCTCTCTCTCTCCGGTTTGCAGTATTTTTCCTCGACGCCGCTCGGTGATCAACCCCCGGCTGCGCCCTGCTCTCTTCACCCTCTTTCTTACCCCGTCGATGCTGCCCGGCTCTTTCTCTCTGCCGTCGGTCGGCTCCACCTGCCGCTGTTTGGGAAGGGTCTGCTTTGGACCTGTCGTCGGTCTCTTACTGTTCGTTGTGGCTGGGGAACCAAGCCCGGTTCTCCACAGCCTCCCCAGCGAAGTTGGATCTCTGCCTGACTGCTGGGCGGTTGCTCGCGGTCAACGCCCGTGTTCCTGGACTCGACTATTTTTTTTTTATGTTGCAGGTAGATTCGCATCAACACTCGTCGCCACTGTTAGATCCGTGGTTCAGTGGATAAATAATTACACGGATGCTGTACATAAACAAATAACAGGTCTTTACTGGAGGAGGGTAATTTCTAGACTGGGGTACAGAGGCATGCGCACAGCTTATATACCGGTGTGGTTACTGCTGGTACTACAGTATACAGGAGCTGTAAAAAGTAGTTCTGATTTAAAGCACATACACTACACAAACTGGCAGTGTTTCGATAGCTTGCGCAGTTCCGTTAAATACTCAGCATTACTTTCATCTTTATGCTGGTTCCTTTTGTGAAACTTAAATCTTTCTGCTATCAGCAGCGGTGTGGGGTTTAAGTGATCCTGTAGGATTGACACTCTGTTTTCAAAATCCTTTTCTACTGGCTTCTCTGGGGTTACTAGGTTTCGTAGTAAGCCATATGTTTTTGCACCCATTGAATTCAACAATACCAGCGCTTTCTTGTCATCTGGCACTTCATTCGCCTTGCAGTATACTTCTATGCGTTCGACATATGTCGTCCAATCTTCGACTTCATTGTCGAACGCTGTGATACTGCCACTCTT